>NC_047098.1:67587096-67891596 GCF_902459505.1 Geotrypetes seraphini | reverse complement strand
CTACAAGAACTACTCTTTATACTAGTGCTTCACTCTGTTTTTACACACTTTTGGAACGTGTTGCTCAGTCCTGGTTTTTAACAGGCCTTCCCCAGCCAGGAAGATCACTGTATGGCCTTGCCTAGTACTATGTGCAGTAAGTCCCTTTTTAATGGTAGATTCTGAGATCACTCTTGTACTTTCTAGAAAAAAGAAAGGAGAATGTTCAAATATCTGGCAGGATCTAGCAGTAAGAGGGTAGAATTTTCAATAAAAATAAGCCAAACGATGAGGTATCATAATACAGTATAGGTTTTAAATAGAACAACTCAGAGAATGGTTAATAAGTAAGAATGTTATAATGCCCCTATATTGCTCCATGGTGTGATCTCTTCTGGAGTATTGCATTCAATTCTGGTCTCCTTATCTCAAGAAAGATATAGTGGCGCTAGAAAAGGTTCAAAGAAGAGCAACCAAGATGGAACTCCTCTCATCTGAGGAAAGAGTAAAAAGGTTAGGGCTCTTTAGCTTGGAAAATAGAAGGCTGAGGGGTGATGTGATTGAAGTCTACAAAATCCTGAGTAGAGTAGAACAGGTACACTTGATTACGTTACAGGGAAATACTTTTAAAACCAATTGGAGGAAATATTTTTCACTCAGAGAATAGATAAGCTCTGAAACGCATTGCCAGAGGTTGTGGTAAGAGCAGATATTGTAGCTGGTTTTAAGAAAGGTTTGGACAATTTCCTGGAGGAAAAATCCATAGTCTGTTATTGAGAAAGATATGGGGTAAGCCACTGCTTGCCCTGGATCGGTAGCATTGAATGTTGCTACTCCTTGGGTTTTGGCCAGGTACTAGTGAGAACGGGCTAGTGGGCTTGACCCAGTAAGGCTATTCTTGACCTAATAAGGCTATTCTTATGTTCATAAAATGGGAATAGATATTACTTTTCTGAAAGTGGGGGATACCTGGAGTTACCTCCATGTGAAAGTGCTAGTAACCAAAATAATGGAGAATTCAAAGAAAGCAAAAGAATGAGGACTGAGCAAGGACAGCTGGACAAGTCATGTGATCCTTGCCTGTCAATAACTTCTGTGTTGTGCTTTCTGTTTTGTTGCAGCTGGCAGAACCACAACCAGTGAAGAACTAGAAGACATGTTGGAAAGTGGAAACCCTGCCATCTTTTCATCTGGGGTAGGAGCACATTGTATGCTGTTGTCATTACCTGAAAATTCTCACCAGTATGCAGTATTTGTGCAGTTTACGTATGATCACACAGAAAAGTGGTAACTCTCCCCAGGCCATCCTGATGTTTTGCAGCCATTATCCATAATTTGCTGACAATCTCCCTAGGTTTGAACAAGAATATGAGGCTAAAACATCCTCATTTCTAGCAGATAATCTTTTTTTTTTTTTTATAGCTCCAGCAATGCTTTGGTATATTTTCTGCAGAATTTTTATGGAGGGTGACTGCTGGTTTGAACAGGCAGGAGTAAGTGGGCATTACTCATGTCTCTTTGCCCTGCTAGACTACCAGGGACCATCAAGGTAACCTCAGGTGAGGTAGGGGGACAGGCCCACTGTGATGCCATGGGAGGGAGAAAGGATTGGAAAGGGGTATCCTAAACTTAACTGCTGTTACCCAAAAAACTAACGCCTGCTCAAGAGGAGGTGGTAGCGGCTAGCGCACGCGGCATTTTAGCACACGCTATTCCGCGCGTTAAGGCCTTTGTAAAAGGAGCCCAGAGTGTTTTCATATATCCATCTATAAAATACTGTGAAGTGTTTGCTTCTCATTTTTTAGAGAAAATCTCAAAAATTAGAAAGATTACTGGTATTCAATAAGACTTATTAGAACTGCCCTCTTTTCTTCCACCTATCACTTTATAAAATATTTTTGCAATGGATTAACTATAAGAAAGTAATCGAAATTTTAACTGGCACTAACTATTTTGCTTATTTGAACTCTGGCTGATCAGAACAGAAGGTTATTTGTTTGAATATTATGTATTACTGCATTTGTAGCAGAGGATTAGTTACATGATACGCTAAGCATGGCTGTGGTATGTCTTGTACTAAAGAAGCCTTCATTAGACTCAAAACATTTAGATAGCTTTAGGGCATACTTGAGTTTTCAGCAGCACTTACCCAGACACTGAAAATCCTGTCAAACCACCTTGGCACTATCTGGACAGTGCCAGGGTGGTCCAGGGCAGTCTGGGAAGAGCCAGAGTTAACCCCAAAGTGGTAGCTTGAGCGAAGGTTAGGTACAGAGTCCCCACAAATACAATTACACAAAGAATGAAAAGTAAAACAAAACTCTGGAGTCTTCTGAGCCCTCAAGAGTTAGGTGTCTTAGGGCTCCTTTTAAAAAGCCACAGTAGAGGTTTCTATCACAGGTTGGCGAGGTAAATGTTCCGATGCTGATAGGAATTCTATAAGCGTCGGAGCATTTACCTTGCTAACCCGCAGTAAAAACCTCTTATCATGGCTCTGAGAAGGAATATGCTTAAGGAGAACACCATTATACACATTTCCTCTGATATGCAGATCATGGAAGAGTGCTGGAAAACTGAGGCAAGCCTGTACATATCCAACAACCAGCATTGAATTTCCAATCTATTTTTGGTCAGCTGAGATAAAGCCAGTTAGGCTAGCTGGCTAAATCTTAACTTCCAAAGATAGACCATCATTGTAGGCGGCTCTATCTGGCTGGAAAACTGAGCCAGAGAGCTACTGAGTGTTGGAAGTGACCAGCTATGTCAATGCAACATAGCCAGTCACCGGCTAACCCTAATTTTCAACAGGAGATAGCCAACTATTGTGGGATAGCCAGCTAAATAGCACTGAATATCGGCTTCATTAGTAGCAATATTCAGATACTGCTATGCTGAAACAATTGCATTGGCTACTGATGTATGTTAGAGTCAGATTCAAAGGCTTGGTGCAGGCCTTAAAAGCAGTGGTCCAGCTTATCTTCAGGATGGTCGGTTGAAATATGCACTCTTTTTTTGTGCTCTTAGGTCTGCCCATGAGGTTTTCTTCCCTCTGTCAGAAAGGAAAACTTGCCAGAACCCAGGCTTATTTCATTCTACCTTTATGTAGCATTCTCCCCAAAGAAATTCATTTTATGCCAGATTATTTATTGTTCAAACATTCAGTAAGAGCTTGGCTGTTTTCCAGGCCTATGAAAACAAATCAGTTGTTCTACAGATTTATTTAAATTGCTTATATTTGTAGTGTTTTCAGATTATTATTTGATTCATTTTATAGTAGTATGTTAAAATAATTTTATTTTTTTGTTTTAAGTTTTTTATTCATTTTTCACATAACTTAAATTTATACAATTTCATTACGTACACACTTGATATTCCTTTATACATTACTATATATATCTATTGTATCATTATATAATCTAAAATAATTTTATGTTTGATAGTATTGTATCCCTTTTTAGGCATTGTTTCTTGATCTTTGATTTCTTGAACTTTGATTTTAAGTTTTAGACAGGGAGCTCCTCAATGGCAGTTGTATAAGCTTAGGAATAAAATGCTATGTTAATATGGGCTAAGGTTATTGCTTGCTCTTTCTTCAAAGATCATCATGGATTCTAATATCACAAAGCAAGCACTGAATGAGATTGAGACACGGCATAGTGAAATAATCAAATTGGAAAATAGCATCCGCGAACTGCATGACATGTTCATGGATATGGCCATGCTGGTGGAGAGTCAGGTAAGATAGATGACATATCTATAATTCAACACGGGGGAGGGGAGAAGTGGTTACATTAAAGCAGCTCTGGTAATTGGAAAGCTGATGTACATGTACCCTCCACAATTAAACCACCATCTCACACATTCCTTAAGGAGCATCTCTAATGCTCTTTTGAGATAGGTCAATAGCTTCAGCTCTAGTTCCTCTGTAAGCTCCAATGAGCTTTCTTCCGAGGTCACTTGACTAGTTATTTCCAGACAGCTGTTTTGCTTTCAGTAGAAAGGAAAAAAAGGTAGACTTCTTCATAAAACCACCTTAGTCTGACTTAAGCATCCCAGACACTTTTGCTTCTAAAGATTGCAGTTTCTTTGGTTCACAAGCACAGCTCCATACTTAAGAGGTTTATGCTGTAGTTTCCGCATCTCCTTTCTGAATGACAGTTGTATATGGTCATAAGGACATTTGTTTGAGAATCCTGTGATTTAGAATATGGTGATCTAGAGACTTTGATCCTTAAGCTGGCAGTAGCCTATCCCAAACTCCAAATGATTTCAGTTCTTGAAGAACAAATTTCACAATGATGAAGTCCATGGGCACAGATGCAGTCCTTTGCTAAATATGACTGTTGGTACTTGTAATCTCATGTGTGTATCTCAAAAACAAAGATGAAAACCGCTCATAGTCTATACAGGTAACCATGTTAATAAGGTTTCCTTTGGTTCAGGCAACTAATAAAACTAAAGTTTGCCTTATTAACATTAGGAATAAAGATAAATTAGTGATTCTAGCTGGAGTCGTAGATTCCGAGTTAAAGCCTGATACGTAGAAAGGTTTTCCAGGGCATGAAAGGCTCTGGTTTTTAATGTTCCTCACACACTCACCTTTCTTCTTTGGCAACATGGCAGAGTAAATAAATAAGGGAGGGAATGAGCGCCCAAGCAGGGAAGCTAAGAGAATTTGTAATATGCAGCCAGATTATTACCAGATATAAAAAGCTACAGTGGCGCTATGTGTGAAGACTTTAATCAAACGGATGCTATACCATAGAATGTTATCATTCAGAGGGATGGTTTACTGTCTAGAAATGTGTGTTAATGGTATGAGAAACATAGAACCTGCTTCTCTGTGAGAAATGCTGTATCAAGAGTGCAAGACGTGTCTGTCTGTGTGTGAAAGCATGGCACATGCTATACAAGAACGAAATACAGGACTGTGTTTGAGAAATTGAGGACTTGTATCTCAAAGGTGACAGTGTAACACATGAAGTGTAAAATTTACCCCTCTGTATGAGGTAGTGTGTGTCACATGTACTTGTGTGTGACAGTATGGCATGCACTGCACCTATATGTGGTCAAATGGTATGTATCCTATGAAAACATTCCTGTGCAGTGGAGCATTTCACACCTGGTGCACCCAGCCTGTTTCTGCTCATCTTTAACCCTTTACACGCCTTGTTTTTACTTAACATGCTGCCGTCAATACCCTGGATGAAAGTGGGTGCTTTTGATCTGCAGGTAAATACTATGGTGGTATATTATATAATTTGTGCCTGCTCCTGCCTTGTATGTCCTGCTGTGTCTGATAGATTGTTGTCTGGTACTGTGTTGTGCGTTCTAATCGTGCCTGTGACAATGTACAGTTTGTGTTATTACAGTTCTTGCTTATGCTGCCTGGGAAAACTGGATTTTATAGCAGGCTGGGTGTAACAGAATGTTCTTAGAAAAATATAAATTCTATCCTCTACAATGAAACATAATTTTAAAGGCTATGCACCATATATTCTCCCATATGGTCAATATTTTTAGGTCTAAAACCAAAATGAAGGAAAGCAATAGACCCCATAGTGGTAAAGAAAAGCATTACAAAAGTCAGATTCTGTTCTCTGTCATAATGCACATTCCAGAAATACCTTTCCTGACCCCGAATGTATTTCATGTTTTCATAGATTTTACTCAGCAGATACGGTTGGCTTCCAGTTAGTTACTGAATTAATTCCACTTGGTTTTATCATTCTTGAAGTTGTTTTGGCAACAAATCCCTTCCCAAATGAAAGTGTTATATTTTGCTAGAATTGTTTGTTATAATACTGCCCATGATTGTCATGTACCCAGGAAGTCACTCCGAGGGGAGGTGGTACGCTCCTACCGCCTGATCTATAATGATCTAGAATAGATGCTGCAATATGCTCCCAAATGCTTGTTTCTTCAGGCTGCCAGTCAGTAGTGGCGTACCAAGGGAGGGAATGGAGGTGGGGCGGTCCACCCAGGGTGCAGACCATAAGGGGGTGCACCCAGGATCAGCTTCATGGGCCGGGAACTTCACTGTTTTATAGGAAATAGGCGGGACCTAGCAGAGAGGAAGGCCCGCTGCTGGCAGAGCAGCAAGTTAAGACTGCCGAAAATGAGAGAACCGACATACCTCCGGGCCTGTCTCTTAAAGCAATGGTGGCTGTGGGTAGCCATTGCAGGCATCTCTGAACAGGCTTCTTGTGGCCTGCCCTGGTCTTCTTGCTGCCGTGTCACTGATGATGCAGCAGAGAGAAGCCCTGGTGGAGCAGGCCCCTAACAGCCAGCCACTGCTACTGCGTGGGAGGCCCTAAGGTATTTATTTCTAACATTTCTTAACCACCTATAACTAAGCGGTTTACAGCGTAAAATATTCACAATGATTTAAAGAACATATAACGATACTTTCGGTACACACATTTAACCCACTAAAAATAGGGAACTATAGTAGGATTTCATATCAGTCGTTAATGATGCAAGAGCATTGTTCATAGCTCAAATTCCTTCTTTAAACATCTCCCTTCCACATGGCATCATAGGAAGGCATCTACATACAAGGAGAAATTAGGTTCTTACCTGCTAATTTACTTTCTTTTAGCCTCTCCAGACCGGCATATGTTAATCTTACAAGCAGGTTATATCATGACCAGCAGTTGGAGACTGAGATAAAACTTTGGAATAGTACATATCAGGTGTCTCCCCCCTAATTACCTCAGTCTGCTGCATAGCCAAGCAGAACTAAGAACTATAAACAGAAAAAACAGGACGCTGAACAGGAGTGTCAACTAATAAAAAGCAGAAATGCTGTTGGAAAATGCAAAGGAACAAATGAAAATAGCAAAGGTCCCCACAGCTCGCCAGCTGAGCCACAGCCGCTGTTCTTAGATCTCCCCAGCCCTAGAAAAATACTAGAACTCATCAAAAAAGCAAAATCTGCACAAAAGAACAACACAATAGACAGGGTGGGGTCCTATGCCAGTCTGAAGAGGCTAAAAGAAAGTAAATTAGCAGCTAACAACGCCTCCACCATCTTTCCTGTTATCGAGGTTATACTCACCGGTCTGTAGTTTCCTGGATCTCCCCTCGAACCCTTTTTGATCACCTTGACGGACACGGTCTGATGAAGACCAGCCAGCACAGTTTCAACAAAGGCAGATCTTGTCTGACGAACTTGCTGCACTTCTTCGAGGGAGTAAACAGGTGGATACACAAGAGCGACCCGGTCGACATTGTATATCTGGATTTTCAGAAGGTGTATGACAAGGTTCTACATGAGCGACTACTTCGGAAAATTGCAAGTCATGTAATCGATGGTGAAATACTCATGTGGATTAAAAACTGGCTGGAGCATAGGAAACAGAGTGGGGATAAATGGACAATAATTGGACTGGAAGAGCATCACCAGTGGGGTGCCAAAGGACTTGGTGCTTGGACCCGTGCTCTTCAACATCTTTATAAATGATCTGGACATTGGTACGACGGGTGAGGTGATTAAATTTGCGGATGATCCGAAGTTATTCAGAGTAGTGAAGACAGAGGTGGATTGCGAAGATCTGCAACGTGACATAATCAAGCTTGAGAAATGGGCATCGACATGGCAGATGAGGTTCAACGTAGATAAGTGTAAAGTGATGCATGTCGGTAACAAAAATCTCATGCACGAATACAGGATGTCCGGGGTGGTACTTGGAAAGACCTCCCAGGAAAGAGACTTGGGAAATTCTGATCAACAAGTCGAATAAGCCGTCTGCACAATGTGCAGTGGCGGCGAAAAGGGCGAACAGAATGCGAGGAATGATTAAGAAGGGGATCACGAACAGATCGGAGAGGATTATGCCACTGTACCGGGCCAGTATCTTGAGAAGGAGAGGGAATGTCATAGAGAAACTGATTCGTCCATTCCAGTAGAAAAGCATCTGCCTCCAGTCGGTGAGGTAGTTTGTTGCTGTGGGGAGACAAAGAGATCTATCTGAGGAGTCCCCCACTGAGAAAAAATGTGATTTGATGAAGGTTGAGGTAGAAGGCGGGAGCCCCGTAGAAGACTTGACCGGAGCTAAGGTCAAGGTCAAGACCGGGGTTGGTGGATCCATACTGCTGAAGATTTCTCTACCTGACCTTTGACCAGCTGGGACATAGACTGAAAAATAGCCATGCGAAATTGAAGCCCGCAGGCTGAGGCTGCGAGGCAGGCCCCACCGTGACACGAAGAAAATAAAGAAAATCAAGTTTGTTTTTTTTCCAAAGTAAAATAAAAACACGCAAATAATACAGTGACCCTGTCTTAAAAAGAACACAAGCCGTGGTGAGAGAAGGCACGAATTAGACTGAGTTTAGCGCAGAACATCGAAATAGGACTTCTTGGCTCCACGGAAAATTGAGAACTGAGGAGACACACGCCCTTGCGTGGGCAGGAAGGCACTTGCGCAGTGCGGCAATCGCGAACTTTCTAAGTTCTGCAAGCAAATTAGCTGTCCGCATCGGGGCTCTGTGGATGACGTCACCCATATGTTGAAAATAGGCTGCCTGCTTGTCCTGGGATAAACACTGGTATTAAGCAGCACACAGTAAGTGCAGATAATGTTACACATGTGCTTATCAATGGGAAAAGCAGTATGAGTCACTATATACAAAGAGACTTGTATATAAGAAGTGGTTCTCCTAGAAAAATAATAGAGTGAAGCAGTTGCCTTTGCTACTGGGTGTAGGGGCACAGAGAATTAATTACAGCAAAGTGCCCAATAGACATATCTTAATTACGAAACACAATTGTATACACCCAAATCTTAGAGAGGTAGAAACAAAGTCAATAATAAGAACATAAGAACTGCCATCTCCGGATCAGACCTTTGGTCCATCAAGTCCGGCGATCCGCGCACGCGGAGGCCCTGCCAGGTGTACCCTGGCGTAATTTATAGTCCATCATATCTTTATATGCCTCTCTTAAGGAGATATGCATCTAGTTTGCTCTTGAAGCCTAGGACGGTCGATTCCGCAATAATCTCCTCTGGGAGGGCATTCCAGGTGTCAACCACTCTCTGAGTGAAGCAGAACTTCCTGACATTAGTCCTGAACCTGTCCCCCCTTAGCTTCATTTCATGTCCTCTAGTCCGTGTCAAATTGGACAATGTAAATAATCTTCTCTGCTCTATTTTGTCGATTCCTTTCAGTATTTTGAAGGTCTCGATCATATCCCCACGCAGTCTCCTTTTCTCTAGGGAGAACAATCCTAGTGTTATAAGTCTATCCTCGTATTCCAGTTTCTCCATACCCTTCACCAGTTTTGTTGCTCGTCTCTGCACCCTCTCCAGCAGTTTTATATCCTTCTTTAGGTAGGGAGATCAATGTTGGACGCACAGCATATAGCCATGGAAAGAAAGCAAAAAGGGAAAAATATTAGTATAAGAAATGCACGAGAGACATTGTCAATAAGCAGGGAACACAAAAGAAATGCAAATAGAGAAACACATGCGCACTCATTGGGCAATACAGTATTAGTCACTATATGTAATGAAATATAAAAAGAGGAAAAGATCCCACGAGAAAATACCGCATAGAAGCTGTTGCCTGTAATGTTGAGCACAGGGACAGCTTGTTGCGCAGGAAGATTAATAAAGAGAAGAGCCCAAAATGCATTTATTGTTTGAGATAGAACCATACATTATGAAAAAGCAAGGCTGAAGGGAAAATAGGACACAGTATAAAACCAGGGAAATAAATTAAATGATACCATATTAGCATAGGAGAATATGTCAGTATGCACCAAGATTAAGCAGTAAACCCAGGAGTAATTGCAATTAAAGAAACACAAGTGCAACTTCAAATCAGCAAAACAATTTGGAAAGCATTTGCAACCATGCGCAACTTAAGACAAATCCGAAAAAACTTCAACAACGAACAATTCAAACTCATAGTACAAGCGCTAACCCTAGGACTCCTGGACTACTGCAACATACTTTACCTGTCATGCCCCGCCAACATGCTAAAACAATTACTAACAGTCCAAAATACAGCCCTAAGACTTATATACTCGCTGAAAAAATAACAACCACATTACCTAAGTTTTCCAAGACTCACACTGGCTCCCAATACAAACACGCATACAACACAAATTCTACTGCATTCTATTCAAAGCCCTAAATGGAAATGGACTAAGCTATCTCAACAACCGCCTAATCTGGAAAAACACATCCAGACCAAGGAGAACTCAAGCACACTTTACCCACCCCAATCAAAGGCATGCAAAGCAAAAAAATATATGACGGTCTACTAGCCACCAGAGCAGCAAAAATAGACCACCACCTCTCAAATCTGTTGACCATGACGCCCAACTACAAAACATTCAGGAAAGAACTGAAAACCATACTATTCAAGAAATTTGTCAAACATTCCCACATCCTGACACATACTATAGCTATCAACCTTGTAATCTCCCTGGGAATGCCCAGGCTAATTTCTTGTTGTAAACCACCTAGAACTGAAAGACATCAATGTAATAGAAGACATCAATGTAATATAATGTAATGAGAATATCAGTCAGATAACATTATATATGTAGAAACATAGAATACTTAACACCATCACTTTAGCTAACATCAGATCTGATAAGCAAAGGAGAAAGACAGTGTTAACAGTTAAACAGCAGCAGGGCAAAGCCCATGTGCCATCACAGGCAGGAAAGCTTGCTCGGAGATCAAAGACCGATAAGCAACCCTTCAGACCAGCATTACCTCAAGATATATATATATATTTATATATATATATATATATATATATATTTTTTTTTTTACACAGAACAGACTCCACTTGGCTCTCTAAATAGTATGCCTTATCACTAGGGGGTAAGGTTTACTATTGAGGCACCTCTAGAAAAATGTTGGGGAGGTGGAGGAAAGGGGGAGAGGAACCCAGCTTGTGATCCGCTGGGTTTGACACCCCAAGGTCGGACGGACCCCAAACAGGGTCCACCCAAGCTCAGTCTGGCAACAAAAAGGGACAAAAGTCCTAAACAAATTCCAACAGCCCTACCAAGGGAGATGGCCACAGCTCACCACACCTACTGGAGACTGAGAAAAGAATGAGGTAATTAGGGAGGAGTCACATGATATGTACTATTCCAAAGTTTTGTCTCAGTCTCCACCAGCTGGGCATGATGAGATATAACCCGCTTGTAAGATTAACCTATACCGGTCTGGAGAGTTGCTAAAGAATTATAATTTCCAGAATGTTTGTCACCTCTCCATTCCAAAACCCCTCATTCTTTTTTCACCCCAACCTTTTCAGCACTTGGGCCAAGTGTAACATAGGCAGACAGAGGGGTTGATGCAGTTGGTTGACTTTAGAGTTGTGTGCTAACAGGGGCAAATTCTATAAACAGCATCCCGATTGTAGGTGGCAGTAGATCAGGACACATGTTTTAAAATAAAACCTCAAGGCAGGCTTCCTACATTGTAGGCATTTTTGTGAGCCTAGGGAGGTGTGTAGGGCTGCTTAAGCTTGGCCAAGGCTAGGCGTGGGCATGGTTTCATCCGAAGTGGCCTCAGATGTCCCTAGGCATCTCCCTAGGGCCACCTGAAATGTAGGCCAGCATCATGATAGGCACCTGAATACATTTCAAATAGACACGGTCGCTAAACTGATGGTAGCAAGGGAATCTCCCTGCTACGATCAGTTTAGTGGCCATGGCAGGAAACCCCCCAACTACAAAGACGGCCAGCAGGAGGGATACCCAGTCCCTCCTGCTGGAACCCCCAAATCCCTGTGGCAGGAGGAGTGCCCAATTCCTCCTGCTGCCATCCCCTGAAGATCATCAGCAGGAGGGATGCCAGTCCCTCCTGCCGGAACCCTCTCATCCCCCCCCCCCCCAACTAAGATCAACAGCAGGAAGGATGCAGAGGGAAGGCACAAGGGGATGGGTGAGAGGGGAGGAAAAGCACAGTTACTTACCGTAACAGGTGTTATCCAGGGACAGCAGGCAGATATTCTTGACTGATGGGTGACGGCACCGACGGAGCCCCGGTACGGACAATTTTAGAGTGATTGCACTCTAAGAACTTAGAAAGTTCTGGTAGGCCGCACCGCGCACGCGCGAGTGCCTTCCCGCCCGACAGAGGCGCGCGGTCCCCAGTTATGATAAGCCAGCTAAGAAGCCAACCCGGGGAGGAGGGAGGGACGCAAGAATATCTGCCTGCTGTCCCTGGATAACACCTGTTACGGTAAGTAACTGTGCTTTATCCCAGGACAAGCAGGCAGCTATTCTTGACTGATGGGTGACCTCCAAGCTAATAAAAGAGGGATGGAGGGAAGGTTGGCCATTAGGAAAACAAATTTTGCAAAACAGATTGGCCGAAGTGTCCATCCCGTCTGGAAAATGTGTCCAGACAATAATGAGATGTAAAAGTATGAACTGAGGACCAAGTGGCAGCTTTGCAGATTTCCTCAATGGGCGTGGATCGGAGGAAAGCTACAGATGCTGCCATAGCTCGGACTTTATGGGCTGTGACAGAACCTTCCAGTGTCAGTCCGGTCTGAGCATAACAGAATGAAATGCACGCTGCCAACCAATTAGACAACGTACGTTTCGAAACAGGACGTCCCAATTTATTTGGATCAAAGGACAGAAAGAGTTGAGGGAATGATCTGTGAGGCTTAGTACGGTCTAAATAGTAAGCCAGAGCCCTCTTACAGTCCAAAGTATGTAAAGCCTGTTCACCAGAATGAGAGTGAGGTTTTGGAAAAAAGACAGGCAGAACAATGGATTGGTTGAGATGGAATTCAGAGACAACCTTCGGGAGAAACTTTGGATGAGTACGCAGAACCACCTTGTCATGATGAAAGACTGTAAAAGGTGGATCCGACACTAGTGCATGGAGCTCACTGACCCTCCTGGCAGAGGTAAGAGCAATAAGAAAAAGCACCTTCCAAGTGAGAAACTTGAAAGAAGCAGTAGCCAAGGGTTCGAATGGAGGCTTCATTAAAGCGGAAAGAACTACATTAAGATCCCAGATAACAGGAGGGGCTTTAAGAGGTGGTTTCACATTAAAAAGACCCCGCATGAACCTGGACACTAAGGGATGAGCTGAGAGGAGTTTTCCATGGATTGGCTCATGAAAAGCTGCTATAGCACTAAGATGGACTCTGATTGAAGTGGACTTGAGGCCAGAGTCTGACAAAGAAAGGAGATAATCCAACAATGTCTCCACTGCAAGGGAAGTGGGATCATAATGATGGAGAAAACACCATGAAGAAAACCGCGTCCACTTCTGATGGTAACATTGAAGAGTGGCCGGTTTCCTGGAGGCATCCAGAATTGAACGAACAGGCTGAGACAAGAGTGTATCATGAGAAGTCAGCCCGAGAGATACCAAGCTGTCAGGTGCAGAGACTGTAGGTTGGGGTGTAGGAGAGTTTCCTGATGCTGAGTAAGCAGAGAAGGATACAGAGGCAGAAGAAAAGGTTCCCTGGAACTGAGTTGAAGTAGAAGGGAGAACCAATGTTGCCTGGGCCACCTCGGAGCAATCAGAATCATGGTTGCTTGATCCCTCTTGAGCTTGAATAAGGTTCTCAACATGAGAGGCAGAGGAGGGAAAGCGTACAGGAACAGATTGGACCAATCGAGGAGAAAAGCATCCGCTGCCAGACGGTGAGGTGAGTAGAGTCTGGAGCAGAATAGGGGCAGCTGATGATTGTGTGGAGCTGCAAAGAGGTCTATCTGAGGGGTGCCCCATTGAGCGAAGATGGATTGTAGAGTTACCGGATCTATTGTCCATTCGTGAGGTTGGAGAACTCTGCTGAGCTTGTCCGCTAAGGAATTCTCCTCTCCCTGAATGTAAATAGCTTTCAGGAATAGATGGTGATTTACGGCCCAAGTCCAGATCTTTTGGGCTTCCTGGCATAAGAGGCGAGAGCCCGTCCCACCCTGTTTGTTGATGTAGTACATCGCAACTTGATTGTCTGTGCACAACAGGACAACTTGAGGAAAAAGAAGATGTTGGAAGGCCTTGAGGGCATAAAACATCGCTCTGAGTTCCAGGAAATTGATGTGACGCTTCTTTTCCTGGGCAGTCCAAAGACCTTGAGTTTGGAACTCGTTCAAATGAGCTCCCCATGCATAAGGGGAGGCATCGGTGGTGATGACTAGTTGATGAGGAGGTTGATGGAACAGAAGACCTCTGGACAGATTTGAGGATACCAACCACCATTGTAGAGACTGACGAAGAGATGATGTCACAGATATGTGACGTGAGCAAGGATCCGTCGCTTGGGACCACTGGGTAGCTAGTGTCCATTGAGGAGTGCGCAGGTGAAGACGTGCAAGAGGCGTGACATGAACTGTGGAGGCCATGTGACCCAAGAGAATCATCATTTGCTTTGCTGTGATGGAACGCTGTGGAAGCACCTGCTGACATAGAGAGTGAAGCGTTTGAAGACGATTGGACGGCAGGAACGCTCTCATGAGGATTGTGTCCAAGACAGCTCCTATGAATTGAAGTCTCTGAGTGGGGATGAGATGAGATTTGGGTAGATTGATCTCGAACCCCAGAAGTTGAAGAAACCTGATGGTTTGGTTGGTGGCCAGGAGAACAGTCTGAGATGAATTGGCCTTTATCAACCAATCGTCCAGGTAAGGAAAGACCTGAAGGTGGTGAGATCGCAGGAAGGCAGCCACCACAATCAGACATTTGGTGAATACTCTCGGAGAGGAGGCAAGACCGAAGGGTAGCACCTTGTATTGGTAATGACAACGATTGATCATGAAGCGTAGGTATTGTCTGGAGGCCAGATTGACCGGTATATGAGTGTACGCTTCTTTGAGATCGAGAGAACATAGCCAGTCGCCTTGATTTAGAAGAGGATAAAGAGTGGCTAGAGAGAGCATTTTGAACTTTTCTTTGACCAAACATTTGTTGAGATCGCGGAGATCTAGAATTGGTCTGAGATCTCCTGTTTTTTTGGGGACTAAAAAGTAACGGGAGTAGAATCCCTGTCCCTTTTGATCTAGAGGAACCTCCTCTATGGCGTTCAAAAGGAGAAGGGATTGAACCTCCTGGAGAAGAAGGAAAGACTGATTGTGCGAAGCAGACTCTTTTGGTTGACTTGGAGGAGGTAGAGTTTGAAAGTTGAGAGAGTAGCCGTGGTGGATGATGTTCAGAACCCACTGATCTGACGTGATAAGTTCCCAACGGCTTATGAAATAAGAAAGACGTCCTCCTATAGGCTGTGGAAGTTGAGTAGGAGGGAGAAGACTGGCTATGTTCTGGAGAACCAAGTCAAAAGGGTTGAGTAGACTTTTGTGCAGGAGTAGATTTTACCTGCTGTTGTTGCTGAGGTTGTCTAGCAGCTGGACGCTGTTGCCTCTGACGCCTAGGTTGTTGAGCAGTTTGAGGCAGAGGGCGAGCCACAAATCTACGTTGGTAGGTTGATTGTGGACGAAAGGGCCTAGTTGGTGGAGGCTTCTTAGGTTTAAGAAGCGTGTCCCATCTGGTCTCATGAGCTGATAATTTCTGGGTAGTGGAGTCCATGGAATCTCCAAACAGCTCATCCCCTAAGCAAGGAGTATTGGCTAGCCTATCCTGGTGATTAACGTCCAGTTCTGAAACACGAAGCCAGGCTAGCCTTCGCATGGCCACTGAGATGGCCGTGGCTCTGGAGGTCAGCTCGAAAGTATCATAGATAGATCTTACCATGAATTTTCGAAGCTGTAAAAGAGATGAACAAGTGTGGTGAAAAGCAGACTTTTTCCTATCAGGAAGATATTTCTCAAAAGCAGTGATATTTTGTATTAAGTGCTTAAGATAAAAAGAGAAATGGAATGCATAATTTCCTGATCGATTTGCTAACATAGCATTTTGGTATAGCCTTTTACCAAACTTGTCCATAGATTTGCCCTCTCTGCCAGGAGGGACTGAGGCATATACACTAGCCCCTTTGGACTTTTTCAAAGTGGACTCAACCAAAAGGGACTCATGAGCTAATTGGGGCTTGTCAAACCCAGGAATAGGAATGACTTTATACAAGGAATCCAACTTTCTAGGCGCTCCAGGAATAGTTAAAGGAGATTCCAGATTTTTATAAAACGTCTCTCTCAATATATCATGGAGAGGGAGTTTAAGGTATTCCTTTGGAGGCTGGTCAAAGTCCAAGGCATCAAGGAAAGCCTTGGATTTCTTTGACTCAGCCTCCAAAGGAATGGAGAGAGAATCACACATTTCCTTCAAAAATGAAGAAAAGGAAGATACTTCTGGTTTAGAGGAGGCTTCTAAAAGAGACGGGTCCTCATCACCAGAAGAGCATTCTCCCTCCGAAAGAAGAGGATCCTCCGAGTCACCCCATAAGTCAGGGTCTCGAACCTGAGAACTCCGGTCTCGAGACTCTGGAGTGGAAGGCTCTAAATGCCGGGACTTGTGAAGAGACTTCCCTGACCTGCCCGATTCGGTACCGGGAGATGCTACAGTACGCACCGGAGCCGAAGTTTGTACAGCTTGATGGTGAGCTCTCGGCTCCGGCGCCAGAATCGGCATGGAGACCGAGGAAACCGACTGTACCGGTACCGATAGAGTGGACGTCGATAAAATAGGACGGTCCACTATCGGTACCGGTGGCTCAGACCGGACTGGTACCGGCAAATTCGATGCCAGGGCTGGAGGTAGGAGGTGCTGTAGCTGTTCTTTAAGTTGTTCCTTCAGAACAGCAGCTATACGCTCCTCAAGGGAAGGCACCGGTACCGTCTTTTTCTTTAATGGTACCTTCGGTGCCGCTCTACGCTCCGAGGATGAGGACCCCGATGTCGAGGGGCTCACCTCTATTGGAGCGGAGCGCTTCCGTGGGCGCCTCGAGGTCGACAGAATTGGACTCGCTGCCATCGAGACCGGAGGACGCTCCAACGGGGAAGGCTTCTTAGCCGGCTTACCTGGAGTCGACACCGCCGCGGTATCGCGTGGTGTCGATGATGTGGGTGCCGACTGCGCCGGTGCCGATGTCGGTGCCGGTGTAGAATCAGACATCTCGGCACCAAACAATAATTTTTGTTGAATCTCTCGATTTTTAAGAGTTCTCTTCTTTAAAGTTGCACAGCGGGTGCAGGTTGACGCTCGATGGTCGGGACCAAGACACTGGAGACACCAATTATGAGGATCAGTTAGTGAAATTGGTCGTGCACACCGCTGGCACTTTTTGAAGCCGGGTTGGGGGGGCATGAATGTAAAAACGGCTTCAGCCAAATCGAAGGCCGAGGCCTCGATGGTGGCTAAAGGCCCCGCCGGGGCAAGGCCGAAAAACAGGCAAAAAAACAAAAAGTTTTTTTTTTTTTTTTTTTAAGAAAGAAAATAAAGAAAAAAGGAAAGGAAATAATATTCCTCAAAAAGTTTACGCGAGCGGGAAGTTCACAAAAAATCCTCTCACAACAGCCGTTGAGAGAGACGCGTCTTCTTAGCTCCGCGGAAACTAAGAAACTGGGGACCGCGCGCCTCTGTCGGGCGGGAAGGCACTCGCGCGTGCGCGGTGCGGCCTACCAGAACTTTCTAAGTTCTTAGAGTGCAATCACTCTAAAATTGTCCGTACCGGGGCTCCGTCGGTGCCGTCACCCATCAGTCAAGAATAGCTGCCTGCTTGTCCTGGGATAAGATGCTACACATGTGGGGGAGAGAAAGGAAAGAGGAAGAATTGGAGTAGAGAAGAGGAAGGGAGAGATGATCATTGTTCATGAAGAAAATAAGACCTAGTACCTTTTTGGGGCCCAAAATTAATATAAGACAGTTGTCTTATTTTCGGGGAAACACAGTAGTTGGAGATGCTGTTGAGGAAGCATTTGCTTGCGTCGTATACCTCTCAAAGGTATACGACGCAAGAAAATATATGACAGCCTTTTAGCTACACAGGCAGCAAAAATTGACACTACCATTTCCAATCTACTGATCAATTCAATAGACATAAAAGAATTCCGAAAAGAAATCAAAACTCATCTCTTCAAAAAATACTTTCCATCATCTTAACCTCTACATAGCACTAGAAAATACACACACGAACACCACCACCATAACTATACCTAAACATTGTACAACTCACTTCAACAACCTACTATTTATCTACTATATGCTCTAAATGCTTCCTGGAAACGTCCAGACTAATCAATTGTAACTTGATACATTCCTGATTCTATATACTGTATTATTCCTGAAATTATACAGTCTCTTAATTTGTAATCCGCTTAGAACCGCAAGGCACAAGCGGAATAGAAATCTGTAATGTAATGTAATGTAATGTAATTTGCGCCAAGCTCAAGGAAGTCTCGCACATTACGCAGTTATATTATTTAGTAGAAAGACTCTAGGTCCACGTTTCTACATTCCAAAGTACAGCTGTGAATTAAGACCAGTTTGATTGATCAGGAGGCCAAAAGGAGCAAGAACAACATTCTAAGCCCACAAAATAAGTGGGTGCACCCTAAGTTTATTAAACACTGGTTGGGGGATGGGGGGGAGTAATCCAGCATTATACTCATTACAAGTAGATTCAAAGCCTGAAGATTGCTGAGCATAGTTTTTTCTTTTTCTTTCCAGGGTAAAGTGTGAGTGCCACAGCAAGAGAAGAACTCAAACTCCAGCACTAACATATGCACCTGCAAAGGCAACATGGGAGGACACGAAGTAAACCAGCAGTATGCTCACATGCTGTCACTTTGTCTCTGCTCTCCCCTTTATTCTTGCTGCCTAGGGCGAAATGATCGACCGTATTGAGTATAATGTGGAGCACTCTGTTGACTATGTGGAAAGGGCTGTATCTGATACTAAAAAAGCTGTTAAGTATCAGAGCAAAGCCAGAAGGGTGAGTACTAGCTAAAAGCTTCTATGCATAATAAGGCTTCAATCTATCAAAGCATTTTTCTCACTATTGTTTCAAAGCATCATAAAAGGTCTTTGCTGCTTTTTCCCCCCTAATTGTGGACCTAACTGAAACTACTCCTACTGCAATGAGTGCTTACCAAAACTATCAGTCAACTGTTTAGCTCAAGAAAGTAGACATAGCAGCATCAGGTTGTCCATGCTGAGACACTCAGTAGAATTTTTAGACAAATGGTATGCTATTGAATAAGTGTGCATTAGATCTCATGATTTTAATTTAAAATTTGAAAAAAATAATCTAAGCATGAAATCAATAAGAAAATGGATGTTTTTAAAATTGAAGACAATAATTATGATAACTTGATAATTAGGAAAAAAAAAAGGTGGAAGAGTATAGAAAAGAGATTAAAGTTATCAAGAGAAATAAAACGCGATGAACTTGATTATAAAAAAGAGGTTGCATTTACCCATGGTCAAAAGCTAAATCCAGATTTAGATCTTCCTCTAGGACAGATTTATTATTTATTAATTTAAGCATTTATATACCACTTATAGCCTAAGTGATTTACATTCAGGTCCTGAAGCATTTTTCCCTATCTGTCCCGGCAGGCTCACACTCTTATCTAATGTACCTGGGGCAATGGGGGATTAAGTGACTTGTCCAGGGTCACAAGGAGCAGTGTGGGATTTGAACCCATAGCCTCAGAGTGCTGAGGCTGTGGCTCTAACCACTGCATCACACACTTATAAAGATGCCCACGATAGGAGACAGGATTACTTTTTAAAGATAATAAATTGTCTCTCATACCCACTGTACATAAGGAGAAAGTAGGTTACCTGCTAATTTTCTTTCTGTTAGCCTGTAGACTAGTCCTTACGAATGGGTTATATACCTCACTGCGACCAGCAGGTGGAGACTGAGAACAAACTTGTATATCAGGATAGCTTCCCTTCTAGCAACCCAGTCTGCCGAATAGCTAAGCAGAACTTAGGATAGACTTCAACAGAAAACAGTAAAACATACTCCAAACAGGAGTGTAAAAACAACAAACATCTGTAAACAACTATTGGAACATGTGTAGAACTTAACCCTGGTAAAAAAAAAAATATCCCCACAGCTCACCAGCTAAGCCATATGAGCCATAGCCACTGTTCTTACTTCTCCCCAGCCCTAGAAAAATACTAGAACCCATAGAAAAAAACAAGATCTACAGGCAAGCAAAAACAAAAACAATCACCGCACAAAGTCAGATAGGGTGGGGGACTATACCAGAAAATTAGCAGGTAAGAACCTAATTTCTCCTTCTGTAGCGCCTGGTAGACTGGTTTAGTTCTTATGAATTGGACATACCAAAACAGTACTCATCAAGAGTGTGACCCCAGAAGGGCTGACACCAGAACACGTTCACCGAATACTGCGTCCCGACATGCTTGAACATCCACATGGTAGTGTCTGAGAAAGGAATGCAGAGAAGACCAAACTGCAGCCTTGCAAATATCCACTAGAGGTACTTGAGAAGACTCGGCCCAAGAAGCTGCCTGATCCCGAGTGGAATGAGCCTTGAAAAATTCTGGAACAGACTTTTTCTTTAGAAGATAAATGGAAGCAATAGTGTCCTTGATCCAATGCGCAATAGTTCCTAGAAGCGCCATCCCCCTTACAAGGGCCTGCTAGAAGGACAAAGGGATGATCTGATTTCCTGATCTGGGTCCTCTGCACATAAGAGCGAAGGACCTGACCGACCGACATCCAACTTGCGCAACTGTCTCTGCTCGAAACAGCCTTCCTGGAGGACCACTGCCTGATTGACATTAAAAGGAGAAACTACCTCTGTCAGAAAGGAAGGAACAGGTCTCAAGACAACCTGCCCCCCTAGAAAACTCCAAGGGAGACCTACAAGAGAAAGCCTGCAGCTCAGAAACACGTCTAGCAGAAGTAATGGTTACTAAGAAGACCGCTTTAAGAGTAAGGTCTTTCAAATGGCTGTTGCCCAATGGTTGAAAAGGTGGGCGCACCAGAATGGACAGAACCAGATTCAGATCCTAAGGAACAGAGGGTCATATGGTAGGCTTGAGCAATTTGGCCACCCGCAAGAAGCGAATCACATCAGGCATGGCAGTCAAACGCTGACCTTTCAACAACCCACAAAAGGCTAACAAGGCCACAAACTGAACCTAGAGAGAAGACCACACCAGTCCCCTGTCCAGGCCATCCTACAAGAACTCTAAGATGGTAGGCAGGGAAGCGCCAAAAGAGACCACTCCACGCGCATCACACCAATCCTCAAATATACACCAAAAGCTCACATAAGCCTGAGCTGTGAAAGCCTCCAGGATCCCAAAAGAGTGGAAATCACTTTATCAGAATACCCCTTCTTACCTAAGCGATCCCTTTCAAGAGCCAAGCCGTAAGACGGGACTTGGTTTGAACATTGGAATGGAAACCCTAAGTCAGAAGATCTTCCAAGAGAGGAAGAGGATCCGCCACCAGATGCCTCACCAGATCCGTGTACCACGGTTGCCTGGGCCAATCCACAACCACCAGGCCCGGATGTCGAACTATGCGTAGAAGAACTCTGCCCACTAATGGCCACAGAGGGAACATGTACAACAGCCCTTCCGTTTGCCATGGTTGAACCAGAGCATCCAGACCCTTGGCCTGACGGTCTCTGCGAGGACTGAAGTGGGGTGTTTTGGTATTGACACCTGAAAGGCCACAGGGCTTAGACAGCACTCTCCGGGATCTAGTACAGGCGATTTAGGAAGTCCGCTTGAACATTCTCCACTCCAGCTATGTGGGAGGCTGATATGTCCTGAAGATGAGACTCCGCACAGACCATGAGCAGAGCTGCCTCTTGTGCCACCAAATTGTGCTCCTGGTGCCCTCCTGATTGACATAGGCCATTGCCATGGCATTGTCCGAAAGAACCCTGACTGACTTGCCCATCAGAAAGGACTGGAAGGCTAATAGCGCCAGATGGTTGGCTCTGGTCTCTAAGCCACTAATCAACCAAGAAGCCTCCTCCGTTGACCAGGTGCCCTGAGCTGAGTGACCTAGAAACTGAGCTCCCCAATCGAGAAGACTGGCATCGGTGAGCAGCATCGTCCACTGCAGCTGGTCCAGACTCGCCCCTTGTACAAGATGGGAGGTCTGGAGTCACCAACGAAGACTGCACCGAGCCAAACCGGGAAGCGGAACAGGATGATCCAGACTGTGCCTCTGAGGCGATCACCTCCAAAGAGCAGCATACTGAAGAGGATGCATGTGGGCCCAAGACCACCTCATCAAATCGAGGGAAGCCACCATCGACCTCAAGACTTGGAGGAAATCCTGTACCCAAGGACACTGGGACGCCATAAGCAGGCAAATCTGAGATTCTAATTTGCTTACCTGGGCCTCTGGAAGGAAGACCTTCCCCAAGGAGGTGTCGAACAGCACTCCTAGATACTCCAGGCACTGAGATGGAGACAACTGGCTCTTGGAAAGGTTGACTATCCATCCCAGCAACTGCAGAAACTAAACCACCTGAGCTGTGACCTGGGTGCTCTCCCAGAACGGCTTCAAAACAATAAATCCCCGGGACCGGGCAGCATCCACCCGAGGGTAATCAAGGAACTGAAAGGGGTTATAGCTGAACTGCTCCAACTAATAGCCAATCTGTTGATCAAATCAGGAAATATTCCAGAAGACTGGAAAGTAGCAAATGTTACGCCGATCTTCAAGAAAGGTTCGAAGGGAGATCCGGGAAACTACAGACCAGTGAGTCTGACTTCGGTACCGGGAAAGAAGGTAGAGGCACTGATAAAGGACCACTTCATCGATCACCTTGACGGACACAAACTGATGAGGACCAGCCAGCACAGCTTCAGCAATGGAAGATCTTGCTTGACAAACTTACTGCACTTCGAAGGAGTAAATGGGCAGATAGACAAGGGTGACCCAGTCGACATCATATATCTAGATTTTCAGAAGGCGTTCGACAAGGTTCTGCATGACCGTCTACTTTGTGCGAGCCATGGAATCAAGGTTGATATGCACACATGGATAAAAACTGGTTGGCAGATAGGAAACAGAGAATGGGGATGAATAGACAATACTCAGACTAGAAAAGCGTCACAATTGGAGTGCCGCAGGGTTCAGTGCTTGGGCCTGTACTCTTCAACATATTTATAAACGACCTAGAAATTGGCACGACGAGCAAGGTGATTAAATTTACAGACGATACAAAGTTATTTAGAGTACTGAGGACACAAGATTGCGAAGACCTATAAAGACACGCTCGAGGAATGGGCCACGGAATGGCTAATGAGGTTCAACGTGGATAAGTGCAAGGTGATGCATGTCGGTAACAAAAATCATATGCACGAATACAGGATGTCCGGTGCTAAACTCGGAGAGAGCCCCCAGGAAAGAGACTTGGGAGTACTTGTAGACAAGTCAATGAAACTGTCTATGCAATGTGTGGCGGCAGCGAAAAGGGCAAACAGAATGCTAGGAATGATTAAGAAGGGGATCACAAACAGATCTGAAAAGGTTATCATGCCGTTATACCGGGCCATGGTACACCCCCACCTGGAATACTGCATCCAACACTAGTCGCCGTATATGAAAAAGGATATAGTACTACTCGAAAGAGTCCAGAGAAGAGTGACAAAAATGGTTAAGGGACTGAGAGTTGCCATACAACAAGAGGCTAGAGAAACTGGGCCTCTTCTCCCTTGAAAAGAGAAGACTGAAAGGGGACATAATCAAAACATTCAAGATATTGAATGGAATTGACTTAGTAGAGAACGAGATTGTTCACCATCTCCAAGGTGAAGAGAACGAGAGGGCACTCGCTAAAGTTAGAAAGGAAAAGATTCCATACAAACGTGGAAGTTCTTCACTCAGAGTGGTAGAAACCTGGAACACTCTTCCGGAGGATGTTATAGGGGAAAGCACCCTTCAAGGATTCAAGACAAGGTTGGATAAGTTCCTACTAAGACTAGACTCAAATAGGGCACTGGTCTTTGACCTAAGGGCCGCCGCGTGAGCAGACTGTTAGGCACAATGGGGATAAAATAAGGGCCAATAAAGAGATAGAGCCACTGCTGAGGAGAGAGAAAAGTAGCTGGGGAAAACAGAAGGAGTAAAATCTTAAGATGACATGAGGATGTTTGTCCAAACATAAATATGCTGTGTATTTTGCAATTGTGCTTCATTTTCTTTAGTATGTGAGTGAAGAAAATCCATGTCCTAGACCTGACACCTCCTTTTTTTTTTTCTCTCTCTACCCCTCCTAAATGCTCCCTGTGGATCTGCAGAAGAAGATCATGATCATCATCTGCTGTGTGGTGCTGGGGGTGGTCATAGCTTCCACCTTTGGAGGAATTTTTGGATAGACACTGGCATTCCCAAATTTTGATTATCAGACAATAAGTTAATGCTGCCAATTTCGTGCTGCCTTGATCAGCTGACACCACCATGAACATGGGGTTGCACATAACATTCTCCTTAAAAAACAAAAAAAAACCAACAACAATTCCTGAAATAGGGATTTGGATTTCATATGCATGACAATTCCTTTTTGTAACACTTTGTATGTCTGTATGGATGGACCTGGCTGTTATGGGGATGTGGCATCAGAACCATTTAACGGGATTGACTTGAGCTGGCTTCCATTGCTACGATGGTTTAAGTTTGCTGTGGTTGTCCTTGCTTTGGTTTTGAGTAAGCTGAGGGTGGCAAAGATTAATGTACTGAGACGCAACCCAGCAGGATCATGTATGTAAAGAGTGAAAAGACGTTGCAGCATTTAGTAATTCAATAGAAAGTCCATAATTTAGACCTTTGTCTGTGCATGTTTGTTGAATACCAGATATATGCAATGACTGGAAACAGTGAGTGATGTGAATCTATGGGAGATTCATGTGCTCATAGATTACTGGCAGTGCTACTGTTACCTCTGACCAAAAATGAAACAGTTAGGACTCCTGAGACTCATCTTTGCACCCTGACACATGCTGTCAGAGTGAGATTGCTGACTAATTTACACATGGCCGTTGGCTGCTTCCACCAGGTTTCCTTTACTTTTGGACAGTGTCTCTGTTTCACTTTCACCCGTATCATGCAATAACATCAAAGCCATTCCAGTTAAAAATTGGAAATGCCATTTCCATAGAATGGGAGAAAGATTGTTGGACATCCAGATCGTTGGGATTTAAAGTTGCCAAAAACTTTGATTGCACTGTTCCAGCCCAAGTTCACTGGGTTTAACCAGCATGATTGTACCCCAGCATGACTCACTCCTTTGGATTTAATCTGTAGATTATTAACCTGAATTCTGAACCCTTGGGTAAAGATATGTACAGGCTTTAGGTCCTTGCATTTAGAAGGGTGAACAGAAATTATGTAGATCAGGATAAGAAAAGGTTAACCCCCCTCCCATGTTTCTTAATGAGAAATTCTTATTGTTATTTTCCATAATGAATGGGGGTATTACATCATAAATGAGGGACATCCCTTAATAAGCAAGAACCCTCCCCCAATTCCTTCTCTTTCTACCCATGATAACAAAGACCCTCAGCTCCTCTCATGTCATATGACCCTTGCAAATGTGGAATTGCACATAGAGACTTCAGGTCTTCCTTAGAGGTTTTCCTTTTTACTTCATTATAATTTTTGGGAACAATGGCAGCACAAATCAGATTAGTTTGGAGGGGTAAGCAGAAATCATCCTAAGTAGTTTTCCCATAAATACAAAATGGGGGGGGGAGCCCCTTAGGCTTTCAGGAATATCTTCTTCATCTTTGTGCTTACAGACCATCACTGCCATTTTACCCCAATACCAGCTCACGCAGGCTTAGAATCCCACCACTGCAAGTACTGAAAAAACAGACTCAACAAAGATGCCGCTGTAGAAAATGTTTCCTAATAACAGCTGTTTTGAAGTTGGGGCGAATTAGCTTAAGTTGCTGAAGAAGAAAAATAATTTTAAAAAGAGGCCACTTGTTATGGTGCATGGAATTTGTTTTGAAAGTGCACTAAGAACTCACTGGCCCTGCAACCAAGCACTCCAATGTGTTTATTGCAAAATGATGGAAAATGTGCCAGCAGCTTTAAACAGAGCAATTTCAACCCAAGAGGATCTCCTCCAATGGAACCACATCAAAAGGAGGAGTTACATCTGAGTCACTGAATAAATTGTGAACTCTTATTTCATATTAAATGATGCATGTATGATTGGATCACTGTTGTCCAGGCAGCTTCTGAAGTCCTGGAATTCGGGTGTTACCTCCTGCCACAATATGCATACACATACAGAAATACAGCTCTTCCCAACACCGCCTAGTGAGGAGAGATCCTGAAGATTGTGAGGCAGCTTCCTGTGTGTGAGAAACAGCGAGGAGTCTCAGCAGCACGTGGGGTATGCTTGAGCCATTTCGTAATTATGCTTTCTGTGATTTCCTGTATCTTTCCAAAGCCAAACAACAGGTCTCCCCTATGCCTGCTATTCAAGCAAAGAGGTACCCTGTGATTCATGCCCTCCTCCTCTTACAGACACACTTCTTAGAAAAATGTATTGCATGTTCAATTCTGATGAGAGTTTTTGTGCTTGGAAGGTGTTTTCATATCTTTTTAGAAGCAACTCCAATGGGGAATGTCCTTGTAATCCTGGTGTTGTTCTAAGTGCCACATGGATCTCTTGCTGGAGTTTGTCAAAACAGTATTTATAACCCAGCAGGGGGATATAGGGCAGCTTCTACATGTTGTTTTGGGGCTCTTTTTTAATGAATATATTTTAAACTAAGTGAAAGGAGCCATTCTCAATTTGTAACTTTTGATGTACCGTGCGCTAAGTGTCCTTGTTTTCTACGTATATCTTACCCCTGGTGTGCAAATGGGGTTTAATAATGTTCGATGTTGCCTTCTTTCTAATCCTGTGTCTCCAACTCCTTTCCCTGTCAAATAAGCCTCTCTTCTATTTCCCAAGCTTCTGATGCAAATGGCTTCCCATTTGGTGGAATTTTTATGTAGAATAAACATTTCAGTCTGTAAAATGATGTGGTTTCCTGCTTATTTGGCTAATGAACTAGAAATTGTGTAGGCTAATATATAATGATTTTATAACAGTTTATATTTAAAGTAATATCCAGAAAAGCCAAGAGAGACTGGATGTTGGACAAGTGGTATGGGGGGTGCTATTTGGATTATTGTGGGATTTCTGGTCAGACATGGGAGGAAATGGGTGTTGGGTTGAATGGAATCTTATGCTCAGCTAAGGAGTAAAATCCTGTAGGCATCTGTTTGTAACAGTTGTCTTTAGGAGTGTGGACAGAAACAACTTGATATTGAATTGGTTGAACTTATGCTGTTGGCAGCATAAGAACATAATAGTCTTACTGGGTCAGACCAATGGTCCCATCTAGCCCAGTATCCCATCTTCAAGGAGGCCAATCTAAGTCACAAGTAGGAATGCTTTAAACAAATTATCTCCAAAATGGCACCAATTAAATCTTTAACCCAAGAGAATCTAGTAGTATATATTAAATCTCAGGAATACAGAGCCACAGAAAAATTAAAGACCAGGTTTATTTGCTCTTAAATAATCATTTTAGCAGACTCACAACCCCTTAACTTGTAAAATATAGCTTTATCAAAACTTCAGAAGTGTCACTCCAAGCTCAGTTAACCTCTCATTGCAAGAAACTTTATGCACCAACCTCCACATTAGTTTTAAGAAAATATCAATTTTTTTCTTTTTTGACTTTTAAAGTGTATTTTAAATATATATAAATATTCATAAAATATAACTTTTAAACCCTAAATTCCTCATATAGCTTTATCAGGGTAGACAGAGACGTTTACTTATCTTAGCATATTCAAAAATGCATTCTGCCCATCGGCCAAGGGAAGTGAATCTGACATGTTTCGCCTGATGAAAGCGACTTTTTCAAGGATTCCCCCTGCAGTAGCAACAGAAAGTAAATTAGACCAGACTAATAAAAATTCATTCAAAAAAATGAAGACTAACCAAACATTCTCACCTCTAAATGCCAAATCAACTGGATGCCCCAAGGTTCCGGACACACCACTGAAAAGGCCCCACCCCTCTTTATACAACTTCCTTTCAGCTGACATCATACTCCCTTCCATACCAAAGGACCATTCAAATTAAAGAAAGCCATTCAATTTTCTGATTTAGCTCAAAGGGCTCTACTGTATTAAGTGAAAAAATAAAGGACTGTTCTTTAAAATTTAGAATTTTTTCTTTATCAGCATCTGAATGGTGAATTGTTTTTTGCACAAGTCACTTTGAAGGTACTTCTATAACTGGATGCTCAAATTTCAGCACTAATTGCACGAATGTGGGTAAATATACACTGAAGACCAGATTCAGTAAACAGCGCCCAGAGCCATTTTATAAAGGGCACCCCATGACGAATGCCCTTGATGGGACAACAGCATTGGTCACTGAATTCTGCACCTAACTTTGGCTGCAAGGACTTACACCAGTTGAAACCAGGTATAAATCCTGGTGCGTAAATTGGGTACACATCCTCAGTATTCTAGAATGCTGTGTGCAGATTTTTGGAATGTCCTTGCCCCTCCTATAGGAATGGCTCCTTTGCGGTTGCATGCGGATACATGTATGTGCTATCTTCTAACTGGGAACATTAAATGCAGTTCCATGCCATTCTCTCGGTTTAAACCTGTTTTGGCACCCTGCGGCCCTTAGAACTCATTCTTGTGTGGAATTAGCACCTAACTTTATGTACCATGTATAGAATTCCCCTATGATAAGAGCATGGCAGCAAAACAGTTAAGCGTTATTCTGTAAGAATATGCATAAGTGGCATAACGCATAAATGCCAGTGCTGCCATTACACATGCCACTTAAAGTATACTGCAAGTTGCACAGTCTCAGGGCACCAAAAAGGAGCTGCCCACTTATTGCCTCCTCTCTGGACAGAGTTATGTTTTAAATTGGAGCATTCTGTGGGTAGCGCTAAAGTTAATACAGAGCAGCAAATTTCAGTCACTCGGAAACAGCAGGACTACCCTTAAATGTATAACTTATCTGTTTAAAATTAGATGTTGGACATTGCACATAATCTGCCATCATCTACTTTGTTATTGAAGCATCATAAAAAAAAGACAGAATCCCAGCATACATCCAACCATGTCTGCTGCCCAAGATTAGTTTCTGTCAGCTTTTAGATAGAAAACAGTGTGCCAGTGTTTAACAGCTCTAGGGAACTCGAGTCTTAACAGAGAAGCGAGTTCTGATCTCTATCTCATCAGTACTGTATGTGCCTGCACACCTTCTCCCCCTCATGATGAGACTCTTGTTGCCTGCATTTTGCTTCAGGTGTGTTAAACTTTTCTTCCCACTCTGGGTCACTTTAGGAAGTCTGAGAGATGAGTTCTGGACCTTGCTTCCCATCTATTTACATGTCTGAGTTACATTTTCAGAAGAGCTATGATTACCAGGTGGGTCACGTCCTCAGTCCTATCTGTTTTTGTAATAAGGCAGGTTTTATCATGCTTAACCAATAAGTTGTCATACTCGGAGTAGAAGCAGCTATAAACTTTCAATGGTGCAGTTTCTGACTTTGACGTCAGTAAGAAAGAAGTTATGATAGAAAGAAAGTTGCTACATGAATACTACATTACATTACATTAGTGACTTCTATTCCGCCCGTACCTTGCAGTTCTAGATGGATTACAAAAGAAGCTAACTGGAACATATCCAGGAAAGTTACAATTATGGAAGCGACTACATGTGACATTATGCAATGCTTATATCAAGGGAAAATGTTACCCGCATACAAAATCCTTTGGTGGCAAATTCTATAAAGAGACACCCAGAACCTCCCAAGGGGGCGGGGGGGCCCAAGGTAGCAGCTCCTGTCCCCTCTCGTGCTGCACGATACCCAGAACATGGATGCTCTTCTGATTGTCATCTGCTACAAATAGGGCATAAATCTGAAGTATTCTGCCCAGAGAAGTCCCATACTACCCATTTTGAACAATGGAGGTGTTTTGAGGCAGAAATAAGCTTTTAAATTGAAATAGGAAAAGCCAATATGGTCACTGCAGCAGCGACTTTAGCACTAAAATGACTCGGGGAAAACCATAACAAAAATAAAAAATTGGCAATTTTAGGATTTTTCAGTGGGGGGACCCAGGACTAACCCTGAACCCCCCTCCCTAAAACTCAATGATGAAAGACTTATCCCCCAAATCGATCTTTCAGGCTGTCAGCCTGTTACTCACTGTGCAATGCTGTGTCCTGGGAACTCCAAAATGGAAGCTGAAACAGGGAGATTCTCTGCCTCATCAAGTCTGGAAAGTGAACTGCCAGTATCTTCTGATTGTCTCTCAGGCTCTATGTCCCAGCTGGAGACCTCAAACTCCTTAGGAACCCGTGTGCATAAGAGGAATGCAGTTGGCCTCAATCATGGATACACCTCCATGGAGCCATGCAGTCTGCGCTCAAGCCCACTAGCAGACGAACCTGGGTCCCCTGAGCTCACGCTCTGTAAATGCAGACTGTTCAAGAGGTATACTGCAAAACAGCCAATCCCCTGAAATTTTAAAGAAAATAAGAACAAGCAGATCAGACAAGCTCCTACTGTCTCACTTGCAGGAAAACAACTGAGGAATTGGAAGGCAGTCCAAAGGTAAGAGAGAAGAAACAAAAGTATGTAAATGAAGCTTCCTACAAGAGATCTTGCAATAAGGGATTGCCTACCTGAGGGTTCAGGAATAGAGTGGGGTTGTACAAAGAGATTAGGTTCTTACCTTGATAATATCTTTTCCAGTAGATAGGGATGGCATGCTGAACCATGAGTCTTCAATCTACTCCTGCAAGTCCATTGCAGGAGATACTGATCAGCACAACAGTCGTCGTGAGGATAAGATGTCAACGATTCAGCCATGGGTGTAAAATTCAAGCTATAAACAGCCTAGACCACTATGTATTTCTAGAATTCCATATTACCTTAGTTCTATTGGGGGGGCACCATTTTTGCTTCAATAAAATCTTCCCAGTTTGATTTAAAAAAAAAAAAAGAAGCTAAAAATAGGATCCACCATAAGTTAAAAAACACAAGCAGGGGTGCCCTGAGGGTGTACAACATATACAAATAAAGTTTGACATGAAAAAGACCTTATGAAAATTGCTAAAAATAAGAGATCCAAGATGGCAACCTAGGCAGTCATACTGAAATTGGGCTCCTGCTTCTGCTAACATTTTTGTGTTCTTTACTAGAGAATGTTTTCTCAGTGATAAAATAAAGAGAAAGGAGAAGATAAGGACTTACCCTTCTGTGTTTCACCACTTCCAGTCTCTTCCATTGAGAAGTCTGTAGTCCATACAGTGCTGCCCTCCGGAGCCAGTGCTGGCAATGAGGCAGCCTTACTGGGACTTGATGCGACTCTTAGCCCAGAGGAGAGACTTCTGCCCCCAAACCCAAGCATGGTGCAGGTACCGAAGCTATCGATGCAGCCATTGGAAGCAGAAGTCTAGTAGCTACTGTAACATCAATTGAAGGAAGCTTTGGAGCATGGAGGGGGTTGTTGGAGGGACAGACACCGCCACAAACTTGAGCTCTACAGAGGCTGAGCTGTTAGCTCAGAAGTTGGTCTAGGACTAAAGGGGGGGGTCATTGGAGAATGAGAGCTAAGACAGGAAAGTGGTGATTGCTCAACAAGATTTGCTAGAGGTTCAATTGAGATCTTTAACATCTGGACGAGGATTTATTGGATTGAATAAAATGGAAAAGCTGGAAAATTATACTAGAAGGTTGAATCTTCGTTTTGTCAACTTTCACCCAAGTTGAAAGTATAGTTCCTATAGGTTGTTTAAGAAATATCTGATGGACACCAGGAAGGGACAAGAGTTGCTCATGCTTTGGCAGCCTTTTTTAAATACGTTACCTCCTACAGCACGAAGTCATGTTTTGATCGATTGGCATTGATTTAAGGTTTTGGGTTTTTTACAGTTCTGGGCGAGGGGAGGGAAGATGGTAAGATAAAGAAGGGGGATTGATTATATTTTGGTATTGTATTGTTACAATGTTTGTATTTACAATGCTAGTATTGTTACAATGCTGGTATTTACAATGTTTGTATTTACATTTTAAAACTAAAACATGATTAAACAACAAAGCCAAAAAATAAAGAAAATAAATATCTGATCGAGACTTTGAGGATCCCTAAGGAAGCTATTCCTCCTACCTCTATTTTTTTGCCAGAGAAAAAACAGGAATAGAGACTGGAAGAACTAACGGTAAATAGATTGAATGCTACACAGCTGTTGGAAATATCTTTAGAAGAAGAGTGTGTTAGAACTATGCTCTTAGTAACTTTTGTTTTCGAGTCTGATAAGGAATGGGTGAAGACTATTTTCAGAATCGTGGGGTTTGGGGTTTTCTGGATATTTGTGTGGAAACAAAAGCAGAAAACAATAATTGTGAATGCACCCATAGGTTTGTCCTTGGGTGCTCATTTCTTCTTACGTTTTCCTTGTAAATGTTGAATGGTTCTTTTGGGTTCTAATAGATGCCTTTTCTATGAACCAATGCAACTTAAGGCTTTTCTTAATAAAACAATCGGTACAGATTCCAGTGATAGATAGGAGGGTTATAAGTAATGGGACTTAGTTAATGGAAGGTATAGGATAGCAATTGTCTAGGTTAAATTGCTGTATTAATTGTATGTTTTCTTTTTTTTTTCTAGTAAGCCTCTTTTCTTTCGTATCTCCTCCCTTAGAATAGTGGGCTTATAGGAAGTTCAATGCTTTATCTTTTTCTGTGCAGATGTTTATTATCTGTTCAATTTATTTTTTTTTGTTAACATACTTATGTATAATGCAGTTAAATTTTTCTCCTAATGCAAATAAAAAATGACTAAAAATAAACACAACCAAGGAGTAAAAATCAAAGCTGTAGTAAATACTAACATGTTCTTACCGCAGCTTAAAATACATTACCGTAGTAATTTTGGTATCAATGCGTGCAACCCATGCACTAAAAAGTGTTTGGGTTTTTTTGAGGGAGAGGGCTGGGGGAGTGTCTCTGGGGTGGAAAATAGGCAGATTCTGCCCTAATCAGTTAGCATAGCTACATTGTAATACAAAACAGGTGGCAATAGCAGCTCATGTGCCAATGGAGGAGTAGCTTAGTGGTTAGAGCACTAGACTTGACTCAAATTCTTTCAAAACAGTCCAAAACAACTATCAGCAGGCCATTTTTGTTTTTAACCTTTATTTACTCAGTACAGCACAGAAACTGAACAAGGTACATATACCATTAACAAATTCAATATAAAGATCATCAGAGAATGCTGTAACACAAAAATCTTCTATAAACAACTGACTCATATTTCAATACTGAGCCAGAGAAGCTTCCAGCTTTGTAAAATGGTGGGCATAACCCTAAATATTTTTAGCTGACAATTTCAGAAACTTGGACAAGCCAAATATCAACATTTACAGTCTGTCTAAACGTCATGCTGGCTATTTTATAATCTCTGGCAGAAGCTGCATGGGAAAGTTTGTACTGGCTCCAAAACAGTGGTTCTTGTCCTTCAAGAGAAAGCCCACCTGAGAAGGTCCAAGAGACAGAATGATAAACATGCCGAGAACCAGACAGGATACGGTGCACCCCAAAGGGGGAGGGGGCAAGGAAAGGTAAGAGGGCAAGAGGTATTTTGGCATTACATTGGAAGGTGGAAGACGTAGCAGGTGTGAAGACAAGGGTTTTGGATGACAGACCTGAGTAGACAAATGACAATCAGGCTCTCAGACTCTTCTCGGCTCTCTCACATGCCATGGTGGAACTTATTCATGATTTAAATCTCAAAGGTAACTTGGTGGTGGATATACATAAGTGTGCTATCTGAAATCACTGACATCACTGACAGCACCACCCTCGACACTCCCTTTTACTGCCTTAGACAGGCTTCAACTAGCCCTATACATTTTAATGGCTTAAAGATTTTGTCCTGCCCTTTTCTAATACACTGGCACACAAATGTATAAGTGCTAGGACTGAGAACTTGTAAAATGACTGCCATTACTACTACAATCCCACTCATTAAAGCATCCATCAGAGATTTTAGTCTTTTCAAAAGGCGATGAGACCTTAACTTTTATTTCAAAATAAAGGGCAATATACATTAGTATTGGCAAGAAGCCATGCATGAAAAAAAAGAGGTCACAGCTGCTCTTCTCTCTTAAACAGCATACTTAAAAAAACTTCCAACGCTGCATGAATATGCATTCCAGAAGGTCCAGAAGCCACGAACTACATTTTATTCTAATGTTTCAAAGCAAATTGATAGATTTAGGTGAGAGCTGTAGATACCTGTATAACTTCCCTCAATCAGTGAAAAATACAAGTTATCTTCTGCCTTTAGTACCTAACTCTTAACCGAGCCTCATTTCCTGGCTGACTATTTTGGACTTGAATCTATGCACCATATACAAAAATAGGGATATTACACAATCACTTTGTACTGCACTGTTCTCCCAAGCTCCGTCACAGCTGCAGCAGCCGGTGCATTTCCTGATAAAGACCTGCTCGGAAAGTGGAACCACTGCATAGCTGCTCTGCATTGTAGACCGCTCCCAATGAACATTTCAGAATTGAGGCCGCCTCTTCCGACCAGTGTATCTGGTGTCTGGTCGTACTTCCCTGAGACACAAAGCAGCACCATAAAGAAAGAGTAGCAGAAGGTTACCAATGAAACACTAAAATCATCATACACTAAGTTCCTGACTCTGGCTTCCTTCTGAAAGAGATGACTCTCCACAGATTATTGTAGAGCTCTGTCTGATCTCCCTAGGATGGACAGATTTCAAAATGAAAACAAGAAACAATCCCCACTACTGGAAGAACCTGGACGAAGTTTAAATAAAAGCATAATAAAACTGCCAAATGAAAAGCAAGCCTAAACATGGCACAATGGTGGAAGATTTTTGCAAATCTCATCTTATGCTACCTTGGATTTCACAGGTAAATATGCCCTAGGATTATGAATGCTACTATGGCCAAGATCACAGGGGGATGGTATTAAAGCTTACTTCCTTATTTAGGGAGTTACCCCCATTACTCACTTGCCCTGGCGTCTGCGTCGCTCTTTTTTCTCCAGGATCCAGTCTTTGCTCTTCTTGACAGACTTACCCCGAGCATTCTTGAAACGCATTCTATGGACAGAAAGGGAGATCTAAAGATCCTTTTAACTTTAACTCGGAGCCGGAGGTTTTTAACGAAAGATAAGGTTCGTAAATTACCTCTGCTAATCTTCTTTCTTGTAAATCCACTTTATTCCAGGACCAGTGGGTTATGCATCTCCAGCTGCCAGGCACTGTAGAAAGCTTCAAATAACTGAAGTCATAACCCCTCCCCTTTGCTAGCACATCCTGGATCATGCTCAGTAGAATCCAGTCAGTCTCCAAGCAGCCAGGAACATCTATAGAAACAAGAGAGAGGGAAACGGGGAACTCCCTGCCAAAAAATTAATTCTGCTTATATAAACATATGCAAAATAGCAACAATGAAAAATGTAAAACAGGTTATCACACATTAGAACCTGAACTACAAAACAGTGCTATAGGGAGACATAGCCTGCACTGACAGAAGGGGGCGCTAACTCAGGTACCCCCCAAATATAGTGCAGGTGAATCAGTGAATCAGACATACATAGGCGGGTTCCCGGAATAAAGGTGGATTTACAAAAAAGAAGATTAGCAGAAGTAAGAACCTAATCTTTCATTCTTGTACAATCCCACTTTATTCCAGGACCAGCGAGATGTAACAGAGCAGTCCCGAAAATTCAGAGTGGGACTGATGAGCTTGCTCCCCACACCAAAGCACCAAAAACGGCATCCCGCTTGGTCACCACACCAACCCTGCAAAACCTGGAGAAGGCATGCAGAGAGGATCACATAGTAGCCCTATAAATTTCATCCTGGGACACCACAAACTCTTCAGTCAAGGATGAAGACCCCCCCCCCCCCGGTAGAAAAGGCCTGCAACCCTAGGGGAAGCTCTTCTCCTGCCGCTATATAAGCTGCAGGAACAGTCTCTCAAATCCCCTTGAAATGATAGCCCCAAAAAGTAGACTAGCCCTTGCTGGCAGGACCCACAAGGTGGTCAAAGACCCAAAACTTGGTGGTTACCTTCAAGGACCGCTACAAGAGCTTGCACTCATCCAAGGACCGCAGAACTTGGTCCCTGGCCAGAACCTGAAGGGACAAACGTCAAAAGGCGAACTACCCAAAACACATAGAAAACAGCAACTCCTTACGGAGAAAGGAACGAACTGCACGCAAGAGCACCCTGGAACCCACAAAACACAATAAAGATCCCGATAAGAAATAGCTGAAAGCTCCAAACTGTCCAAGATGACAGGAGAGTCAAAAAGGAACACCGTCTTGAAAAAGAGAGAGAGATCCATCAAGGACGCCGGCTTCAGAGGCTCATAAGGTGAGTCAGCCAGGGAGCGGAGACCAGATGCAAAGTGCACGTTAAACAAGAGAGGTGCAAGGAAGGCCTCAGATGAGCTGCGTCCCTTAGGAAATGGGCTACGTCTGGAGAACCGCCAAAGATCTGCTCAAGGCAATAGTGACCAGGCAGGGGACACCTGCAATCTGACCCTTTAGGGAAGCCACTGCAAGGCCCTTGTGCAGGCCATCCTGCACCCGAAGAACTCAGGAAGAATTATAATCCTCCCAACGGATAGTGCATCAAACCTGGTAGCACCGACAAACTTCTGTGTAGCTCACCACCGTGGACTTCCACGTGCTGTGAAGCAGCACAGCTATTACTACAATAGAACAGCCCCTGGCCGACAAGGCCACACTCTCAAAAGACAGATGCAAGACCAAAGAGACCTGGGTCATGTAACCGCTTGGCGGAGGCATGCAGTCCGGCTCCAATCCCGGGCGGGCTTCACGGAACCACTCAGCCTGCGCTACACCCATTAGCGGACGCACCTTGGGTGAGCTGGCTCCTGATCCCGGAGCCCTGATCTGTCCTGCAGGCTGTCCAGGGGGCTTAATGCTGGACAGGTAATCCTCCAGAAGCAGATGTTTTCTAACCGTCCGCAATCTGCCGCCACAAGGATGTCCCCACAGGGAACCTCCACAGCATGATGGCTTACCCCCCGAGGTAAATACTGGAAACATTACTGAAACTATCCAAATAAAACACAAGCAGAAGAAATAAACTTCTACAGGCTTGGCTTGTAGAAAGCTAAAACTGGATTATACTGAGCATGCTCCAGGATATGCTAGCAGAGGGGAGGGTTTATGACTTCAATTATTTGAAGCTTTCTACAGTGCCTGGCGGCTGGAGATGCATAACCCATTGGTCCCAGAATAAAGTGGGATTGTGCAAGAATGGCCCATCCCAGATTCACTTCTACTCCACACTCAATGGTCAGGAATGACGACAGTAGTGCTGCCCGATTTCCAATTCTAATCAATTTGGTTTTTGTTTTTTTGTAAATCTTTATTGATATTTCAAACTTTTATAATGTATACAATTGAAGAATCAGAAAAACTGTATAAAAATACAGTTATCACAATTATTACATTAAACAATTTTTTATCCCCTTATCCTAATTATAAACAATAATATTACATATCATGCTATCAATATAATAAAATATTAATTTACTCTTCCAAATAAATATTCTACCTGGATGTGTAAGGAATCTAAAGAAAAAAGGAGGCCGATGGCAGTCCGCAAGGATTGCTACAGCACCGGCGATCCTCTCTGCAGGCTGCCATATTTATCGGTACCTAAAGGTAAGAGCAGGAGGCCAGAGGGGAAGCTGGGGAAACATGGAGTCCTGGTGTAGATAGAACATGGAGGAAGGGAAGAAATAATGGATCTAAAAACAGAGGAGAGGGAGAGAGATGGTTGACAAAGGGATTTAGGGAGGGAAGGAACAGAAAGGGAGAGAAGTTGGACACAAGTGATGGTGTGGGGGGGATAGAGATACTGGATAGGAGGGTAGTTGGAAAGAGAAAGGGAGAGCTGGTGGACCCTGGGGTGGTGGGGAAGGAGGGAGAGATGCTGGATGAAAGGGTAGTTGAGAAAATGAGAGATGGTGGATCTGGGGATGGGGGGACCATTGCTGCAGCTGCGGAGATGGAGAGAAAAGATGCCAGAGAGGGAAGAGAAACGGAAGGGGAGGACAGAGATGGAAGATGGATGGTTAGCATGGAGAAAGAAGAAAGAAGGAGACCCTGGCAAGCAAGTTATCAGAAGACAACCAGAGCCCGGGACCAACATGATTTGACTAATGACTAGACAACAAAAGGTAGAAAAAATAATTTTATTTTCTGTTTTGTGATTACAAAATGTCAGATTTGAAATGTGTATCCTGCCAGAGCTAGTATTAGACCATGAACGTGAGCTAGGATTTAACAGAGAGAGGAAAAGTCTTTTGTTTATTTTATTTACACCACAGCGCCAGTGTGGGTAGGTAAAAAGGGGTGAAGAGGCTATAAAATAAACCCACCAGGATGTTTGAAAACGCCACCCAATTGGGCAGGAAAATTGAATCAAATCAAAAATAAATAGGCTGAATTGAATTGAAATTGTATTTCCTGAATTGGGCAGCACTAGAAGACAGTGCAAAATCTCATACACTCCTCTTATACTACTGCTATACTTGGAACACAAAACCTTGTGTATATAAGAAAGTAAAAGAATTTTTAGTTAACTTCCAAGATCTGATTAGGCTAATTCTAAAGACATTATAGAGAGAAATTTCCCTCATAATGGGCTATGTGCTTACTATAAATGTGTAAAATATCAGAGGCAGGAAAACATGGAAGCCAACTGCTCATGGCAACCATGACAATTACTCTCTGTTACTTTGTCTCTCCCACTGGGCTGAGAGGAAGTCTCGCCCTATACAGCCATCCAGGGAGAGAACAGGACTACCGGGTGCAGAAAACACTCAACATCACCAGCAACCAGAGAGGGACCACTAAGCTACTCGGAAACAGATACTAATTCATCTGGCCCAACACTAACTCCACAGTAGGAAGAGAGCCCTGGAATTGACTGCTACCTTAAAGAGAAACTTATCTTCCTAGGAATAGAGGAGAGAACACTAAAACTTGTACCCTATCTCCCCCTTGAAAGACCAGACCACTAAAATACCTCTCATTAATGAATGTTGCTTGATGGGATTCTTCTGCTTCACTAGTTTCAGCACCAAGAGCCTGAAAGCACAAGGGCAAGTGAAAATTGTGAATCATTTACATGGAAGAAATCCTGAAGTTTACAAAGAAATGTAGAAATGTCTTCTGTCCTCAATCAAACTCATCCTCTCAATTAAGCCCCTCACTATCCCCCAAATATCCCCTCATCCCACAACTGAACACAAACATTTCTATGTACCACCTCACCTTTCCCACATTCAAATATACAGAAGCATACTTTAAACTCTCAGATACAGCATATACATAGAGTCTAGAGAAACTCTCCAGGTAATTCAACCCTTATCTGATGGGACAACAAGCATGTCTGCTCCTTTACAATGCAGTACTCTGCTGTCCCACATCTCTGTCCCTCAGTAGAGCTCATTACCTTTGGTAAAACTCCAGAAACCCCAGCAAAGAGGCAGAGGAAGAACCTGTGAAAGATAAGAAGAGAAACAAATGAAGGGACACTGCTAGGTGACCTACTGCCATGGCTCTAGTCGTATCTGTAATGTAGGAGTCATGCATAGCAAATCACATGCTGCCCAAAATTCAAAAAGGGTTTAAGTGACCCAATACACAATAACTGGCTGGTGCTGCTGAATATTGCATCTAAAAGCCATCACCTAACCAGTTAGGTTAGGAGTGGGCTGGGGACAAAGTGTGAGTGGAGCACCTACTTAATGGTGATTGTCAATCTGTTAACTGGCTAAGTAACTGTATAAAAAATTAGGACAGCAAAAAGGCTGTCCTAACTTTATGTGCTAAGTTAACCGGGCACCAATCTGAATATCGGCCAGTGCCCAATTAACTTCCGGGTGACCACTGAGACCTGGATATTCAAATGTCAAAAGCCACATATACCCTAGCACTGAATAGCCAGGGTCAGTTCAGCTTTACCTGAGTGGCCTACACACCACCTACCATCATGAGCACGTCCCATCTGGTAAATATGAGGTTAAAGGGAATACAGTGGAATCTAAACAGTGTCTCAAAATCAGGGCTTAGGCTGTATTACAATAGTGCAAGGATTCTCAACACAGTCCTCAGGACACACCCAGCCAGTCAGGTTTTCAGGATACCCACAATGAAAATGCATGAGATAAATCTGCATGCGAGTCTCATACACAGTCACTGTGGATATCCTGAAAATCTGACCGGCTAGATGCCCACTTCCATGTGGCTTCTGCTCCCCTCTCTCTCCTTCTCAAAACTTGGCTGTTTTTTAATTGTACTGGAAAATTTATTCTAATGGTACTGTATGTTTAACTGTATGCCAGTCCTCCAGGTTACAAATACTGCTTTAATCATTGCTCAGGTAAGAAAGGGGGTGGCCTAGCAATTCTTTACAAATCCTCTCTCTCAGTAACTGTTCCTCAGCAAAATGTCCTCTAGAGCAGTGTTTTTCAACCTTTTTACACCCGTGGACCGGCAGAAATAAAAGAATTATTTTGTGGACCGGCAAACTACTAGGACTAAAATTTAAAAACCCCGTTTACGCCCCATCTCCGCGAGCTCGGTCACCTCAGTAACTATAGAAAAATAGACAAATATAGTGCAAAATATAGACAGCAGATATAAATTCTCAAAACTGACACGTTTTGATCACTAAATTGAAAATAAAATCATTTTTCCTACCTTTGAGTCTGGTGATTTCATGAGTCTCTGGTTGTGTTTCCTTCTGTCTGTGTATCCTTTCTTTCATTTCTTTCTTTCTGCACTCAGGCCCAAGAATTGTCCCTTTCTATTCCCTCCCTCTTTCCTTCCTATGTCCTTAGTGCCCCCGTTGCCTCCTTCCCATGTCTTTAGTGCCCCCAGTGCTTCCTTCCTATGTCTTTAGTGCCCCAGTGCCTCCTTCCTATGTCTTTAGTGCCCCAGTCTTTAGTGCCCCCAGTCTTTAGTGCCTCCTTCCCATGTCCTTAGTGCCCCTTCCTGTCTTTAGTGCCCCCAGTGCATCCTTCCTATGTCCCTCTCACTTCTTCCACACTTTGGCCCACCCCCACCCCTGAAGCCAGCCTGTCTGCCTGTCTACCTCTCTTCCTCCCTCCCTGGCCAAAGCCAGCCTGCTTGCCTGCCTACCTCCTTGCCTACCTGAAGCGCGCAAAAAAAAAAAAAAAAAGCCTCCCTCCTTCCTTTTCCTGGGTCAGCTGCTATCTTACCGCCCTGCGTCAGGTTGGGCAGACTGGATAGACCATTCGGGTCTTTATCTGCCGTCATCTACTATGTTACTATGTTTTGTTGCTGCTACTGCTAAAGCCGACAGGAAGTCTTCTTTCTGACGTGGATATTCTGGGCCAGCCAGACAGCGATTGGCTGGCCCAAAATGTCCTCTCTGATGTCAGAATTGACGTCGGAAAGACTTCCTGTCGGTTTTAGCAGCAGCAGCGGGACGGTAAGATAGCAGCCGACCCGGGGAAAGGAAGGAGGCTTTTTTTTTTGCGCGACAGGTAGGGACAGGGTCTAAAAACGGTACCTATGGTCATGTTAATCTTGCCGGCCCTGCATGGACTGGCAGAAATTTCCTGCGGACTGGCACCGATCCGCGGACCGGCGGTTGAAGAACAGTGCTCTAGAGCAGTGGTTCCCAACTCTGTCCTGGAGGACCACCAGGCCAATCAGGTTTTCAGGCTAGCCCTAATGAATATGCATGGAGCAGATTTGCATGCCTGTCACTTCCATTATATGCAAATCTCTCTCATGCATATTCATTAGGGCTAGCCTGAAAACCCGATTGGCCTGGTGGTCCTCCAAGACAGGGTTGGGAACCACTGCTCTAGAGTATATAACAAATCAAAATTAACACAAATCCAATTATCGATTTACTGTTATTCTACATTCCCCCCTCCAGTTAACCAGATTATGGCTACCCAAGTTCTCTCTCTCATCTCTGACTTCTCTACAATCTCACAATTTCTACTGATACTAGGAGATTTTAATATTCATTTTGATGATACAAGCAATACTTTAACCTCTGATTTTCTAACTCACTTACATGATCTTAATTTTGTTCCACTAATTTCTGGCCCAACCCATTCAAAGGGCCATACACTAGATATGATCTTTGTTCCTGTCCATCAGAATCTGCATTTTTCTAAGCCCGATGTACATCAAGTGCCATGGTCAGATCACAGTTTCATATTCACATCTTGTTCATTGCATTCTTCTTCAGCTGTTCCCCAAGCACCTAAAACAGTTTTCTCAAGAGACTATCGCAACCTCAACGAATCTCTAACTTCTACATTATTCTCTATCGAAAATAAAGATTTTTTTTTACAGCAACCCCAAACGAACAATTAAAAATCTGAAATAATGCTTGTCTCTCTCTCTTTTAGAGAAGTTAGCTCCCGTGATCACTCGAATCATATCTCCCAAAAAACAACTTTACCCTTCAATTCTTCATTACTTCTCTTAAAACGACTAATGTGTTCAATAGAGCGTAGATGGCACTCTAATCCAACTCAAATTAATTTGGATAAATTTAAAGAACATTCACAGTTTTACAGCCAAAAAAAAAATCACCAGTTTTGCTCCAGGCTTTACTCTCCTCTCTGTCTGGAAGCAAATGCCTTTCTCCTGGATTGGATGGGCCTGTTTCTATATGCATTTCTTCCAATCCCTCTCATGTTGAGAACTCTGTTCAATCTCAATTACTCCACGGTGGCCCAGACAACATTGGTTCTCTCTTCTACTTCAACTCAGTTCCAGGGAGCCTGTACCTCTTCCAGTATTTTTTTACTCTGCTTACTCAGAATCAGGAATCTCTCCTGCATCCCAATCTGCAATCACTACAGCTTGGATACAGGGTTGTATCCATCTGGCTTACATCTTTCTCAGCCTGTTCGACAAATTCTTGATGCATCCAGAAAACCAGCCACTCAGCAATGTTATCAACAAAAGTGGATTAGGTTCTCTCCCTGGTGTCTCCTTCATCATCACGGTCCAACTTCCTTATCAGAGGATTTGTTATTGGATTATCTGCTTCATCTATCTGATTCTGGCATCAAATCTACATCTGTCAAGAGTTCATCTCAACGCTATTACATGTTTCCACACGCCAGTCCAGAGAAAATCTCTAACTGCTCGTCCTTTAATCTCCAGATTCATGAAGGGGATTTTCAATGTTAAACCACCTCTCAAGCCCCCACATATCTGGGACCTTAATGTAGTACTTTCCAGTTTGATGAAGCCACCATTTGAACCAATGGCCACAGCTTATCTCAAATTTCTCACCTGGAAAGTTGTCTTCCTTATTGCTCTCACCTCTGCCAGGAGGGTCAGTGCAAACCTTGACAGCAGATCCACCCTTCACAGTTTTTAATCATGACAAGGTGGTTCTACGTACACATCCAAAGTTTCTTCTAAAAGTTGTCACTGATTTTCATCTTAAATCAGTCTATAAAGAATCCATCAACCTAGCAAAAAAACAAAAATTTTACTAAATGTATAAAAAAAGCAAAAAACTCATCGAACTAATTCTCCATCCTTAAAAAAAAAACTCACCAAGTTCAAACCAAAGTGGCCTACACCGCACAAGAACTCACCCACTGCTCAGCAGCTTGCTGATTTTTTCTAGGATAAAATCAATCTTATTAGATCAAAAATGTTAAAATATGATCCCACCAATAATAACTTTCAGAACGAAGACTCAAGCCCTCAACTCCACCTTTGCAAATTTCTCTATTCCTTCTGACAATGAGCTAGAATGACTCATTCATTCCCTCATCCCCAAAGGGTCAAATACTGATTCAGTTCCTCCGTTCATTCTTAAAAAATTATTCCATAGTTTCATTCCCTTTATCTCTAAATTTGTCATACAAAGCCTAAATACATCTACCTTGCCTTTGACTAGGAAACACTATCATTCACCCAATAATGAAAAATCATAAATTATCATTACAGGACTGTAATAATTTCTGTCGCAATAAGGATACCCCAATCAACATCCGGCATGTTAAATCACCTGTTAGTAAGACTTCCCTTTTTTTAGATATATTCTGAATGTCTGCTATTAAATCTCTATCTACTTCTTCAGTCTGTGAAGGAGGCCTGTACATCACACCAATGTAAATATATTTACCATTCTCTCTTTCCAAATTGATCCACAGTGCCTCTCTTCCTTGCTCTGCAGATGCTGCAATTGTGTGGCTTTAATATGATCTTTAACATATAACGCTACTCTTCTTCCTTTCTTCCTACCCTGTCTTTCCTGAACAGATTATAGCCTGGTATAACTATATCCTAGTCATGGTTCTCTGTGGACCATGTCTCTGTGATCGCTACTATATCCAACTCAACTCCTCTTCTTCTATCACAGATTCTAGATCCAGAATCTTGTTTCCCATACTTCGAGCATTAGTATATACTGCTTTCCAGACATTGCCCCCTTTTCCCATCCATGTAGAGGTATTCAGTGATTTACTTACCTGAGGGCTTATACTCACCCTGGAGCTTTGATCATCCTGCCCCATCACTTCTAGTTTAAAGCCCTCTTCAGTAGATTAGTCAGCCTGCTGGCGGACACTTCTTCCCTTTGATAGATGCATATCATCCCTGCTCAGCAGCCCTTGGAAGATCATCCCATGGTCCAGGAAGCCAAAACGATTGTCGACACCATCCATGTAGCCATGCATTCATTTCCAGGATGCGAGCTTCTCTGCCCTGGAGGAACTTTGAGAGCCACATTGACGTACTTGAGGTCCAGCATCAACCAGCTCGGGACTCCGCCCATGACGAAGCCACACTTCTTGTGGAATGTGCCTTAAATGAAAATAAAGACTGTTTACCACTGCCATTGTATGCAGAAACAATAGCCATGCAAATCCATCTGGAAATAGTAGCCTTGGCGGCTGTCTTTCCCAGGCAACTATGGCTTGACACCAAGAAATTGTCAGACAGGCGAAAGGGATTCGCCACCTCTAGGGTAATGGAGAAGAACTCTCATGGCATCCAACAATGCCAAATTCTTATCCGGCTATTTTCCTCGTATGGATAAAAATGCCAGCAACCAGACTTTCTGATTTACATGAAATGCTGACACCACTTTCAGCAGGAAGGAAGGTGTGCAGAGGCACTCCAGCCTCTGTAAACCTGAGGTAGGGCTCCCTACATGAGAGAATCTGAAGTTCTGACACTCTTCTTGCCGAGGCAATACCTATCAGTAAAAATGTCTTCACGGTGAGATCGTACAAAGTCCTACTGAGGGCCTGCAAGATAATGTTAAGGCTCCATATTGGAAATATATCAGTATGAGAAGCCAGGGATCCCTTTTTTCCTCATTGAAAGTGCAAGAGGCTTGCCACCTGTACCTAGTGAACCCTTCTGGATCCTGTACTGAAGAAATGCCAGGACAGCTGAAATTTAATCATTTGATAAGCTTCAAACATTAATGTCTTGTTGTTCCAACATATTGAGAAATCGTCCATGGAGCATATTAGGGCAGCATGTTTTTCAGTAAAAGGTCCAGAATTCTGGAATTTTATGCCTATGAATCTTCGACTATTGAGAACAAATAATTGATAGGCTTAAAACTGAATTAAAAACATTGGATGGAGCACTATGCCAGCTTCCCTTACTGCCCAAGTTGCAGAACTTGATTAGGAGGATAAAACCTATAGTCCAGGGTACTATACTTTTTGCACTGGAAAACACCTATGACAGCATGTAAGAGAAACCCTCTCAAGTTTTTCACTTATTCTGTCATTATATACCACAATGGATCAAGAGAAAACCAAAAGCCTAGAGACAGAACAGCATTTCAGACACATGAAGGTCCTGCTTACATCATGAAATCACTCACTTCTTGGCTTTTGTGCTGTTGGGATAGTCTATCACCATGCCTCCTGTGAATCCCGCTTTCATTGCCTGGGCAGTGATCAGCTCCAACTGCAAGACAGACAAGTTACAAAACTAGCAATCTAAGAGCAGTGACCTTTTAAATGATATTTCCTAAATAACTAAGGCTTTTTTTTCACATCAGCATATAATAGTACTTTTATTAACCTTTTTATGTGCTTTGATTATTAAGGTCTGCTTATAACACCCAGAACAAAGTGAATTGATAGGCAAACAAGAATTAAGAAAAAAATATATGAAAAAATAAATTCCATAACTAGTCAAAAGCCTCCTGCCAACATTTTTCCAGCAAACCTAACAACTGTTCCCACTCTCCTCCTATCTCGTGTTCTTCCATGGTCAAGAACCCACCTGCTGAGCATTCTCTGGATACAACTGCAGGACAGCTCGAGACCCCCTTGCCTGGAAAGAAGCAGCAGCACAAGATTACAAGTGTCTTGAAAGAAGGCAATCTGAGATCAATTAATAGCTATTTCATACTGCAGTACAACTAAAGAAGGGGAACAAATCCTGTTTTTTCAGTTTCTTCCATTAAGCGTGCAAAGCATTATATTTCTTCACTTAAATGCATGCAGTGCAGACAGAAGAGACACACTACAACCCATGGTCTTTTTCCTGTCTTTGGGAGTCTCTCTCCTTGGTTCAAGCAGCCAACGTCGTTCCTCTACACAAAAAAGGTTGTAAGGCTGAGGCGAACTACAGACCGGTAAGCCTCACCTCAATAGTGTGTAAACTCATGGAAACACTAATTAAGTATAAATTAGATACGATCCTGAACGAGGGAAATCTCCGGGATCCCAGTCAACATGGATTCACCAAGGGTAGGTCATGCCAGTCCAATCTTATCAGCTTCTTTGACTGGGTAACAAGAAGACTGGACTCAGGAGAGTCCTTGGACGTCGTGTACCTGGACTTCAGCAAAGCGTTTGACAGCGTCCCACACCGCAGGCTGCTGAACAAGATGAAATCGATGGGATTAGGAGAGACTCAACTGCATGGGTTAAAGATTGGCTTAGTGGCAGACTTCAGAGGGTGGTGGTTAACGGTACCCTCTCTAAAATGTCGGAAGTGACTAGCGGAGTGCCACAGGGTTCAGTCCTGGGCCCACTCCTCTTCAACATATTCATTGGGGATCTGACTCAAGGGCTTCAAGGCAAGGTAACCTTATTCGCTGATGACGCCAAAGTATGCAATATAGTAAACGGTTATAATCTACAGGATGCTATGGAGCAAGACCTGCGTACTTTAGAAAGTTGGTCCTCGATCTGGCAACTGGGCTTCAACGCCAATAAATGTAAGGTCATGCATCTCGGTAACGGAAATCCTTGCAGAACTTACACCCTGAATGGAGAAACTTTAACCAGGACTATGGCGGAACGAGACTTAGGAGTAATCATCAGTGCTGACTTGAAAGCAGCCACTCAAGTGGAGAAGGCTTCATCTAAAGCACTGCTATGATAGCCTAGGACCATTCATACCACGTTATAACATCACACCATCAATATATGAAATTATAAAACAACGGAGAAAAATAAACCTCAAGTGTGAGAGGCCGGGACTACACAAGTACCCGAGTCTATTCACATCATCACTGGTTTATAAAAAAACTCCGTGTACATTTAAATCAATACTTCTTCATATCACCCTGAAACACTTTTGAAAATATTCCTTGAAAACTCTTAAAAAATTATTGAGTGTGAATGAAGAAGTATTGATTTAAATGTACACGGAGTTTTTTTATAAACCAGTGATGATGTGAATAGACTCGGGTACTTGTGTAGTCCCGGCCTCTCACACTTGAGGTTTATTTTTCTCCGTTGTTTTATAATTTCATATATTGATGGTGTGATGTTATAACGTGGTATGAATGGTCCTAGGCTATCATAGCAGTATTTTCAATGCGTCTTTACATTTAGTCTGACTTACACGATTGAATTCCCACATATATTTTGTTCATCTAAAGCACGACAGATGATAGGTTGTATCAAGAGAAGCTTCGTCAACAGGAAGCCTGAAGTCATGATGCCATTGTACAGAGCCATGGTGAGACCTCATTTGGAATACTGTGTGCAATTTTGGAGGCCACATTACCGTAAAGATGTGCTCAGAATTGAATCGGTTCAGCGGATGGCCACCAGGATGGTCTCGGGGCTAATGGGTCTTCCGTACGAAGAAAGACTGAGCAAATTGCAACTCTACACTCTCGAAGAGCGTAGGGAGAGGGGAGACATGATTGAGACATTTAAGTACATCACGGGACGGATCGAGGTGGAAGATGATTTCTTTCTTCTGAAGGGACCCTCGACCACAAGAGGTCATCCGCTCAAACTCAGGGGAGGGAAGTTTCGTGGAGACGCCAGGAAATACTTCTTCACGGAAAGAGTGATTGAGCATTGGAACAAGCTTCCAGTGCAGGTGATTGAGGCACGCAGCATCTCAGACTTCAAGAAAAAATGGGATACCTATGTGGGATCCCTACGAGGGTCATGCCAAGGGATAGGGTCACTAAGGTATAGACTTGAAAGAGCGGGTCAGTAGAGTGGAAGTATAATTACAATCATACTTAAGGGGGTCATTAGACTTAATAGGGAGGGTCAATAGGGTGGGCAGACTTGATGGGCTGTAGCCCTTATCTGCCGTCATCTTTCTATGTAGAGTAGTAGTATTAGCAATGTTCTCCATCCAGATCATAATACTCACCAGAGAAGAATACAGAGAGGAGAAGAAACGATACAGCCTTCGTGGAGGACTGTGTATCCTCTTATCTGCATTGCATAGCCACTGCAGAGCAGAGATGCTGAAAAGATTTAGGAAGAGTTTAATGGACCACTCATCCAGACACACCTTCTCTCAGCAAATCACAACATTCAACAGCAGCAGTCCTGAAAACGCAAAAGGTAATAACCCTTCCAAGTGGCACACCAGCCTCGCTTATAGTCAGGGCCTGCAGCCTCATTACAGTCAAGAAACATTGCAAGCCAAAACACAGTTTTAAGGGTTATTTTTTTTTTGTTACAAAGCATGCTTAGACTTTGTTTATTATATTTATGTGTTATGCTGCCACCTGCTCACATTTTTAGAAAAGTACATCCACATCCACTGATTCTCTGGCTGAGCATCTTATTAGATGCATTTAAGAAAGATGAGACTATTTCTACAGTGCTACTAGAGGTACACAGAATCGTCAACATCCATTAAGCTGTGTTTTTTCCAGTTCCTGTTATCTGTTTCAACAGATTTGTGGACCATTGAGAAGCGAGTCTGCCTATCTACAAATACCACTGCATGCAGCAAGAACCAAAATTCTCACACTGCTTACCTGATACAACCATCAAAGATGCCTGGGCGGAACGGAAGCCCTTGCCCCATGTCACCAAGGATGAGATCCCCTTCTATCTCCTGCTCTACTGCAACATCTGCACAGAGGAGCAGGACAAGCCCCATCACTCAATGTAGAGAATTTCCCTTGCACAGGGTGTAAAGCACCTCACACAGAATCAAATGCACCAACCATTGTTTCTCAGTATAAAAAGAAGAGAAAAAAATGATACACAAAGCAAACACAGAACATTCTTAATAAACACTTTTCACAGATGGATCTAAACGAGAGATGGAGCAAGAGAAAACCAAAAGCCTAGCGTCAGCACAGCCTTTCAGACACATCTCACACATAGAACAAGGATCACTCTGTAAAAACTCAAGACAGGTTTACACTCAGAATAGTTCCTTAACTTGTCTGGAAAGGATAAAGGATGCACCATAGCCCACACTTACCAAGCATAGCCCGACTGATGTCAATCCCAACCCAATAATGGCCTTGCTCAGATATGTAATCCCCACTCAGTCCAGAGCCACAGCTGGAAAGAGAAAAGAGGAAATCAAAGTTCTCCAATCAGAAACTCCCTCTCACAGGTACAGCAACACAGAATCAATGCAGCCTACATAGACACAGCTTACCAGTACAACCATGTCTAATCTCTCTATTTATTAGGATTATTTACCGCCTTTTTGAAAGACTTCGCTCAAGGTGTGTATAGCAAGAATAAGTCAAACATAAGCAAGACAATTAAAACAGTAAAAAAACAAACTGATTATAATACAAAGTATGGCATTGTATGTTACTTTACAATGTCAACACAATGTGCAATAAAACTTTTTTTTTATTTTTTTATTTATCAATTTTATACAATATTTCCAAGTATAACATCTTGTACAGTAAGATTATAATAAAACTAAGAGGTGAAAAAGAAAAATACAATATAGAAGATATTTACATCTTAACATCTTCTCCTTATAAGAACAATCTCTAGTCCACAGTTAATTTATAATCCAAGACTTCAATAGAGTGACAAATAACAATCTAGAAAGATCAATATAACTTAATCTTAAGGAAATCTAAGTGACTGAAGTCGCGGGGTGTAATTAATAAAACATTTTAATAGACAGCACAAGGAAGAGGTCGGCAACCTGCAGCTCTTTCACCTCATGGCTGCAGCTCTTCCTGACCTGACATACCTGCGGGCCTCCTGAAACAGCAACAGTAGTGGTGGCCAGCCGGCAGAGGCAGCGCTGTGAACAGACTGCTTGTGGTCACAGCGCCAGGGTCTTACCTCTGCCAAGGCAATGATGACACCAAAAGCAAAAGACTATGGATGAGATGTTCCTGATGTAGGTCTTTATTCACTCAATACGAATCCAATGAAATTCCAAGACCAATAAAAATCCACATGTGCATAAAATAAGGATCCAACATGGTCTGTGTTTTGACAAACACGTCTTCTTCAGAGGTCCTACAAGTATGAATGTAAGTGTAAGTATGAGACCTTGTATAATGGAAAATGGATGAAGGTGAAAATGGCAAGAGCACATGAGAATTAGTCATATGCAAAAATGGAATGCTAAAGAAGAAAAGCGATTCAAGCCAAAAAAACACAAAAATGGTGATAATCTATGCAAAATTGATTGATGATGCAGCAGAAGCATCGTAGGTAAAAGAAACCTGTGTAGAACTTACACGCTAAATGGTGAGACCTTAGCTAGGACCACGGCAGAACGGGATTTAGGAGTAATCATTAGTGATGACATGAAAACTGCCAATCAAGTGGAAAAGGCTTCCTCCAAGGCAAGGCAAATGATGGGTTATATCTGAAGAGGTTTTGTCAGCAGGAAGTCAGAAGTCATAATGCCACTGTACAGATCCATGGTGAGACCTCATTTGGAATATTGTGTTCAATTCTGGAGACCACATTACCGGAAAGATGTGCTGAGAATCGAGTCGGTACAGCGGATGGCCACCAGGATGGTCTCGGGCTCAAGGATCTCCCATATGAAGTAAGGCTGAATAAATTGCAGCTGTACTCGCTTGAGGAGCAGAGAGAGAGGGGACATGATTGAGACATTTAAATATATCACGGGCCGTATCGAGGTGGAAGAGGATATCTTCCGTCTTATAGAACCCTCATCCACCAGAGAACATCCGCTGAAAATCAGGGGAGGGAAATTTCATGGTGACTCCAGAAAGTATTTCTTCACCGAAAGGGTGGTCGATCACTGGAACGAACTCCCACTGCAGGTGATTGAGGCAAACAGCGTGGCAGATTTTAAAAATAAATGGGATATTTACATGGGATCTCTAATGATGTAAAGGAGGGGGTGAGTCGGCAAAATCAGGGCGAAGGGTCACTGGAGTGGACAGACTTGATGAGCTGTGGCCCTTTTCTGCCGTCATTTTTCTATGTTTCTAAGCAGAAGAAAGGCCCTGGCAGGGTGGCTAAAAGCAGACTGTTCATAGAGCTGCCTTTGCTGGTCAGTCACCACCACTGTTGCTGCCTTGGGAGGCCCGACTTGTATAAAATTATGCACATGAACTTCTGAGGGACAATGCCAAACTTCCCCCAAGCCAACTCAAATGCCTGGTTTTGAAACACAACAACTAACTGTCAAACAACTCAGATGTTTGCATTCTTTGAGATTTTATGGAGTACTTACAATCCAATCATCATCGAGAATGCTTTACAAATTACACTATTATATTCATATATACTGTAACTCGGGGCTAGCCCAAGGATATATGGTGCCCTAGGACTGCATGAGGGATGGGGAGGGGACAGGGATATGAATGCTGGACCGCAGTTTGGGGGGGAGAAGACTTCCATCTACTCACCAAACATAAGACAACTATGTGCGGAAATACAGTGTCAAGTCTCATTAATAATAATAATAATAACAACTTTATTCTTCTATACCGCCACAGTCGAGAAGACTTCTAGGCGGTTCACATCGAAGAAGGCTGGACAATCAGCGAATTACAGAATGCAAGAAGAGGGGGTACAACTTATTACATAAAAAATAGATAAGAGGACAACATATTACACCGAGGTTGAACAGAGGGAACATATAACTTAATAAGTGGTGAGGTTTCAGTTTAGGAGATGAATTTGTCAAATAGTGTGGCTTTAATTGCTTTCCGGAATGCACCATAGGTCAGCCTGGTTCCGTTAATGTAATTTCCCAGCCAGGACTGCTGTTTACTTGCTTGGTACATGAAGGACCTGTCCAAGAAGGATTTGTATTTGCAGCCTGTGATCTTTGGGTATGTAAATATGTTACGGTTTCTGGTTGGTCGTGAGGGGTTATGTAATGTGAAATTTGGTAGTAGGTAAGAAGGTGCTAGTCCCCAGGCCTGCTTAAAACAAATACAGGCAAATCTGAATAGTATTCTCGCCTCCACTGGCAACCAGTGCAGTCTTCTGTAGTAAGGGCTAATGTGGTTGTTTTTTCCTCAATCCGAAGATCAAGCGAACTGCAGTGTTTTGCACTATTCTTAATCTTTGTACTGTTTTCTTTGGGATACTTAGATAAATGATGTCCAGAATTGATAGGCTCAGAGACTGCACCAGTAATCTAACGGATGTAGCGTCAAAAGTATTTTTTGATGGTCCTTAGTTTCCACAGAGTACAGAAGCATTTTTTCACCACCAAGTTCGTGTGGTCAGCCATGGTTAGGTGTGTGTCCAGTGTGATTCCCAGTATTTTTATGGTTTTGGAGATGGGGAATTTGTGGCCGTTTAATTGTAATGATGTTCTGGTAATTTTGTCCTTTGGTGTTTTCTGTGTTTAGTTTCAGTTTGAAGTCGATTGTCCATTTTTCGATTTCGGTCATTATGTGGGAAAGGTGATCTATAATTTCTTTTGTTATGTCATTTAAGGTGATTAAGATAGATATATCATCTGCATATATATAAAAGTTTAAGTTTAACTTTTGTAAAAGATGGCCTAGGGGTGAGATGTATATGTTGAATAGTGTGGGAGATAGTGGAGAGCCTTGGGGAACCCCCAAGGGGTTTTTCCATGGTTTAGAGTAACTCCCATCGCTGGACACTCGGTATGATCTGTTTGTTAGGAATTCCTGGAACCATTTCTTTACTTTTCCCGAGAGTCCTATTGCGTCTAGGCATAGTAGCATTATTTCGTGGTCTACTAGATCAAACGCACTACTAAGGTCTAGTTGTAAAATCAGAGCGCTTGTACCTTTGCTGAAAAGAGCATAGAGGTGGTTTAAGATGGAAGCTATAACTGTTTCCGTACTGTATCCTTTCCGGAAACCTGATTGATGTTCACTAAGAATGTTAAATTTATCTAGGTAGTTCACTAGTTCCAAGTTGACTAATCCTTCCTGTAGCTTAGTGAATAGGGGGATGCTCGCTATAGGTCTGTAGTTGGATGTTAGGGCTATTGAGTTTTTCCGATCTTTGGGGATAGGTGTGATCAGTATGTGCCCCATATCCTCATTCAATATTCCATTAGTAAGAGTTAACCAGGCGAATAGTTCCTTTTTAAAATCAGGTGGAGCAACTTTCATGATCTTAGAGGGACATTCATCCAGTAAGCAGTTTGATTTAGTGTATTTATTGAACAAAAGTTAAGAATTGGTGCCAGTTTGGGAGCTCAAAATGATTCCAGAGCATGTCTGCTCTGGACTCTTGTTCATGGGATCCAAAATGGCATTCTGTGTTGGTTTTGGGCATAGGTATTGTTTCTCTTAGGTCGGTGATTTTATTTTTAAAGAAATTAGCTAAGGTTTGAGCAGATGGAGTGCACTCATTGTGCTTTTTTAGGATCCGAGTTGTGTCTGTTATCGTTTTTACTAGTTTTTACAGGTTCTTATGTGCTAATTTACTTTCTTTTAGCTTCTCCAGACAGGCATAGGTTCATCTTACAAGCGGGTTACATCTCATCATGACCAGAAGGTGGAAACAGACAAAACTTTGGAATAGTACATATCAGGTGACTCCTCCCTAATTACCTCAGTCTGCCAAATAGCCAAGCAGAATTAAGAACTAAAATAGAAGAAAATAGGACCCCGAACAGGAGTAACAACTAATTTAAAAAAAACAGGAACGCTGTTGGAAAATGCACAGGAACAAATGCAAATGGTAAAGGTCCCCACAGCTCATCAGCTGAGCCACAGCCGCTGTTCTTAGCTCTCCCCGGCCCTAGAAAAATACTAGAATCCACCAAAAAAGCAAAATCTGCAGGCAAGAACAACACAATAGACAGGGTGGGGTCCTATGCCAGTCTGGAGAGACTAAAAGAAAGCAAATTAGCAGGTAAGAACTAGAGAATAGAAACATAGAATATGACGGCAGAAAAGGGCCGACGGCCCAACAAGTCTGCCCAATCATGATCCCTTCCACCCTCGAGAAACTATCCCCCATCATACCTCTGTAGCGACCCCACATGTTTGTCCCATCGTCTCTTGAACTTGAGCATGCTACCAGCCTCGACTACCTGACATGGAAGACCAATCCATCTATCAATCACCCTCTCGGTAAAGAAGTATTTCCTGGTGTCCCTATGAAATCTTCCTCCCCTAAGTTTTAGCGGATGTCCTCTTGTCACCATGGGACCCCATCCCATCCACACAAGCCTCAAATAGTTTTATACTGAACTTATTTTATTAAAGTATAAAAAGAAACAATATTCTGTACAATTGTCATTTTATAAATCAAAGTTCTGGCTGCTGAACTAGAGAAAGATGTTCAGCTGGCAGGGCTTTGTTTATAAATGTTTATCAACACAACTAATATACTACTACTTTATCCTAAAGCAAAAAAAAGAAAATACAGTCAAACCTCGGTTTACGAGTGCACCGTTTGCGAGTGTTTTGCAAGACGAGCAAAACATTTTTGCAAATCGTGACTTGCAAACCGAGCATTGACTATTATATATATGCAGCTGTGAGGGAATCACCAGCCTCTATGGTGGTAAGGGAATCTTTTTTCCCCTCACCATCAGCGGCTAAGGAAATCCCTCCATGGACAGCAGGGGAAGACCAGGCTTCCCCACTATTCCCTAACGACTCGCGAGCCACTGGTGGCGGGAAACCCTGGCCGCCAGCAGCCACTGCCGAGGCTCCTCCACCGTTCCGACCTGCCCAGCGTCTACACAGGCCGGCCACGAGTGCCTCGTATCTGCAGCAAATTGAGCACTTCTTCCCCTGTGAAGTGCTCATTGCTCCATACGCGGCCTAACTAAAGAAAAGTGCCAGTTAGTAGAAAAATACAGTAATTTACATTAAGTTTAAAGGGAAAGCAACCCTTCAGACTGGCACAACCTCAGGATTTTTTTTTTCCTCACAGAACAGACTGCACTTGGCTCTCCAAACAGTATGCCTTAACAACTAGGGGGAAAGGCTTAGTTGAGGCACCTCAAAAAAAATGTTGTGGGAGAGGGACTCAGCATGTGACCCCGCCGGGTTTGACACCCCTGAGGTTGGACAGACCCCCAAACATGGTCCACCCAAGCTTAATCCGGCACCAAAATAGAATCAAAAAGCCCTAAACAAATTCCAAAAGCCCTACCAAGGGAGATGGGTACAGCTCACCACACCTGCTGGAGACTGAGAGAAAACTAGGGAGGAGTCACATGATATGTACTATTCCAAAGTTTTGTCTCATTCTCCACCTGCTAGTCATGTTGAGATATAACCCGCTTGTAAGATTAACTTATGCCGGTCTGGAGAGTTGCTAAAGAAATTGTTTCTTTTTATTTTCTGTAAGTACTTGAAGTTTTGTTTTTGTATTAAATGCATATGTACCCATATTGCATTAAAAAGCTGTATTTCAAACCCCCTTCTCTACTCATTGTGGCTCTTTGTAAATCTTAGGTTAAACATTTAGGATAAAATGGCTTTGCTTTAAAAAGACTGCTGACCCCTGGCATAAGGTGTAAGCAAAGGAGTATATAGATAGGAGACAGAGTAACAGTGGTTAGAAAATAAGGGACTAATTACATGTCATATGTCTCTCATATGTCACAAAGGGCCCCTTTGCTTTAAAAAGACTGCTGACCCCTGGCATAAGGTGTAAGCAAAGGAGTATATAGATAGGAGACAGAGTAACAGTGGTTAGAAAATAAGGGACTAATTACATGTCATATGTCTCTCATATGTCACAAAGGGCCCCTTTTACAAAGCTGCAGTAGCGATGCTGCTGTGGTAAATATCGCGGCAGTGTCGTTACCGCAGCTTTGTAAAAGGGGTCCAAAATGGCTATCCCTATGAGACAATAAAATACAGAACATCCCTACACTGTTAAATATACACCTGATTTCTTCCCCTCTCCCAACTCATCTAACTGTCCCTCCCTTCCTCATCCCTTTCCTGACTCTCCAAGAAAACCCAAGCCTCCTCCTTATCTCCTCACATACCCAACATCCAAGAGGTAAGAGGGTCGATTTTCTGGCAGACACAAGAGTTCCACAGCTCTCTCCGACATCTGCGTCTGGATCTCAATCATGCGTGAGCTGCAATAAGAAAGAGCAGAGAATGTATGGCATAAATCTGTAAAGATGGGGAACAGATGCAAAGCATAAGCATGCCATTGATTGCACTGGATATGCTCCTCTCACACCAGCTAGAGTCTGCCCTGCCTTCGTCAAACACACGCACAAAGAAACCAGTCACAAGTTCTTACTTCTGTGTGTATTTCCTGGCTTCCTCTTCATTGTAAAACTAAGAAAGAGAAAAAGGCACAACATAAGCAAGAGCAATTTTTTTTTTTAGATGAAGATCTGGAGGCTGTCCGCAGTGAGGCCCAGCGACTACTAAACAGACAGACTCTAGGCTCTACTGTAGGGTTAGAAGCAACAGGTCACATTAATACTCATACAGTGTATCTCAGAATTCAATTTAAGTGCATTTAACATACTATTTGGCATTTTCGTTACTTTGATTCCTTTAGACTGGAATGTCTGACCAATTTTATTCTATTAAAAGGAAAACCCCTCTAAAGCACCACATTCTGTGCTACATTTCAATAATGCATACGGATATGCTAGTCTAGGATAAAGTTTGTCACTTTTGGCCCATTGCATCTAGGCACTTGCTATTTCAGTTTCTCTATGCCAGTGGTCTCAAACTCAAACCCTTTGCAGGGCCACATTTTGGATTTGTAGGTACTTGGAGGGCCTCAGAAAAAATAGTTAATGGCTTATTAAAGAAATGACAATTTTACATGAGGTAAAACTCTTTATAGTTTATAAATCTCTCCTTTTGGCTAAGTCTTAATAATAATATTCTCATTTATAGCTAGAGACATATGATCAAGAAACTGTTTTATTTTACTTTTGTGATTATGATAAACATATCGAGGGCCTCAAAATAGTACCTGGCGGGCTGCATGTGGCCCCCGGGCCACGAGTTTGAGACCACTAATTATCTGCGTTTATTAGGGTAGGGGCCAAAGTCAGAAATGCAGCAGCCTCAGGGCTCCTGCTGGCCAGCTCTTCGCACAATATTCAACAGAACTTAAGCAGATTTCGCGTGTGACTACCGAAGCACTATCCAGTCTGGAAATGGAGCAGAGGTGGAGCTGGACAGTACTGAAATTCAGGGTTGGTGCCCACATGACTATAGTAGGACCACATACTTGCTTACTTACTGGCGGTACCAGATACCTTCTGGGGGCTGCTACTAAATATCTGGTCTAGGCCAGCATATGGCAGCCAACATTTTTTAAAAACTGCTTCTTGCCGTGAGCTGAACACTGCCCAGACTGTAACACTCAGGAATCTCATTGCTGGGACCACAATGATATTTGAAAAAGAAAGAGTTAAAAAATAGAACAATATTAATGTTTATGCAAAATTTCAAACACTACCACCACAGAACCGAGCTATATATGTCCACATGAGAAAAGAACAAAAATACAGATGATTTCTTCTGGGAAAACGTTTGACAAATATTCATTTTAATGTTCCATTCCACTAAGAAGAATTCAGCTGGACCGAATATCATATTTTACTACTCGGCCGAATATGAATAATGAAAAAAGTGATTTGGCTGAATACATTACTGAATACGAATAAATGAGAACTGAGCTTCAACATAATAATAATAAAAAAGCAATGTGAAATCAGAGCTCTTTCAGTAGGATTTAGCACAGTAGATTATTAAGCCCACAGGGAGTTAAAGGGCTTTGTGGCTTTTGCTGCATGGCAACTACTAGCACAGCTTTGTAAAGGAGAAATTAGGTTCTTCCTGTTAATTTACTTTCTTTTAGCCTCTCCAGACTGGCATAGGTTAATCTTACAAGCAGGTTATATCTCATCATGACCAGCAGGTGGAGACTGAAACAAAACTTTGGAATAGTACATATCATGTGACTCCTCCCTAATTACCTCAGTCTGCCAAATAGCCAAGAAGAACCCAGAACTATAAACAGAAAACAAACAGAACTCTGAACAGGAGTATCAACAAAAAGGAACGCTGTTGGAAAATTCAAAGGAACATATGCAAATGGCCAAGGTTCCCACAATTCACCAGCTACCCCAGCCAAGTCACAGTCGCTGTTCTTATATCTCCCCAGCCCTAGAAAAATACTAGAAACCGACCGAAAATACAAAATCAGCACTCGCAACACCCACAAGAACAACACGACAAGATACATGGTAGGGAAGAAGATTAAGAAGAGGATAAGCACGGTAAAAACGCTAGAGCAAGCTTAGTCCCTTTTTAAGGACACAGTCACCAAGGAGCAAAATCTATACATACCGCCTATCAACAAGGGATCCAAGAGGAAAAAGAACAAAGAACTGGCATGGCTCACTGTAGAGGTGATGGAAGTGATCAGAGACAAGAAATCTTCGTTTAAGGAATGGAAAAGGTAAAAAACGGACAAAAACTGGAACAAGCACAAACATCAACACAGGTGCCATAGGGCAGTAAAAGGGGCCAAAAGAGACTACAAAGAAAAAATAGTCAAGGAGGCAAAAAAACTTCAAGCCTTTCTTTCAATATATCAAGGGGAAACGAGCCGCGAAGGAAGTGGTGGGACCGCTGGATGACCATGGAATAAAAGGAGCGTTAAAGGAGGACAAAACAATTACCGACAAACTGAACACATTTTTTGCGTCTGTATTTACTGAAGATTTACACAGCATACCGTAACCCATCAGGCTATATGCTGGAAACGAAGATGGAAAGCTGACAGGATTGACGGTCAGTCTAGATGAGATGTGTAGGCAGATTGATAGGCTTAAGATCGATAAATCCCTGGGACCGGATGGCATCCATCCGAGGGTCATCAAGGAACTGAAAGGGAACATAGCTGAACTGCTTTAACTAATAGCCAATCTGTCGATCAAATCGGGAAAGATTCCAGAAGACTGGAAGGTGGCGAATGTTATGCCGATCTTCAATAGAGGTTTGAGGGGAGATCAGGGAAACTACAGACCAGCGAGTCTGACCTCGGTACTGGGAAAGATGGTAGAGGTGCTGATAAAGGATTGCATCATTGATCACCTTGATGGACATGGGCTGATGAGGACCAGTTAGCACGGTTTTAGCAAAGGCAGATCGTGTTTGATGAACTTGCTGCACTTCTTTGAGGGAGTAAACAGGCAGATAGACAAGGGCGACCCGGTCGACATTGTATATCTGGATTTTCAGAAGGCATTTGACAAGGTTCCACATGAACGACTACTTCGGAAAATTGCGAGCCATAGAATCGAGGGTGAAATACTCACGTGGATTAAAAACTGTCTGAAGCATAGGAGAGTGGGGGTAATACTCGGACTGGAGGAGTGTCACCAGTGGAACATGCAAGTAGGTCTACGACAGGGCGAGAGAGGTTAAATAATCCCGCGGCTGAACCGCCAGATCAAAGTGTTTCCCTGCAAAAAGGTGGAACTCCGAGAGCCCCGTTAACCCCCTTCAAATCTAACCATAACATTAAACAAACACACAAAGGAAAATTCACACAAAATTTAAAAAACACAATGGCTACTAAAAGACATCTACAGGAAGAACAGTCACCTCAGTAGGTAGAGTTGAAAAGAAAAAAGGCCGAAAGAGAAAACCAAAGACGAACAAATACATCTGTTGAAGAACAGGAATATGAACGTTAAAAAAATGCAGAACAAAAACGAATTAAAAAGGCAACTCTGACTATGGAAGAAAAACAATCACTGCATCAGAAACATGCAAAACAAAACAGCAAAGACGAGCAAGTATGTCTATTCAAGAAAAGGAAAATCAACATCAAAAAAACGCAGAACGAAACAGAATTAAAATAGCAACTCTTACTCCAGAAGAGCAGCAATCACTGTGTCAGAAATATGCAAAAAGAGAAAAACAAAGGCGAGCAAATATAACTATTGAACAAAAGAAAAATCAACGCCAAAATAATTAAACACCACCAAAGAACTACAACAGAAACTGTTACTCCAGAAAAACAACAATCACAAACAAAGCAACACGTCAACCTATACCAACCCATTATAACGCATCTGTCACAGAAGAAAAAAAATCCATACCCAACAGTCAAGGACCAGAATACAACCAATGGCAGTTCTGAATGACATGCAAAATATTAATGACGACAACATTAAAAGACATACATGTGGATATTTAGATCACATCTGCAACTTTTGTAATGCTAAACAGTTTGAAGCAGAAAGACCTTCAGATTGTAAATTTTCACAATGTTGCTCAAAAGGAAAAGTACATCTTCCCCCAATTACTACAAATCCTTTCATCCAGCAACTCATGACCGGTCAACATCACTACAGCAAAAATTTCTTCAATAATATACAATCCATAAATATTGCCCTAGCATTTGCCTCCATGGGAGCAAACACCTCGTGGCCATGGCCCATACTGTTTCCGCATCCATGGATCAATTTGTCACAGAGTAGGCACACTACACCCGCAACAGGGACAAAACAAATAGTATGCACAATTATATATTTTAGATCCCTCTGAAGCTGCAGAACAAAGAGTGCTAATTTCACCTATCTCAGGAATAAATCCAGAACTTATGCAAACACTAAGCACACTTATGGCACAATACAATCCATTTGCAGAGGACTGCAAAATATTGCAACAGGTTGTAAAAGAATATGAAGAGGATGCCATCAGAACAGGCAATGTTACTAAGGAGGTAACTATGACAATAGTGCAAGATCGTAAAAATGACCAAAGGTGCTATAACGCACCAACACATAATGAAGTTGCATTTATTTTTCAAAATAATGACGGAGAACCACCACTTGAACGAGATCTCCTTATACACTGCAAACCAAGTGCAGACAATCTATAACACAAAGGATAACACAAAAAAATTAGTGTCCTTGATCCTTTTTTTTTTTATATATCATGTTTATTGAGGTCAACCAAAGCAACAAAGGGCATACAGGAAATACAAATGCAACCCGGAAATACAGATGCAAACAAATGTAAGCGGCTGGGAAGAGTGCAAAAACAATACAGGACAAGCAGCCGCACCAGCAGAGAGCACAGTACTGGCATAAAGGTTACATGGTATACATTCGAAAAACTAAAGAACAACAAAAATGCCATAAGAAACCAAAACCAAAAGAATGAGGAGCCAGCTGCCCCCCACCCCCCTGAGCACATAAGACAAAAACTAGTAGAATAATCAATAAACAGGTGGGGCTACGGAGCAAAACCAGCTCCCCAATCCAGGAGATCAGAAACAATGAGCGGCAGATATCTCCCATCCGCGCTTTCAAAACACAGCAACTACTAGAACAGCCCAGTTCCCCTACCTGATCCCAGAAATTTTTTGTCATAGAAACGTAGTACCTATCCCAAAGAATCCCCTACACAAGATACATCACCCACACCAGTCACCACAAACCAATCACAGTCATGCACACACCACACATCCTCCCCAAACAAACACCCCTACCTCCCCTCCCCATAGCGAGAGACTAGAGGCTTCAGTGTCCTTGATCCCAATCTGGAACCCATGGTTTACCCATTGCTCTTCCCATATGGGGATCAAAGCTGAGGAATTGACATACCTTTGCAACACAGACCACAAGCCTTAGTAGGCTTAACAAATCATTCAAGAAATCCTAGAGTTAGGGTAACACAAATGCAATATTATGGGTACCGTCTTTCCATCAGAGATGTCTTTAATCCCTTCTTACATGCTGGCTGGCTTACACAACAATATATCGTAGATGCATATGTCAAAATTCAAGCCAACAGACTAAATTACACGCGCCCAAATCAGCCAAAATTAAGAGTAGAAAAATACTCAGGATTAATGTACTATTTAATTAATGAAGCAGGCCAAATTCCTGGAAAAACTTATATTTTGCCTTCCTCATTTACAGGTAGCCCCAGAAACATGCTACAAAATTATCAAGATGCAATAGCAATTGTCAGAAAATATGGCAAGCCTGATCTTTTCATTACAATCACATGCAACCCCAAATGGGAAGAGATTGTTCATAACCCACATGGTCAAACTGCTGATACACGCCCAGATTTAGTTGCAAGAGTATTTCACATAAAACTAAAAGTTCTGATCAACGATATCTGAAAAAAACATATTATCCCAGGACAAGCAGGCATGATATTCCGTTGGATGGTCGGCGCCCAGGCAAAGGATGCACCAGCGATGCGGGTCTGTGAGAGATAGAAGACGCTCGCACCCGGTGCACTTTTTAAAGCCCGTAATGGGCCGGGACATCCAGGCGGCCCCGGCCAATCAGGCCTCGCGGTCGCGGCGATCCGGGAGCCCCCGGATCGCGAGAAAAAGGCGCAAAAAGCACGATGAGCAGGAAGAAAATAATTTTTGTTATGCACAGCGACTTTTGCGAAGAGAAAAGAAAAAAAAGAAAAGGTTAAATCGCGGTGCAAAGAAGGCACTAGGGCAGCGCTAAGAAAAACGTGTCTTCTTAGCATAGCGGAAAAAATCGAACTGGAGACCACGAGGAGGGGATGCGCCCTCTGGTGGAGCAGGAGGCACACATGCGTGGTGCAGCCAGCAAACTTGAATCTTCAATCAAGTTTGCTTGAAATGCTGTCCGCATCGGGGCTCCGTAGATGACGTCACCCACATGTGAGAATATATGCCTGCTGTCCCTGGATAACACCTGTTACGGTAAGTAACTGTGCTTTTTTGGACTAACGGGTTTACCACATGCTCACATACTACTAATTCTCAAAAATTATAGTAAACCAAAAACAGAAGAAGTGATAGACAAAATTGTATCTGCAGAAATTCCAAATATAACCACCACTCCTCGCTTATATGCAATTGTAACAAAACATATGATTCATGGACCATGTGGAGTACACAATCTAAATTCTCCGTGCATGACAAATGGCAAATGCATTAAGGATTACCCAAAGCCATTTCAACAACAAACTATTGCAAATATTAATGGTTATCCCAAATACAGAAGACGAAACGCAGGCCAAATTTCAACGGCAAGACATCTAGCCTTCAAGTACAATTGCCACATTAATGTTGAAGACTGTGCTTCTGTGAAAAGCATCAAATACCTTTTTAAATATGTATACAAAGGTCATGATTGTGCAAATGTTGTAATTGAAGAACACAGTAGTTTAAATCATGATGAAATTAAAACTTTTATGAATTCAAGATATGTGAGCACTCCAGAAGCAGCATGGTGTTTGAATGGATTTGAAATGCATTATCACATACCATACACAGATTAGCGGTAAATCTGTCTTAACGAACAAACTATTTTTCAACCCAAATAACATTTCCACAGCAGCACAGATAGCTTCACAACGCAATATTCATTTGACAGCTTGGTTCAAACTAAATCAAGACCACAAAGAAGCAAGGAGTATATTATACCCAGACATTTCTTTACACTATGTGTTTGATTCTGACCATTGTACTTGGAAATTACATCAATAGGGTGCTGAAAAAGTTATTGGATGCATGTATTCTGTGAACTTACTAACCGATCCAGTACGCTACTCTCTGCGCCTCCTATTGCTCAATGTTTCTGGTGCACAATCCTTTGAACATCTAAGAACTGTAAATAGAAATACAGTGGAACCTTGGTTTATGAGCATAATTCGTTACAGAAGCATGCTCATAAACCAATTTACTCGTATATCAAAGCGAGTTTCCCCATAGGAAGGGAAGCTCGTTTGATTCGTTCCCCTCCCCCGAGGCCACCGGTGCTGCTCCACACATCCCCGCGATCCGGCATCCCCCCCCGGCCACGATCCAGCATCCCCCACTCACTCACCCAAACACAATCTCTTACCCCATCTCGGAGAGAGCGAGAACTAGAAGGCCTTGAGCATGCGCAGATGCTCAAGGCCCAGCCCAAGCAAGAGGGAGGATCTCTGGGCACCAGCATGTCCTGTGCATTGGTGCTGGTGCCAGATCGGGGTAAGAGATTGTGTTTGGGTGGGTGAGTGGGGGATGCCGGATCACGGTGGGGGAGGGGGCGACGCGAGTGGGGTGGGGATGCTGGATCGAGGAGGGGGGGATGTCGGGGACTCGCAAATCGAGTAAAGTTCGGTTTCCAAGGTGCAGATTTTGCAAATGTTTTGCTCATCTTGCAAAACACTCGTAAACTGCGGCACTCCTAAACCGAGGTTTGACTGTATCTACCCCATTTTCCATGAGGTCACCAAACAAAGAGGCCTCATTAACGATGATAAAGTATGGGACAGCACTCTGGAAGATGCTGTCCAATACAGCATGCCTAAACAACTAAGGGAACTATTTGCATACATCTGCATATTTGCCTCCCTACAAATATGAATGACCTTTTCCTAAAATATGAAGAATACCTTATTGAAGATTTAGTTCACACACATATCACTCACAATAATGAATGCACTCTATGTCGTAACATAGCATTCAAAGACTTTTCCAACGTTTTACTACTACATGGAAAAAAGTGTGAAGATTTTGGATTACCATACACACTACCTACTAACAAATTCCTATGACCAAAACTTTGAAAAACAACAGCTGAACAAATGATGACAACCTTAAACATAGATCAAAAACAGCTTTACAAGAAATATTGTCAGCAACCCAAAATAACAACCTCTCCCACTGTTGTTTCTTCTTGGATAGCCCATTGCACTCCCTGTAGCCTCCACAGGTATAGCAGCAAATCTTCTTCAGGGTGGGAGAACATACCACTCCCAATTCAAATTACCCGTGCCTATACTTGAGAACTTAATATCAAATGTGTGTCTAAATTCTACTGATGCTGACAATTTATGATCCACTAAACTAATCATTTGGGATGAATGTATTATGGCCCCCTCTATAGCTCTTGACAAACTACTGCAAGAAATAATGGATAACAACAAACCCTTTGGAGGAAAAGTTTTCTTACTTGGTGGAGATTTCCATCAAACACTTCCCGTGGTGCCTCATGCTGACCGGACAAAAATTGTAGAGGCATGTATAAAGAATAACACAACCTGCAGCCAAAATTTAAAGTCCTCACCTTACAAACAATATTCGCTAAGTCAACACTGATTTCAGCATTTAGCTTAAAGTTGGTAATGGTGATACACCACACATTGACGGTTTACCTGATGACATCATTGAAATCCCTTCCCAAATTTTAACCACAGAAAATATCATCAAAAACTTTTTTGGAGAAAAAATTACTATTGCAGATATTCCAAAATTAACAAAAAAAAATCTATACTTTGCCCAAAACACCATAAATGAAGAGGTACTCAACATTTTGGAAGGACAAACTGTAACATATCTCAGCTCCACCTCAATTGATGACTGAACTCAAGCAGACACACAAACTATCCCATAGAGTTCCTCAATGAACTAACTCCAACAGGAATGCCAAAACATAAACCCAACCTTAAAAAAGGAGCAATCATTATGCTGCTTAGAAATCTAAATACTAAAAGAGGATTGTGCAATTAATTGTGCAAACATTAATGACTTAAAGAACAACCTCATCATTGCTCAAGTAATAACCGGTTCAGCAGAAGGAGAATTAGTTTTTATTCAACATATTGATTTGGCTCCAATATCCACTGATTTGCCCTTTACATTACAAAGGCAACAATTTCCAGTCACATTAGCATTCGCCATGACAATAAATAAAGCTCAGGGGCAAACTTTTAGAAAAAGTGGGCATTTACCTACAAGAACAAGTATTCAGCCATGCCCATTTATATGTAGCTTTTTCTAGAGTTAGGAGTTTTCTGACATTCTGATGACAGTTGTAGACGGCCCTAACCAAGGAAAACTATTGCCAAACTCAAACAGAATTTTCAAAAGGAATATTGTCTATAAGGAAATTTTATAGATATGACATTAAAAAACACAAAAAACAAAATTTCTTAAATTAATCTTAATAACAATAATAATAAAACCCTTAGCTGCACTTGCACACTTTTAAACTCCATGCCTGTACATGCACAGTATAATATAACCATCAAACAGAGAAGCATCTGAGCACCAGGCATTCCTTTATACCCTCGACTTAGAGTTTCTTATGTTGTCTGGAAAGTATGTGTTATGTTCAGTTGACGGAGATTTGGGGTAACTGAGGCTTTGGTCTACATGTTTTCATGGATAGTTAGTTGGGGAGGGGGGAGCAGTTTGGAATAAAAATACTGCCATTTAGAGTGTTGCAGGAGAGAAGGATCTCACGAGATGAGGAGATTTCTCAGACATTTTGGGTTTTTACCCCCCTCCCCTGTGCTGCAAAATTTCTTCTGCACCTCCCTCCGGTGCGTGCTTCGTTGTGGCCGGCTTCCTTGCTGCCTGTTCAAAGCCGTAGACATCGGCTCCTCTTGCGATCTGCGGCTGCGTTGGAAGCCTACTCTCTGACGTCGTGACATCAGAGGGAACGCTTCCGACGCCTGCGGCTTTGAACAGGCAGCAAGGGAGTCGGCCAGAAACAAAGCACGCGCCAGATGGAGGCACAGAAGAAAGGAAGGGAGAAGGCCATGTTGGGACTCGCAAAGGAGCAGAAGCTGGGTCACGGGTTGGACACTTGATTTAAAAGTTTGCTGCCGCTGGTTAAGAATAGCAGCAGCAGCAGAATACAGAGGGTGGTTCCGGTGGCGGGCCCATGCCTACTAGGCCCTGCCCAGAGCTTAAGCCCATGAAGTTGAACAGATGCCCAGAATAGCTCTCACTTCTGACAATTGTACAAACTTACTACATTTCTTTCTTTAAGTGCCAGCAACATCCACAGTACTACACATATAAAAGACAACCCTCAAGCTGCCAGGAGATATTTGGTCCAGAGCTAAGGACTACATTCAGAGAAGATGCATACTGAGTGGAGTGGAAGGGGTAGATGTGAATCACTTGTTTATTCTTTCCAATAATACTAGGACTCGGGGCATGCAATGAAGCTACTAACAGGAGAAAATATTTCTTCACGTAATTAAATTCTGGAATTCATTGCCAGCCAGAGCATATGGTGAAATTAACTTATCAGAATTTAAAAAGCTTTGGATCATTTCCTAAAACAAAAGTCCAATCGGTTTTATTCTTTGGTATATTGCCAGGTACTCACCAGCTCCGGGGGCCCACGGTGCTCTGGACGCTTCACGCTGCCCGCCATGCTCCAAGCATTGCCACGGCTTCCGGGTCAGCCCTCCACCGCGCATGCTTAAACGTCATCACGCCCGTTCTTTAACCCTTGCAGGTACAGGTTGCTACTCTCATTGGTGCAGCTCCTCCCGATGGCCGCCTATCACGCTTGCGCAGTTTTCGTTGCCAGGAAGTCAAGGTTAGCCGGCCGGGAAAATGGTGGAGGTGGGGAGGCGGTTGGCGGCGAGTCCGCTTTCGTTGCTCAACTGTGGGCCGCTCTCGGCCTCGCAGCTGTTCGCAGACGGAGCCCGCAAGGGCGAGAGCGGCGGCGGCGCCAGGGCCTACGCCAACGCCAGCACCCCCCGCGCCTACTACGAGATCCTGGGGGTGTCGGGCAGCGCCACCCAAGCCCAGATCAAGAGCGCCTACTACCAGCAGTCGTTCGCCTGCCACCCGGACCGCAACGCGGGCGACGAGCGCGCGGCCGAGCGCTTCAGCCGCATCAGCGAGGCCTACCTGGTGCTGGGCAGCGTGGCGCTGAGGAAGAGGTACGACCGCGGCCTCCTGAGCCCGGAGGACGTGCGCAGGGCCGTCAAGCCCTCGCGCGAGGCCGAGCCCGAGCCCCGACGGACGCGCACCGCCGCCTCGCTCCGCCGCGACCCCGCCAAGGCCCTGTTCAACTTCGACGACTTCTACCGGGCGCACTACGGCGAGCAGCTGGAGCGGGAGCGCTCGATGAAGCGCCGGCGGGACGAGCTGCGGAAGCTGAAGTCGCAGCGGCTGGAGAAGTGGGAGCGGCTCCACCTGACCGAGGTGTCGGCGGCGCTGCTGCTCCTCGCCGCCACCTGCTTGCTCGTCAAGCTGGGCTCGAGCGCGTAGCCTCTCGCGCGCCGACTTCTTCCCGCCCAGCGCTCGCGCTCTCTCATCATGTGCAGCTGCTGCCAGGACTTCATTGTTGAGCGCACATTATAAACGGTCTTGCCACTCTGATTGCTAAGACTCCTCCTGTTTCTAGCGTGGGATGTTCCATTTATACATGTTATAAACGAATGGCTGCATTGGGAAGCCCATGGAGGGCTCATCTTGCTCTTCACCCCAATGATAGAGATAATGGGCAGACTAGATGGGCCATTTGGGGCTTTTATCTACCATCATGTTTCTAAGTGTAAGCCAGTACATGGAAGGGTTCAAAAAGTGTTCCTGGCTCACTCACCATTTTCTCCTTAGTAAAGGCAGGGGCTGCAACTAGGAGCAAACTAACTTTTTCATATTCTCAGAGTGCCTTCTACAACCAGGGATTCTCCCTTGATCTGAATAGTCCAGAACTTTCTCTTTTCCCTTTGTGCTGCAGTTGAGAAGCAGTACCATCCATGTGCAATAAACGTGTCCTGGTTTGTTTTGTTAGGGGAGGTGGTCATATTTTAGAGTTGTCCAACATTAAAGCTGAAATATCCACCACACAGTGAAGCTATTTCATTAATAGCTTGTTCCAATTTTATTTCCATGTAGTTGTATGTTGTTTTACCTACTAGAGATGGAAAGGGAATGTGAATTGCTAAACAGGTAGTTTAATATAGAAAAAAAGGCTCACAGCCTGTGTAAAAGTGGATGCCTGAATTGCTCCTTTATATATTAAAATTCCACAGGAAACAAAATACACCTTGAAGTCATATAGCTAGGGATTAGAGAAAGACACAGGGACACATTTGGTAAGTTCTTTTCCTGTCCTGCCCCATTCCTTTCAGCTCTGTTCTCATCTGCACAGCCTCAGACACTTGTGCAGTTAAGGCAGAGCATAAAGGAATCGGACAGGGAAACTGAATTCCTAAGGGAAAAATGTGCCGCCCTCATCCTCCAATAGGGATAAAGAATAGTGATAGGTGTACTACTGTCTGCTTGATCAGAACTGACATATTGAAATGTTAGCAGAAATTAGATAAGCTACCAAATAGGGCAGAATGATTTTGATTAGCTCCTGTCCTGTAATTGTAATTTACTAGATAAATGTATCAGCAAAGCATGCTAGTGAGGTACAGGTCATAGAATAAATGACTGGTTAAGGAACAAGAAGGGGAGATAGTTTAGATCTAATCTTTAGTGGAATGTGGGAAGTAATTGTGTTGGGGCCATACGGTAGCAGTGAATGATTACATTTGATTTGAAATAGAGAATGACAAGGACACATTTTTTCCCCATCCCTACGAGTTTTGTCTCTGTCCCTGCCCCATTTCTGTAAAGCTCTGCCTTAACTGCACAAGCCTCAAACACTTATGATTTTAAAGTGTTTGAGGCTTGTGCAGATGAGGACAGCTTGCAGGCATGGGACAGGAAAAGAACTCACAAGGCTAGGGCAGCATGTGAACTTCTAATAGCATGACAACTCAGATGTAATCCTTAACAACTCAAAGAAATGTACAAACTACTCCCTAAATACTTCTAATCTCCGGACAAACCATTTGTAATGGCAGAATAGAAATCCCTAAAGTAATGTAACATGGAGACTACAATAAATGAGGAATGTGGTCAAACAGCTAAAAGAAGCAGCTGTAAAGGTTATAAGTTTGTTAGCCTGGAATCCTGACCAGATCTATCCAGTGTTTCACCAACATGGTTAAAAAGTAAAGGAAATTATTAGAGCTAAAAGAACATACTTCAGGACATGGGGAGATGATGCAAAGCAAGATTAATAGGAAACAGCATAAATATGCGCAAAAATGCAAAGGCTGATAAGGAAGGTAAAGAGAATTTGAAAGAGGTTGGCGAGAAAGACCAAGGCTGGATAGGACTGCTATACTCTGGATCCCAAAACTGGCAAAGCCAGATCAGGCTCAAGGCTGGAGTGGGATTCAATGGGAAGCAGGGCCAGGAAGGCTTCTATGTTCTGTGCTCCAAAATTATGCACATATTATACATATCGTAAGCATATGTTATGATTGCAGGTGCAGGGTGGTGTTTTGGGAAGGGATATAATCAAAGTTGGTATTAGCAAATAAATTATGCTGGTCTGTAGTGGGGGATGGAACTTTGTAACCACACACAGTAAAAGCAGTTTACGTATTTTAGAAGGTACTTGGGGCAAAGAAGAAGAGCGTCTGTGGTCCTAATTCACAAAAGTGGTCACAGAGATGAAACGGGAAACTACGTGCCGGCAAGCCTCACTTCGGTTGTTGGAAAAATAATGAAAGTGTTGCTGAAAGAAAGGATAGTGAACTTCCTAAAATTTAATGGGTTACAGGATCCGAGGCAACATGGCTTTACAAAAGATAAATCGTGCCAAACGAACCTGATTGAATTTTTTGATTGGGTGACCAGAGAACTGGATTAAGGACATTTGTTAGATGTAATTTACTTAGATTTCAGCAAAGCCTTTGATACGGTTCCTCATAGGAGGCTCTTGAACAAACTTGTAGGGCTGGAGTTAGGACTCAAAGTGGTGAACTGGATTGGATTAGAAACTGGTTGTCAAGACAGATGCCAGAGGGTGGTGGTTAATGGAAGTCATTCGGAGGAAGGAAAGGTGAGTAGTGGAGTCCCTCAGGGTTTGGTGCTGGGGCCGATCCTGTTCCATATGTTTGTGGCTGACATTGCTGAAGGGTTAGAAGGAAAGGTTTGCCTTTTTTTGGATGATACCAAGATTTGTAACAGAGTAGACACTGAGAAGGGAGTGGAAAATATGAAAAAGGATCTACAAAAGTTAAAGGAATTGTCTAATATCTGGCAACTAAAATTCAATGCAGAGTAATGCACTTGGGGATAATTAATTGGAAGGAACTGTATATGCTAGGAGGTGAGAGGCTGATGTGCACGGATGAGTATCCGAAAATCTAAATTGGGACGATAGTATCCGAAAATCTAAAGGCGAAAAAACAGTGTGACAAGGCAGTGGCTGCTGCCAGAAGGATTCCGGGACACGGACCACAGTTGAAGATAATACAAGACGTGGATGACCCGTTTCAGAACGTTGAGTTCACTCCTGGGGACGTCTACAATGAACTGGCAAGGCTAAAGGTAAACAAGGCCATGGGACCGGACAATTTACACCCAAGAGTGCTCAGAGAATTGAGAGATGTCCTGGCAGAACCGTTGGCGGTGCTCTTCAATCTCTCACTAAGTACGGGGAAAGTTCCGTTGGACTGGAAAACAGCCAATGTCGTTCCTCTACATAAAAAGGGTTGCAAGGCTGAGGCTGCAAACTATAGACCGGTAAGCCTCACCTCAATAGTGTGCAAACTCATGGAAACACTAATTAAGTATAAATTAGATACGATCCTGAACGAGGGAAATCTCCGGGATCCCAGCCAACATGGATTCACCAAGGGTAGGTCATGCCAGTCCAATCTAATAAGCTTCTTTGACTGGGTAACAAGAAGACTAGACTCAGGAGAGTCCTTGGACGTCGTGTACCTGGACTTCAGCAAAGCGTTTGACAGCGTCCCACACCGCAGGCTGCTGAACAAGATGAATTCTATGGGATTAGGAGAGACTCTAACTGCATGGGTTAAAGATTGGCTTAGTGGCAGACTTCAGAGGGTGGTGGTCAACGGTACCCTTTCTAAAATGTCAGAGGTGACCAGCGGAGTACCACAGGGTTCGGTCCTGGGCCCACTCCTCTTCAACATATTCATTAGGGATCTGACTCAAGGGCTCCAAGGCAAGGTAACCTTATTCGCTGATGACGCCAAACTATGCAATGTAGTAAACGGCTATAATCTTCAGGATGCTATGGAGCAAGACCTGCGTACTTTAGAAAGTTGGTCCTTGATCTGGCAGCTGGGCTTCAACGCCAAGAAATGTAAGGTCATGCATCTCGGCAACGGAAATCCTTGCAGAACTTACACCCTGAATGGAGAAACTTTAGCAAGGACTACGGCAGAACGAGACTTAGGAGTAATCATCAGTGCTGACATGAAAGCAGCCACTCAAGTGGAGAAGGCTTCATCTAAAGCACGGCAAATGATAGGCTGTATCAAGAGAAGCTTCGTCAACAGGAAACCTGAAGTCATGATGCCACTGTACAGAGCCATGGTGAGACCACATCTGGAATACTGTGTTCAATTCTGGAGGCCACATTACCGTAAGGATGTGCTCAGAGTCGAATCGGTTCAGCGGATGGCCACCAGGATGGTCTCGGGGCTAAAGGGTCTCCCGTACGAAGAAAGACTGAGCAAATTGCAGCTCTACACTCTCGAGGAGCGTAGGGAGAGGGGAGACATGATTGAGACATTTAAGTACATCACGGGACGGGTAGAGGTGGAAGATGAGATCTTTCTTCTCAGGGGACCCTCGACCACAAGAGGACATCCGCTCAAGCTCAGGGGAGGGAAGTTTCGTGGAGACACCAGGAAATACTTCTTCACGGAGAGAGTGATTGAGCATTGGAACGAGCTTCCAGTGCAGGTGGTCGAGGCACGCAGCATCTCAGACTTCAAGAACAAATGGGATACCTATGTGGGATCCCTACGAGGTTATGCCAAGGGACAGGGTCACTAGGACTGAATGAGCGGGTCAGCAGAGTGACAGTATAATTACAATTATTCTTTAGGGGGTCAGTAGATTTAAGAGGGTGGGTAAATAGTGTGGGCAGACTTGATGGGCTATGGCCCTTATCTGCCGTCATCTTTCTATGTTTCTATGTTTCTATTAAAAGAGGCGTAACCAGTAGAAGAAAGAAGGTGTTGATGCCCCTGTTCAGGTCATTGGTGAGGCCCCATTTGGAGTATTGTGTTCAGTTTTGGAGACTATCTGGCAAATGACACAAAAAGGCTTGAAGTGGTCCAGAGGAGGGCGATGAAAATGATAGGAGGTTTGCGCCAAAAGACGTATGAGGAGAAACTGGAAGCCCTGAATATGTATTCCCTAGAAGAAAGGAGGGACAGGGGGAGATATGATTCAGATGTTCAAATACTTAAAAGGTATTAACATAGAACAAAATATTTTCCAGAGAAAGGAAAATGGTAAAACCAGAGGGCATAATCTGAGTTTGAGGGATGGTTGACAAGAGCAATGTAAGGAAATTCTTTTTTACAAAGAGGGTGGTGGATGCCTGGAATTTGTTCCCAAGGGAGGTGGTGGAGAGGAAAATGGTGACAGAGTTAAAAAAAGCATGGGATGAACACAGAGAATCTAGAATCAGAAAATAATAGTAAATATTGAAGAACTAAGGCCAGTACTGGGCAGACTTGCATGGTCTGTGTCTGTATATGGCCGTTTGGTTGATGCGTTGGGGAGGGCTGTGATGGTTTAGATGGGCTGGAGTGAGCTTTGACGGAGACTTCAGTAGATGGAACCTAAGCACAGTACTTGGCAGAGCTTTGGATTCTTGCCCAGAAATAGCTAAGAAAAAAAAAAAAATTAAATTGAATCTAATTCAAAGAGTAGGTAAGGTTGGGCAGACGATGGACCATTCTGTCATCATCTACTCTGTTACTATGAAGTGTAAAGTGACTTGCCCAGAGTCACAAGGAGCTGCAGTGGGAATCAAGCTTACAGCCTCAAGGTGCTGAGGAGGTACTAGGCCAATCCTGCACTCCAGATGCAAAGACATTCTTAACGTTATCATATTATGTTCCAATATTGCATCATATAAGGTTGGCAAGGCCCTGTTTATGATCCTAGTGTTTAATTATGAAGTGGAACTTGCAAGATACAACTACTGGACACCTATTTGGGCAGACTAGATGGGCCATACAGTAGGCTGGTCCAAAAAAAATTAACACATTTCGTTTGTCCACAAGCCTAATTTATATAAAAATGAAAACACACAATTTGATTTAAAACAAAGTTTAGGGGTCACCTCACCTTGCTGTGTTTTTTAAAACTACCGCTAAACTTAACAGTATATTGTAATTCTTGTGCACTTAGACAAATAATCAGTGGTTTATGCCATATGAGCGGCCTTTGATGCAGAAGGAAACTGAAACTTCTTTTGGCGGCTGGCCACTAACCGAAGAACAAATTGTTGTTCCTTCATCTTTTGTCAAAGTATTGTATTTTTTAACGAGGCTTATCCCTCATTATGCTGCATCATTAACAGTAGTTTGGCTTGCCCTATTCCAAAGTTCCTTGAAAACGCTGTGGGGTATTTCTTCAATAAAATTCAGTTGTTATATGGGTGTTTGCTTTTCCTCATATCTCGCGTTTGTCATGATTTTCTTTTCCTCACACTGCCTCTTTCTACATTCTTTTGCCGTTGTTTGAAGGTCAGCTTCACTTACAGCAAGAAAACACATTCCTTGTCATCATCAGCAGATGAATCCAGAGACTAGTGGGGGAGATAGAGAGCACTGAATTGACTTCGGATGCACATCCTCCTGGCCAATCAGTATATCTCCAGCAGGTTAAGGATGGGTTCTCACAGTTCCTGGATTCTGCAGTGGATTTCAGCCAGGCTTGGCTGCAGCTTCCAGTAGTGACTTTGCCACCACTAACCGGCCTACTCTAGTTGCTGCCACATGGGCAGTGGGTTGGCCTTGGATGGGGAGCCATTTCACTTGCAGCCTGGTGTACCTTGTTTGGTCCCAGCCGGATGGCAGTTAAGCTATGGCTAGGCTGTTTGCGGGCTTGTTGATAGCTCTCACTATTGCTCTGGGTTTATTCATGTGGAGGAATGGACTGGTGGTTGAATAAACTACCTCAGTGTCTGAGGCTGTTAGTTTCTCCTTGGGACACTGGGACAGGCACTTGTCATTTTGTGGCCCGGGTACAGAGTAGTGTTACAAGGGGGTGCCTTGCCTCTCCTCTGGCATTATTCTTGACTGGGGTCAACAGTGTGCCCGCCTGTGTCCTAGGGACTTGGTATTTGAGAGGGCTTCAGTCAGATGGGGAACCTTCATTTGTAATGAGTCCAGGCTGGCTACCCTAGAACCTGCCAAGGGAAGTAGGTCTGGTTGACGACGAGGCTCATGTATTTTGCCATCAGTCAAGAACCGTTGCTAGATATGTTGGTTGCATTCCACAGGAGGTTATTTGAAGCCTGGAGATAGCATTAGCAGGCTACCTTGCACTCATACTATTCGTGGAGGGACACTAGCTGGGGTTTTATGCGGTATGGTGCTCTTAGGCACGGATTGCTCCTGCTCACATGGGCTAGAGGGGTTGCCCTCTGTATGGTCATAGGATACGTAGTCTCTGGGTGTCGTATCTCCATAGCCATGTGCTGCAGGGCAGGGTTTCAGTTCACTTGTTTTTCCCTCCCTACGTTTGGACTGCTTTTGTACATCCCACTAGTCTCTGGATTCATCTGCTGTTGATGACAAGGAAGGTATGTCCTTACCTTATCATTTTCTTTCCTTTAGTCACAGCAAATGAATCCAGAGCCCCACCCTGGTGCAGGGTTTGTCGCTTTCAGGAGTGGTTTGGGCTTGCCTTTAGCCTAAAGTTGCAGTCTCGATTTTGAGGTATCAATGCTTCAGGTAGTGCATGTGATGGAAGAAGTTCCATAGGTATCCTATGTCTCATATGTTTAATGCGGTTGATGTGATTTATTTTATATGATTTATTTCAACTGCTTTGAGAATACCAATACTGATTGGCCAGGAGGATGTGCTTCTAAGATATACCTGAGGACAATTCAGTGCTCTCTATCTCCCCCTGCTGGTTGATGGACATAATCCCACTAGTCTCTGGATTCATCTGCTGTGACTAAAGAAAAGAAAATTATCAGGTAAGGACATAATTTTATCTGCTGCCTTTACTTCTGGAAGAAGTCTCTTCATTTTCAAGTTGTCACATCTTTTTTTGAAATATCAAGCAATTGTACATTCACTTTTAAAGATTTCTTCATTCTGTCACCTCATTGATGAGTTCTGTGTTTCCTTTACAGACAAATATGCTTTGTGTAGTTTCTTCAGCTTTCTAACACAACAGTCCGTGTTGTGTCGGGATCTTGGCTCAATCCTATATTGCCATTACTGACTTACATGCCAACTTACAGCTTTCTTGTGAAGGTTTTCCTTCATCATAGTGATGAAAATTGATCAGTTGAACATCCAGTCCGTGTGGCAGTCCAGCAGTTGCCAGCTGACAGACTGACTTCCCAAGGAGCCAGTTTTTGGGTTCATATCGCAAACTAGATGACACCATACAACTTAATTATGCACACAGAAGCAAAGACTGCATGCTGGGGTGACCTCTAAATATTGTCTAATCAAGCTGAAATTTCACACATGAGTAAGATATACCAAGTGTACAAAAATAGCCTTGTGGAGACAAGATTTGACAAGGTTAATTTTATTTTTTTGCATACTGCTATGAACCAGGTCTTTCTGGCACATACTATGTTAGAATATTAAAGATTTGAACATCTCACCCATTTGTTTAAAGTGGAGAAGCTCGTAATAGGCACTTTACTGAGTGTTACGTTGCAAATAAGACCTCTTTATCATACAATCAAAACATTTTTCTTAGCCTAGTACTTCTCCTTTTTCTGCTCTTTATTTTCTAGCTTAATTCTAAGCAGGGATGTGATTATGGTGTTCTAAACACCAGCTTCTCTCCTCCACCCAATTCTGTAATTAAAATAATTTATTTATAGCCGTTAGCAGACAACCAAAATCCTGGGTATATCACATACACACTTAAAACAGTCTAGCACACAAAACGTTAAAACTCTCAAATGAGTAAATAGTGCTGGTATCCAGTACATCAAAGCAAATGCCAAAATGGTTCAAATATTAAATAGTACCAAAAATTGAAGCCACAGGAAAAAAACATGGTATAAAGCTTATCAAGCCAAAAGTCATTAAAATATTGACAAGCCATGGTGGTGTGAGCACTGAAGTTAAGTAGTTTGGGCAAAGGCCCATGAAAACAACAAAAGATCTTAAACTATCATTTAAATGCTGATGTGGGCAAGAGGAATCTTGGCTCTTTCTGGAGCTTATTCCATAGATATAATCCAGCAGCAGAAAAGGTATCATGCAGATAATGAAGTGCTGCAGGGATCTGTTCTTGGACCAGTGCTATTTAACTGATTTATAAATGACCTGGAAATTGGAACGAGCAAGGTGATTAAATTTACAGATGACACAAAACTGTTCAGTTGTTAAACGCATGCAGACTGAAAAATTGCAGGCAGACCTTAGGAAATTGGAAGGCTGGGCATCCAAATGGTATATGAAATTTAACGTGCAAAAAAGCAAAGTGATGAACACAGATGCTAGGGTCCATCTTGGGGCTAGGCACCTAAGAAAAAGATCTGAGCAAGGACCGTCTATTTAATCACTTCAGCACTATAGAAGTGTTAAATAGCAGACAACCACTGACCATTTCAATAGCCACCCTCTAGTGCAGTGTCCTTCAACTGCCGGTCCGCAGAAAATTCCTGCCAGTCTGCACAGGGCCGGCGAGATCAACGTGCTGAAATTTCCTGCAAGGGTTTATAGCAGTGTGGCACCAGTCTTAAGTTCCCCAACTGCAGTAGTGTTGGCAGCAGGCTGCTGGTTCCACCCAGCTTTGGGCTCCAGGTGGAGAGGAGAGGAGGGCCGGCATGTGGACTGGGGCCATCGACAGTATCTGGGCCTTCCTTCCACAACAGCTCGCTTATGCGACAAGAGTCTGCCCATGTACGGGCACCCAGCAGTTGAGAGGGTGCAGCAGGTTGAGCCCATGTGGCTGTAGGGTCGTGCCGTGTTCGCTGGCCGCTGCCGGATTGTTAACAGCATCCGCAGGTGAGTGAGCGGTGTGGCGCTGGCCCTGAGCTGCTCACAAGTGGTGACTTGACAGCAGGGTGGCGTGTAGGGGTCTCCGGCTCATCTTGGGCAGCAGGGCCTGCAGTGCAATGCTGTTTGCGCCGGCTTGGTTTTTTTTTTTTTGGGGGGGGGGGGGGCCACGAATGTGCAGGGCGCGCGTGGGAGTTTGGGAGAAGGGGCGAGCGAGATCAAGGGGAGCCTCCAACAGTGAAGGGAGAAGGAAACGGCTAGCAGGGAGATTAGAAGAGGGGAAGAAGTCAGGGTGGAATGGAGAGATCAGATGAGGGAAAAGGGAGAGAGGAATGAAAAAGTAGAGAGAGATCGATTCTGGAAAGGAGATCAGCAGAGAAATGAGAGAGGGACAAAGATGCTAGATCTGGTGTAGGAGAGATAAAAATGAGAGCAGTGAAGCTGGAATGAATCATGTAAAAAGGAGGAGGGCACAGTCTGGATGGAAAGGGGAGAAGGGCATAGAAAGAAGGCAGATACCATATGGAAGTGGCAGATGCTGGAAGGGAGTGAAAAGAAGAAAACAGAAACCAGATACAACAAAAGGTAGAAAAAAATAATTTTATTTCCATATTGTCATTAGAATATATCAGATTTGAAATATATATCCTGCTAGAGTTGGTGTTAGACATAACTGGGGGCTGCAAAGCTCAGGCAGTGCGTGCTTCTTTAGCTTCCAGGTGGCTTAGGGCTCTCTGTGACCAGTTGCCCTCCCCTAACACTATTCCTGTCATGTGTGACTGCGGTATTCTGTTAGCATGATATTTCTGTGTAGCATTCTGTAATAAATTTGGCTTATTCAGTTTTCTTGATAGTAGAGGGGATATATGTGACGGGGAGGGGAAACAGGGGTTTGTTGATTCTTGCTCTGTATTATTTGTGTTGATAAAATGAGAATTGTACAGAATATTGTTTCTTTTTATACTTTAATAAAATACGTTCAATATAAAATCATAACCGAGGTTTGTGTGGATGGGATCAGATGGTTTGCGGGGACCGAGCTCGTGGAGACCGGGCAGAAATGTTTTTTTTTTAATTTCAGTCTCAGTAGTTTGCCGGTCCACAAAATAATTCTTTTAATTTCCGCTGGTCCGTCAGTCCATAGGTTGAAGAACACTGCTCTAGACCAACTCCATATTGAAAGCTTCTATACCGCTTTACCTAGGAGACCTCAACCTCCACCTCGAAAACCAATCCTGCAAACAAGTAGAAACTTTACTATCATACCTCGAGGCCTTAACATACAAAATCCTAGACCCTCAAGCCACACATGAAAAAGGACACCAACTCGACATCGCAGCCTACATGTCCCAACAACCCACACAACCAGAGATCCAAACGGAAAATGGAACCGTTCCCTCTGGTCAGATCACTACACTTACTCCTTCAAAATCAACTGGACCAATAACAAAAGCACTCCAAATACTCACAAATACTCAAAAAATAACTTACAACTCACGCAAACATATCGATCCCACCATATTCTGGACATAAGCAGACACCATAATCCAAGACTACACTCCCAAAGACTTCATCAATGAACTACTCCTCCTACTCAAAAGACAATGCAGACTTATTCCTTTATCCTATGAAGCTGTAATTTGTGGTACGTTACTACATTTTAAGCCTACTTTAGATAAGTATAAAAGTCGCCTTTTCCTGATAATGACGGGAATAGCTGTTCAATTGATCACACATAATTGGAAAAACCATGACAGGATTAATTACACTTTTTGGTGGGTAAATGTGTGTACCACATATAAATATGAAAGAATGACGGCAGAACATTTGGGGATTAGTAAGCTCTTTAATGATATTTGGAACCCATTGACTAATTTTGTTACATTACAGTAAGGGACATGTTTCTTTCTTTTTCCATTGATTTCCTTACACATCCAGGGGGGGTGGGGGGAAGGAAATGTATTTTTGAAGAGTTAAATTATAATATTGTATTCACATATGTATTATTATTTTAAGAATGAAGATGAGGATGGGAGAAAATGATTGTTTAATGTAATAATTATATAGTTAATAGTGTGTGTTGTGCAGTATTTCTAATTTATCATTTGTATTGCACTATCAAAGTTTGAAAATCAATAAAGATTTATAAAAAAAAAAAAATGACAATACAGACAACTAGAAAGAAAATGGAGAAAAAGCAGCCAGGAATCCGCAAAAACAGCATGGAGAATACTGAACCAAAAATACAAAAACTGAAAGAAAAAAGAAAGACATACTACACAAAGCAAATAGAAGGACCCCAAGACACAAAAAAGCTATTCCAGCTACTAAAAGATCTCACAGACACCACACTCTACCTAACCAACAGCAACTCCCCCCTCCCTCAGCCACCCTCTTAGCCACATACTTCAAAAACAAGATCGCAAACATCAGAGCCACGTTCAATGGAATTCCCACACACCTAGAAGAGATCTCAAATCCTCCCCCAGAGAAAGAATTAATTGCAGCAGACAGAACCTGGTCCCACTTCTCACCCATACAATGGTCAGACTTCAACAAACTATATAATAAATACAGCCACGTAGCCTGTGACCTTAACCACTGCCCCCCATACCTATTGAAAACTTCAAGTAAACTATTCCACTCCCTGCTTCTACAATTGATACAATCTTTACTCATAAATGGACTTTTCCCTCAAGACCTCAGCAAAATCATCATAACTCCGATACTAAAAGACCCCAAAGGAACAACGGACCAACCATCCAACTACAGACCCATAGCCTCAATCCTACTGTACATCAAGCTGATGGAAGGCCTCGTAGCTAAAGCCCTAACCTCATACCTAGAAAACCACAACTTCCTCCACCCCACACAGTCTGGCTTCAGAACCAACTATAGCACTGAGACCCTACTAGGAACACTCATGGACACAGATAGACAACTTGACCTCAGTACAGGCAAAAAAATCCTGATCATACAACTAGACCTCTCCGATCAGAACCATGGTCCAACCCCTGCGGAGTTCCCCAGAGATCACCTCTGTCTCCCACACTATTCAACCTATACATAGCTTCCCTCAGCTCCTGCCTAGACAAACATGGCATAACCTCATACAGTTATGCAGATGATGTCACCATTCTCCCCTTCGACCATCCAGCGCCCACCATGACAGGCATAATACACAGAACACTCAAAACAGTAGCAACATGGATGACAGAACACAAACTAAAACTTAACTCTGACAAAACAAACTTAAACTTCATCCTCCTAGAAAACAGCAAAACCCCAACCTTAACAAACCTAGTAACAAACTCGATCTCATACCCCTTTCAACCCACACTAAAACTTCTTGGAGTACTGATTGACAGAGGCTGTACCATGCAACCACAAATCAACAAAATAATAAAAACATCATTCACAACTAAGAAACCTAAGACAAATTTGAAAATTCTTCTACAGGAAACAATTCCAACTTTTGGTACAATCTCTTATCCTTGGACTAATAGACTACTGCAACATACTATACCCTCCCCTGCCCAGCGACCATGATAAAGCAACTACAAACAATACAAAATACAGCCCTAAGACTTATCTATTCACTGAAAAAATACAACCACATCACAGAGGCATACCACAACTCACACTGGCTCCCAATACAAGCAAGAGTCCACTTCAAATTCTATTGCCTACTATTCAAAGCTATTAACGGAGACAGCCCAACCTACTAACACAATCCACCTCAATCAGACACAGGAGAACCCACTCACTATTCACACGCTCACCAACCAAAAATGTCAAACGAAGAAAACTATATGACAACCTAATGGCCACCAGAGCAGCAAAAGTAGACAGACAACTCACCAATCTGCACCCAACGCCCCCCCATACCCTACTCTACTGCCATATAGGTGCTACCTGCAGCCATAAGGTCTATTAGGGTTGTAGACAGTTGGGTATAGTGGATTTTGGCGGGCTCACCATAACTTATAAGGGAGTTCTGGTGAGATGTTTCTTTTCTGGCACCCTTTTTGTGACGTTCACATCAGTGCCCTGTAAGGTGCTCCACTGTTCTGTTGCCATATCTGGGTGGGCAGTCCATTACAAGATTGGCCCCTCCCAAGTTTAAATGGTCTTGTTCTGGGTGTTTGGAACTTGGATGAAATTTTGGATGAAAACGTGGTATAAAGACAGATGTACTGGCAGTCTGGACAAATAGCCTGATTCTAGATGTATTTTTTGAGAATGGGCATTTTCCCGCTGCCGACTTTGGGCAACTAGCGCCATATGGCCAAATTGGACTTAAATGTATGTTTTGATTATGCCTTGTGTCCATTAGGATTCCTGAAACTGATTTAAAGAACACAGACAGAAAACAAGTTAATCTGCAAGACAACTGGGAGTGCTCTCCACCTTTTCTACAATTTTTTATTGGATTCAGAAACAATATTGTGTTAATTTAATTCATTTTACATCAACGTTTTCTGTTTATAATTACGAAAACATCAAGAGGCTCTGATATCTTTTCTCAATTATTCTTTGCCCTAGGCTTGAACCTTCACATGGTGGTTGTACATTTTCCAGCTCATCTGTGTGCTGCTTATACTTTAATTCCTATACAAACTGTTACAGAAATATGGAATACATAGAGCAGGATTGTACATTCTGACGTTCATAGCACACACCCAGATGCAAGACAGACATCAGTTACAGAAAACACTTCCTCAGCCCCGTATCAATTTTTTTTCTCAGCAATAATTGACTACACAAAGGAACTGTCTCTCTCACACACACAAACAAAATGAGCTCAAACCTTTACAAAATAGCTCAGCAGCAGAGAGAAAACAAAATTTACAACTCAGTACTTTCTTCAAAATGGTACATTTTTGTGGAACCAACAGTTGAATTACAAGCCATTATTTCTTCTAGACTGTACTAACTGCAGAGCTACAAAGTGTTCATGGTATCAAACACAGGAAAGAGATTTCCTCCTGACTGATCATATGCTTTCATCTCCTTTGGCAAAAGTACCTGGAGAGAAGGAAAATAGATGTAAGGCACAGCTCTTTCACCTTGAAGTCAAGGAGCTAACCAAGACTGAAAGCTACACCAAGTCATACAAGCTTGTTTGTAAGAAAAGTGGGATATAGGTACCAAAGTAGAACTGAGGAGAAAAGCCTTTTTTATTTTGGCTTTTAAGCCTCAAGTTTTGACTCTGGTAGAGACATGTTTTCTTCACTTTCCTAGTAAGTGTGCTATAAAATTGGTGGGGGCTTAAAACTTTTGCCTTTTATGGCCCAGATCATTTTTTTTAAAAACCTGGAAGCTAGGAAGACTCCAGTTCTGATAGCAGTGTCTTCTCCCAAATCGAATGTTGTTTCTGCAGAATAAATAAATCTCTCTTAGTTATAGGTAATTGACAGCCTCTGGAAATTTCCTTTATTGTTTAGTCTGTGGGGGTAGGTTGTCCTACTAATGTTCTGCCCCATTTTCCTTTGCTTCCCCCCCAGCTGACTTCTTATTGAGGTTGTACAATATTAAACCATTCTTTGTATTTTTCCTTTATAATATTTGTTGATAATTTCTTGATGGTTCTTTTTCAGTTTCAAGTGTTATACTTGAGTTGTAATTGAAGTTTGCATAATATGCCAAAGCCCCAAAGGGAAGACAAGTAAATGCCCAGAACTCTCTCTTCCAGCACTCCATCATCACAGGGAATCAAATAATAAAACATAATCTGAGCTAGAAGGCACAACAAAATCCGACAAGACACTCAACGGCGATGCAGGAAAGGGATTGAGACTTGTATACTGTTTTGTCATTATGCAGATTTTGAATAAAGAAACCTAAAAAATAATGAGAAAAAGAAGCAGAAAGCAAAATTAGCTTGTAGCTTCAGAAAGTTTGTGTTTGAAGATGTCTGCAAACAACAGATGGTCGTAAAATAAACTTGTTGCCCACAAAAAAGACGACCAAAAAAAAAAACACCAATAGAAAGAAATATTTTTATCCCAGGACAAGCAGGCATGATATTCTCACATGTGGGTGACGTGATCTAAGGAGCCCCAGCGCGGACAGCTTTTCAAGCAAACTTGATTGAAGTTTCAAGTTTGCTACACTGCACCACGCATGTGCATGCCTTCTTGCTCACTAGAGGGCGCATCCCCACCTCGTGGTCCTGCTGTCCCTGGATAACACCTGTTACGGTAAGTAACTGTGCTTTTCATTCAACTAATACCGTAGTTAAGTTTGAACCTCTTCCCAGAGAATGAGGTAACAGCAGTTCTTGTACAATCCCTCCGGAGGCTGAACATCCGATAGCTTCTGCTGCAGGGCTACTAAAACTTGTTCACTTCCCTTGGGCTATCTGCCCGGGAGCTTCCTGTCATGCTCAGTTTTGATCCTGCAGCTTCTCTGCATGGTTGAAAGCAGTCTATTCCAGGGGTGTCAAAGTCCCTCCTCGAGGGCCGCAATCCAGTCGGGTTGTCAGGATTTCCCCAATGAATATGCATGAGATCTATTAGTATACAATGGAAGCAGTGCATGCAAATAGATCTCATGCATATTCATTGGGGAAATCCTAAAAACCCGACTGGATTGCAGCCCTCGAGGAGGGACTTGACACCCCTGGTCTTTTCTGTTCGTGATTTGTTTTCAATTTCTAGTCTTTATTTTGCGGGTTTGCCCACGTGCTACGGATCAACTCTATGCGAGTGATCCTTCGGCGGGTGATCACATACATTTTAAAATTTGTCTGCTTCTGGAAGGTGCTCTATAAGCTTAAAACTGCAGTAAGCCCTCTGAGCAGCCTACAGATTGGCTCGGGTCTCCGGGATCGGGAGCCATCTCCCCCCTGGTTTGTCTGCAAAGGGGTAGAGCGCAGGCTGCTGCAGTTCTGTGGAGGTAAGCTAGGATCGGAACCACACCACGTGTCTTCCCTAATTTCTCTGAGGGTTTTTGGTGGTCATGATCTGAGGTGACAGGGAAAGTGAGGGGTCAGAAGACCTGAAAAAAAAAATCCAGTTTAATCAGCTCCTGAGATACTGATCTCCTTGCTTGTACTGTGTATTGCAGGCTGCCATAGACTTTCATTGCAGCACGTCTGTTTAATGTCTGTGAGTCACAGAGTTTGCCGATTTTGGGGGGTGCTCAAATCGTGGTTTTGGGGGGTTTCCCTGCATGCTCTGGTCCTCCCACCTGTAAAATCCTAAAATCGCCATTTTTCCCATTATTAACGGCCATTTTTCAGTCAAAATCGGCACCCACGGTGGCCACCTTGGATTTTCTTTAAAGTTTTTAAAACTATATTTTTTGGTCTTAGAAGCTTCGTTTTTGCCTCAGGACAGGATGGCATGGATTCATGCCGTAAATGTGGAGGATGCCTGATGGATTTGCAGCTGTGTATCACATGCGCTGCGGCCTGTGAGGGGCGTGAACCGTGTGGATCCCGCATTATCCTCCAGGGAGGCACTGCTTTCCTCTGATTCCGCCGGAGACGCAATCCCAGCTTCCGGGATGCCAAATTTGGGCGAGGAGGGCGCAGTTCCGGGGAAAAGTCTCAAGTCTCCAAAACATTCCAAATCTGACCGCCAGGGACTATTTTCTGCCGGAATTTGTGGATATGATGTATCAGGCTTTCATGAGAAAGCGGGCTATGCCTGTGTCTCCCTCTCAGACTCTGGTGCGGCAGTCTGTGTAGCCTTTGAATTCCAGTATGTTAGTCTGCTCCCTTGCTGGTCTGCCTGAAAGCCAGTGGTAACTTCCCACTATTGCTTCCAGTGCCTGGGTCAATTTCTATCCCATTGCTATTGCACGGCTCTTCGGCAAGCTCTGCTGACATGGCTAACCTAGCGGATCTCGGGGATTCCCAGAACACTGATTTCCATGATCTGGGAGAGGATCAGACGGTGCACAAACTCTTTAAGTCCAGTCGCCTTCCTGATCTTATCTCTGAATCCCTGCGGATATTGAAACTTGATTCTGACTTAGCAGTTCAGGCGGAGTGTTCCATCATGAGGGCTAAGCCCCCGCTTTCCGCAGCATTTCCAGATCACACGGATTTAGCAGAAATGCTCTTGGAGGTTTGGGAGGCCCCGGAGGGTCCCCTGAGGGTCCATGGCTAAATTGTATCCCATGGCTTTGGAATTTTCCAAGCATTTAGTCCCACTGAGGGTGGATTTGGCGGTGGCTCAGGTCACTAAACGTACCTCTTTGCCCTCGGGGTTGTCCTGAAGGATGTCCGGGACCGAAGACTAGATTTTGTCATGAAGCATCTTTGATTCTGCTGCAACGGGAGGGGGCCAGATAAAGTGCCAACCAATTAAAGATTTTGGAAGAGGGAAAAAAAGCCTTCATTGCTGCCTCATTCCAGATTCTCTCAAGGTTTCCTACAGAGCTGTCATACTGGGACTTGTTCAGGGTGTTTGAAGTGAGCACATTACCCCCTTTCCTCTATTTGATTCTAGTATGCGGTGGTGGGGATTTCAGAAGGGGAGGCTGCAAGTAAGGTATGATAGTTTATTGTGTTGGCATGTGCATTTGGCCTTACTTGGGAACAGGCAGGTGTGATCTGTGGACATTTTAGTACTGAACCAAAATGAAGCTGAAGAGTGCTGAGCTGTGGGCCATGAGGGGGGTGTCAGGGGGAATACCCCGGGTTTTCCCCTTCTTTTTCCATACTGGGGATCAGAAACCATGGGCAGATAACAGCTCAAACACTCTTCTCAACCGCCATCTTGTCCTGCTTCTGTTGTTTGGGATTTAACGTGGTATTATCTGCTCTCATGAAGTCTCCCTTTGAGCCGCTTACATCATGTTCGCTCAAACCTCTCACTGACACCCCCGAGGTTGGATGACCTCCAAACAGGGCCCACCCAAGCTCAATCTGGCACCAAAACGGGGACTAGGAGCCCTAAACAAATTCCAACAGCCCTAACCAAGGGAGGTGGGTACAACTCACTCACACCTGCTGGAGACTGAATGAAGACTGATGGAATAAGGGAGGGTCACATATGTACTATTCCAAAGTTCTCAGTTTCCACCTGCTGGTCATGATGAGATATAACCCATTTGTAAGATCTAAAGCCTATACTGGTCTGGAGAGTTTGCTAAAGAAAGAGGGATCCAGGGTGCATCTCTCCCATCCCCTCTACTGCCACATCTAATATGTTTCCCTCTCTCATCCCACGTACATGTGCAGCATCTTTTGTCCCTTCCCACCAGCCCCATGCCCAACATTTCTCCTTCTATCACCCCTCTCCAGCACTATGCCCCATCTCTCCCTCCATTCCCTCCACTACTATGTCCAACATTCCTCCCTCTTGCATCCCTTTTAATCTGTTCCACTGTTCCCTCTCCACATTTCTCCCTCTCATTTTTCTCTTCCCTATGCATTCTGTACCTCACTCTTTTTCCTCCCTATGCCCCCAAATTCTCCTTCTGCCATTCCCCATGTGCACCATCTCGTTCCCTCTCACTGACACACTCACACCCAACAATTCTCTCTTTCTATTCCCTCCCCCACCTCAGCATCTCTTTCCCTTCCATGTCCCAAGTTCGTGCCCCCTTCCTCTCTCCCTTCTCTGTCCCAAGTTCATGCCCCCTCCCTCCCTCAATTCCTTCTATGTCCCAGGTTTGGGCCCCTCCCATGTCCCAACGTGCTCCCTCCTTTATATCAAATTCATGCCTCCTCTCTCGCCCTTCCTTAGTCCAGTGCATGCACTCACTCCCTCCCTCTTTTTCTGTGATCCAACTACTTCGGTGCCCCCTCCTGCAAACTACCAGAGCCGTCCAAGTCAGCTGCCTCCTTCCTGCCTTCCAGCCACACTTTGCAGGGCCATGAGCCCTGCACGTGGCTGACCTGAAGCCTTCCCTTCAGCTCTCATGTCAGAGGGAAGGCTTCCAGGTCGGCTAAGGGCGGTGTGCTGGGAGTGCCTTGTAGAGAAGCGAGTACAGATGGAGAGCATGAAAAGGAGGCGCACTAAGATATTTGAGCCCCTCTAGGTGCATCCAACCCCATGGGATCCCCACGACCTCAGGGGATGTGTCCCCAGAGGATTCCCATCGTCCCTGTTCCCATGCAGCTCTCTACATGAAACCATGAAAAATTCCCAACAACAAAATGGCAGCAAATATCAATATTAATTTTTGCAATTTTTTGCCTTTCTTGTCTGCTATTCACCCCACTACATAGTGAGGGCTCCACATATAATCCTTTCCTCTGGGCATCAATCTGCTCATATAAACACTGTTTTTGTCTTCATTTCTCTTACCTGAAATGATGTCAAACTTTAGAATTCAGAGAAGCAAACATTCTGTAGCACATGGTCTTTTGTTTCTCCATGTAGTCTCTGTAAAAGCTGTAAGGAGAGAGAATGGCCTTACTTTGCATCCATATTAGAGGACACCCTTATCCATTCTCTTGTCATTGATCCCCTAACTATAAAGACACTTTCTACTCTTCCCCTAACCATAAAGACTCCTATGGAGCTCTGTGAACTCCTGTGAATCAATATTTCCCTACAGCAGTGTTCTTCAATGTCAGCCAATTATAACCCTTGGAGACCTCTTGGGCGGCCAGCCTGTCCAGAATTCTATCCCCTCCCAATGAAAATTATAACATTCAAAACCACATATCAAAACAGATACAAAACTGCGTGCAACTAGAACTAATATTATATAGAGCTCATAGCTACTCACATGTCCTGTCATCGAGCAGAAACTTCAGCCAGACTTCACTTTCTTGAGTGTTTTTTATCTCAGCTCATCTGTGAGATAGAAAATTTACCAAATCTAGACTGGTTTTAGGGCAGGGCTTCAGGACTACTACACAGATCTACAAGAAAAAAGATTATTGAGCTAAGAACCTAATCTTTCTTTCTAGTGCAATGTGTCTAGTAGTCTTGAACTCTAGGGACGTACTAAAGCATTCCTCAGAGTCTAGGGCAGGCGCACCAAGCCTGCCTTCAATATGAAGGATGCAAAAGCAGTGTCTTTCCTGGCTGCTACATAGACTCTATTATAGAACCTGATAAAGGTTTGAAGGGTAGACCATGTAGCTGCTCTACAGATTTCCATAGGTGAAACTGCCTGAGTCTCCGCCCACGAGGTAGCAATTCCTCTGGCGGTGTGTGCTTTCAATGATAACAGAAACACCAATAAACATTGGTGCTAAGGTAAACAAAAACAGCTAATGATAAAGAGAATTTCTGGTACGTCCTTCCGCAAGGTGTCCAATCCATTCCCCCGATCCAGGACTTGCAGAAATCCACTCTTTTCTCACCATGAGCTCCTCCTATTACTATAGAGAATTACATGGTGGCTGTTACCCACAGCTACTCGCAGGTAACCCGCCGAAACGGTGGGAGAAAAAGTCGTCATCGCCACAGGGACAAGGCCATTTGCTGCCCTGTGGAGCAGTGACTAGCCTTGTCTCCACAGTTATGAGAGCAAACTTGCACGGTCACCGATCAACATACATTTTCCTTCCTTCCTCCATCCCTCCATTGCCCTCATCTTACAGTGATTTTCTGGGTTTTTTCCGACTCCCAGCTGCCTGAGCCAGCTTTCGTCTGTTCGCATGTGGCTGCTGAAATTTCTCCTCTGACGCAACTTCCTGTTTCCAGTTGCGTCGGGGGAGAGGTTTCGGCTGCTGCACGCAACTTTATGGGGGCCAGCTCGGGCAGCTGGGAGATGAGGAGGAGACGGAGGGTCACCACAGTAAAGTGAGGGGAAGGGAGGGAGTGTTTAGTGTTTCCGGTTGTCGGAGGGAGCGGTTTCAGCGGCCACACATGTCTTGATGGGGGCCAGCTCAGGCAGCTGGGAGACGGGGAGGAGCTGAAGGGTCGCCGCAGTAAGGTGAGGGGAAGGGAGGGAGTGTTTAACAGTGAGATGCTACACCCTGTCCATGAGAGAGGAAAGAGCTTTCAGAGCACGTCGGGTACTAACACCATCTTGGATCGCACCCAAGATTTTTTTATTTTAATGGATGTTGTTAAGATTCAGGGTGATCGGGAGGGAGGCTGCTGGACCGCACACGCTTAATGGAAATGGGCGAGGGGAGAGAAGGGAGAAGACGCTAAGGGAAATGGGCAAGAGGAGAGTGGGGAGAAGACGCTGAAGGGAAATGGGCAAGAGGAGAGGAGAGTGGGGAGAAGACGCTGAAGGGAAATGGCAAGAGGAGAGGAGAATGGGGAGAAGACACTGAAGAGAAATGGGCAAGAGAGATGCCAGACTATGGGTGGGAATGGAGGGAAGAAAGGGTGGGGAGGGAGAGATGGAAGGAAGAGGCACACTAACAGAGCATATGGAAGAGGCAGAGAGTAGGCAGACAATGAATGGAAGGAATTGAATGAAGATAAGATGAGGAAAGCAGAAACCAGAAAAAAGTTAAAAAGTTATTTTCTTTTGCTTTAGGATAAAGTAGTATATTAGTTGTGTTGATAAACATTTATAAACAAAGCCCTGCCAGCTGAATATCTCTTTCTCTAGTTCAGCAGCCAGAACTTTGATTTATAAAATGACAATTGTTCAGAATATTGTTTATTTTTATACTTTAATAAAATACCATATTTTTCGCTCCATAAGACACACTTAACCATAAGATGCACCCTAGATTTAGAGGAGGAAAATGAGAAAAATAATATTCTGAACAAATTCTCCCTGCCAAACTCTGTACCCTGTCCCCCCTCCCTGCCAGGCTCTATATCCTGTTCCCCCTCTGGTGGTCTAGTGGTAAGCCGGGACAGGGCAGGCAGGTAGGGAAAGGGCACGGAGGCAGGTCTCCCCCAGGCAGGCAGGACTCCCCCCTCCTAGGCAGCCCCCCTCCTCCCAGGCAGCTCCGTAGGCAGGCCCAGCCTCTCCCTGCTCCCTCCCTATATTTAATTCAGCAGGGCATGCAGGCCCCGGACTCCCTCTCCTTCTCCCCTTTACCTTTTTTATCATTCTAGTGCCCTCCCTCTCCGGACACGGCTGCTTGGTCCCCACGAGCAGTGACTTCTGCCGCAGCTGCTGCTGAGTCATCTTCTTTTTCCTTACAGCAGAGCGATGCACAAAGCTGCCTGCCCAGTCCTGTGCTGCTTACTGCGAGAACTCAGTTCTTGTGGGAAGCGACGTGGGACTGGGCAGGCAGCCTTGTGCACCGCTCTGCCACAAGGAAAAAGAAGATGACTCAGCGGCAACCGCGTCAGCAGTCACTGCTCACGGAGACCAGGCAGGCAGCCAGCCGTGTCCAGCAAGAGAGGGCGCCAGAATGAATAAAAAGGTAACAGGGGTGGGGGTTATTCGCTCCATAAGATGCACCCTTATTTCCACCCCCTTTCTTGGGGTAGAAAAAGTGCGTCTTATGGTGCGAAAAATACGGTAAGTTCAGTATAAAACTATTCGAGGCTTGCGTGGATGGGATCAGATGGTTTGCGGGGATGACGGGGACTGAGCTCGTAGGGATGGGACAGTGACGGGGATGGGGCAAATTTTTTTCCCTGTGTCATTCTCTATACTATTGAGAGAGAGGCAGAACCCCTGTAGTTATGTCAAAAAACCAAGCAGCCAAACTGGAACAAGGCAACAACAAATGAGGCACGGGGAAACTCCTCAGAAATCTAAGTACGATCTGTTCTGTTCTGCTTTGCAAGACATAATATAATTAATACACAGTCAACGGGCAACACAGAGAACAGTTAGGAACAATGTAGAACTGACCTGCTGTGTGCAACAAGCACCCACTGGAAACCTGCCATTGGCAACGACTGTACTCACAATAGTGAAATCCCCACCACAGGGCCTGTCTGCTAGCTGAAAGATACTTCAGCCTATAAGGAGAACAAAACAGAGGCAGAAAAAGGCAGGTGATTCATAAAAAAAAACTAAGAGGGCAGGTCACACAAAATCCTCCAGGAATTATCAGAAAATTATCAAAGGTAAGAACCTAATCTTCCATTCTGGTACGTTCCTTCCAGACACTATATGTAAGGTGATATACCAAAGCAATGGCATTGTCTAAGGAGGGACAGAAAAGCCTGCCCTCAACACAGAGGTCCCAAAAGCGACGCCATATCCACTCGGTAAAATCTGGTAAAGGTATGGAGAAAAGATCAAGTAGCCAACCTGCAAATTTTGTCTGGAGGAACTGTTTGAGCTTCTGCCCACGATGTAGCAACACTTCTAGTCAAGAGGGCCTTGAGAGAAACTGGCAGTTGCCTGCTGTGGGTGATGCAAGTTGACAAAATGGCCATAAGGATCCAATGGGAAATAGAAGCCTTAGATAAGAACATAAGAACATAAGAAGCGCCATCTCCGGATCAGACCTTCGGTCCATCAAGTCCGGCGATCCGCACACGCGGAGGCCCTGCCAGGTATACTGGCCTATCTCAGCAGGCTGGGCCATCAAGACAAAGAGATGGGCACGATGGACCACTGGTCTGACCCAACAGCGGCAATTCTTATGTTCTTATCCAAAAGGCGAATATCATTAGTTTTTTTTTCCCAAATAGTGGAGGAGGATTCTGCACAAGATTTTATCCTTTCACACCAACCCTATGGAGCAGAAAGCAGGTAAACAAACTTCCTGGTTGACATGAAAATCTGAAATCACCTTTGGCAGAAAGGAGGGAAAAGTATGGAGAACAATTCCCGAGTCTGTAATCCACTGAAAGGGCTCTCTACACAAAAGAGCCTGAATCTCCATAATACGTTGTATGGAGCCACAAGAAAGACAGTCTTGATGATCAGATTCAAAAGCATAGCATCCTTCAATGGTTCGAAAGGAGCTTCCACAAGACCCTGCAGAACAATATAAGATTCCACCTAGGAAAAGGCTGACGTAAAGGATGGAAGTGAAGCGCCTCTCTAAGAAATCTAGTCACATCTGGATGAGTCATCAGTGAACTGGAACCACTGTGTGCCCGAAAACACAAAACACCTGCCACTTGAACTTTAAGAGTCATATTTTTGTTTTTTTTGTGAAACTTTTTTATGTACAGAAAAACAAAAAAATATGAAAAAGTTTAAATTAAGATATTGAAGAAAAAATTTTTCAATAAAATTTGGACCGATGAAGACTCCAGCAGCTGGTAGGATGTATTGCACAGCTGCATTCTGAAGGTCCATACAATAATTTCTTACATATGTAGCCACTATATGATAAGCAGTGTACATCAAGCTCTATAGAAAGTATGATAAGATTTCAGCTTTTAAATTAGTACTTTTCATCTGGAGGTGTATTGTTCAGTACTAATTCAGAGGCATAGAATTTTAGCATTCACAGAAGTAATGGCCACCAGGAAGACCACTTTAAGATCCTTGAACATGCAGGAGCCAAGAGGCTCAAAAAGAGGGCACATGAGCACGGAAATAACCAGATTGAGATCCCAGGCTGGAACCGAAGGCCACATTGGAAGATGGAGCAATTTTGCTGCCCTCAAAAACCGAACCACATCTAGAGAAGAGGCCAAAAGCCGACCCTGCAACAAACCGTGAAATGTAGACAAAAGCCAAAAGCTGAACCTGGAGGGAGGACCAGGCAAGGCCCCTGTCCAGATCATCCTGCAAGAATTCCAAAATGTGAGGCAAAGAAGCGCAAAGGGGAACCATGCCAGGTGCAGAACACTACTCCTCAAAGAGACACCAAACTTGCACATAAGGTAGAAAGTCTCTGGGAACCCAAGAGGGTAGAGATCGCTTTATCTGAATAACCTTTTTTTTTACTTAGGCGTTCCCTTTCAAGAGCAAAGCCATAAGACAAAAGGGACCCAGATTGAACATTGGAATGGGACCCTGCGTCAGAAGGTCGGGCGAAAGGGGCAGTGGAAGAGGATCTGCCACGAGATGAAGAACCAGATCTGTGTACCACGGGCACCTGGGCCAGTCCGGAGCTACCAATATCACACAGCCGATGTGACAAGCAATGCAAAGGACTCTGCCTACCATCGGCCATGGGGGAAAAACATGCAGGAGGCCATCCATCAGCACACAAATGCCCTAATGTTAATGAAGCATTGTGTCCGAACTGATAATGCTGAAGGTGCAATTATTTCTTTGATGTTTTTGCCATGCATATATATTAGAGTTAAGTTCTTATCTTTAAAATAATTATGTCCCTCTATTAAGTGCCAATGTTTTCTCAGAATTTTTTGTATGCCTCTGGGAAAGTTGGAAAATCTTAAACTGCATACAAAAAGTCTGGTACAGGTCTGTTTATATCAGGAGTCCTTTAGTAATACATTCCATAGGATATACTCTCTTCCAAATCTGAGTCATAAGTAAAGTTTGATCTTAAATTCATCAAAACTGCTGAATAACCTATATAATCTCAAGAACTGTGAAAAATGGAGATTTTCTTTTAGGTCCTAATGGAAACTCTGAAAATGTTAAAAAATGGTTATTAGCAGCTGTTTTTCTAAAACTGTAGTTTCAAAACCATATGTATCTTTTCTAATACATAGATCTAAAAATGTAATCTGATTAAAATTGTGGTGGGGCATAATAAAAAAAACAAACATCTAATTCTGTTTTGGGCCTACAACGCTAGTTGCCCAAAGTCGGCAGCGTCTAAAGTTCATTCTCAAAAACTACATCCAAATTTTTTTTTTTTGAGAATTGTCTACTTCTACGTCCAGCTGTTTGATTCTCCAGACTGCCAAGTCGTCTATCTTTATATCGCATTCTTGTCGAAAAATTCGTCCAAGTCCCAAACGCCTAGAACAAGACTTTTTGGACGTGAGAGGGGTCAGCAAAGTGATAGGACTGGCCACCCAGAAATGGCAACATAGTGCAGCACCTGACAAGACACTGCTGTGAACTTCACAAAAAGAGTGCCACAAACATCTCACCACAACTCCTTTGCAGGTCATGGTGAGTCCCCCAAAACCTACTATACCCAGTCTGCTTTTTCAAAGTGGCACAGCGGGTGCAGGTGGAGGCCTGATGTTCCGGATCCAGACACTGTAGGCACCAGTTGTGTGGGTCTGTAAGGGAAATAGGCCGTGCACACCGCTGGCACTTCTTGAACCCGGGCTGGGGGGGCATGAACGGAAAAACGGCTTCTGCCAAATCGAAGGCCGAGGCCTCGATGATGGCAGTAGGCCCCGCCGGGGCAAATCAAGAAAACTCGAAAAAATAAAAGAATTTTTTTTTTTTTTTTTACAAAATAAAGAAAAAAGGAAGGGCAAAAAAACCCGAACAAGTTTACGCGAGCGGGAAGGCGAAGGAAAAAATTTTCAACAGCCGTTGAAACATGCGACTTCTTAGCTCCGCGGAAACTAAGAAACTGAGGGACCGCGCGTCGGGGTCGGGCGGGAAGGCACTCGCGCATGCGCGGTGCGGTCTCTAGAACTTTCCAAGTTCTTAGAGTGCAATCACTCTAAAAGTGTCCGTACCGGGGCTCCGTCGGTGCCGTCACCCATCAGTCAAGAATATGCTGCCTGCTTGTCCTGGGATAACCTACTATACCCACCTGTCTACCACCCCAATAGCCCTTATGGCTGCAGATGCCACCTATATGGCAGTAGAGTAGGGTTTGGGGGGTTTTGGTGGGTGCACATGTGCCACCATAAATGCTGTTGTTAGAGTGGCTAATGGGCCTGCATCCTCCTCCTCTATGGTTCACTAGCACACCCCCAGACTACTTAAGCCACCCCTGTGCAGCTCTACTAGGCTTTCCTATGCCAGGTGCTGATGTTCTGGAGGCAGGTATGTACGTTTTTATTCCAATTTTTATGGTGGAGGGGGGGGTCAGTGATCACTGGGGGAGTATGTGTGTGTCTGTACTTTGTGTCTACAGTAGTTATCAGGTCACTTTGGATACCTTCTGGGCACTTAGACCTATTTTTAGATTGCCTAAGTCACAACGTATAAGTTCTGTCTAGGCAGTGAAGAAATCTTAATAAAAATAAGTGTTTTAAAAAAAAACAAAAAAAAAAACAAACAAACAAACTTTCGATTATCGCTGTAGGACGACTAAGTCTAAGTCAGCCCACATCCTGCCCTAACCACTCTTCAAAAAATGCCCCTTTTCACTCTGGGCGCATAGCGGCAGTAAAAAGGTCTAAGTTGCTTTTTGATACATCAAAAACCCATTTCGATTATTGGCACTTGGACAACCTGTCTTTTTGATCATTCAAGTGCCAATTTAGGTGGATTTTTAGACGTATTTTCATTTCGATTATGAGCCCCATAGTACATAGTTAACTTCAAGTTATTATTTTAAGACCTGAACCATACATGAAATTCATGAAATTTCTCAATATTTCCTTTCTAAAACATTAGGATGTCATCTATATATCGTCTCCAGAGTTGAACCTCATCTTGATAGGCATGAGTTCCCAAAAAGGTAGATTCAAAACGGTTAACATATAATACAGCTATATCTGGGGCCATATCAGCTCCCATCGCTGTTCCCTTGACTTGTTTGAAAAAATTACCTTGAAATCAAAAATAATTCTCTTTCAGTGCAAATGTTGCAAGCTTAATAATGAAGGTTGTAGGAACCCTGAGGTTAGTTGTCGTATGGTTTAAAGTCTGAGTAGTGACCTCTACGGGCTTGATCCTGAGGTATATTTGTATATAGGCTTTCTATATCGAAAGTTACCATTACAAGATCAGATGTATCTGCATCAAAATCAGGCAATAAATTAATAACATGTAACGTCGTGAACATATAATCATACATGGGAAACAAAAGGCCTTAAAAATTTATCAGCAAACTTTTGAGAGTGGTTCTAAAAGAGTCGATTGCTGATACAATAGGTCTACCAGGTGGATTTTCAAGCAATTTGTGAATTTTTGGAAGCATGTAAATAGTAGGTAGAACCGGATGAGTAACCATTAGAAAATCTCTCTCTTTTGAGGTCAGAAAGCCAGAGACTCAAAGTCATAACAATTGTATCATTCTTTGGTGTTTTGACAAGAAGCTATCATCTGAATCATTTCTGATCCGTTTGCATCCTCTCTTGTAGTAGTGGCAACAATCTCTTCATTCTGAATGTTAAACGAACATCTATATTCTCTATTCGTTTATAGCTTTATTTTCTCTGTCTTTTAGCAAGTACCTTTGGTATAGCCCAACAGACACCGGCACGCATCAACCCACAGGACATACATGTGCCCGTGCTGACGGTGCTGAAAGAGCCTGCCGCTGATGTTCCATGTCCGGCTGCTGCGGGGCCTTGAGCATTTGCGCATGCTCAAGGCCTTCTAGCTCCCACCCTCTCCGAGAATCTCGGAGAGAGTTGGAACCAGAAGGCCTTGAGCATACACAGATGCTCAAGGCCCCGCAGCAGCCCGGCATGGAACATCAGCAACACCCTCTTTCAGCACTGGCACGTGTATGTCCTGTGGGTTGGTACGTGCCAGTGTCTGCTGGAGGTAAGGGTTTGGGGGTGGGCCGCGGGGGGAGAGAAGCCGGTTCCCGGGGTGGGGTGGAAGTGATCAGCGCCAGTGGCCTCGGGAGGTGGGGGGGGATCTGTTTTTGGGATGTGGAACGAATCATCCAAGTTTCCCTTACTTCCTATGGGGAAAACTCGCTTTGATATACAAGCATGCTTCGGGAACAAATTATGCTCGCAAACCAAGGTACCGCTGTATTTCCATTTCTCCACCTTTCTAGTCTGTACTGGGAGAGGTAGAAATACTGTGTAACTACCTCAACTCCTTCACCTCACCATGTGGAGAATCAGAAAAGCCAAAACATTCCTGCTTCCCCATGTAGTACAAGAAGTGGTGTTTACATACCCTGCTAGTTTCTTCAGCTCATTATTAATGTCCTGGTTATAAGGCTGCACTTTCTGGGCTGCAATAAGGAAGTCACGTGATTTTTCATATTCTGTCATAAGAAGACAAGCCTACCATTGAAGAACAAGAGAGAAGTTAGAGAAAACTTCTACATATGCACATGGCAAGAAAAAGCACAGTTACTTACCGTAGCATGTCCATCTAGGCAGTCTCGTCAAACCTTCGATTATCCCTGCAGGACAACTAATTCTAGGTCGGCCCACATCCCGCCCTAACCACTCCTCCAAAAACGCCCCTTTCAGCTCTGGGTGCACAGCGGCATTCAGAGGCCTAAAAAGTCCCTGGATATATCTAAAGCCATTTTGATGGTTGGCACTTGGACAACCTGTCTTTTAGATCATCCAAGTGTGGCCCCTGTGAAACTAACTTTTTCCTTAAGGATTTATTACATTTTGTTATTTGTTCATTCCTTAAGTGATGTTTTTCATATTGATATTTCGGCCAAATATTAACCAGCAGATCAAAAATTAAAACATTGAATAAGGCCGATTCCATATAAGCTAAATAAGATAATTACATCTTGAAATGTATTTTTAATGCAGGCCACAAGAAAACATCAGTCCTTGAGGAACAGAAGCTACATATTCTCAGCCAGCAATCTAGAAAATTCAGAGCTTCCAGCTTTTCATTTTTGACCTCCCCTATGGACATCTAGTCACCTACTGCTCACCTGGCCACACCTAAAGAGAGCTTTTGCGTTCTTGCTGTCAATCTCCAACGCCCTCTCTCCGAAGATCAATGCCCGGGAAGGGAAGTCCAGCTTCAAGTAGGTGAGTGACAAGTTCAGGAACACCAGCAGCTTGCTTGCATTAATCAGATGGTGTTCATGGCTACCAACAGATTGGCGATTCAAGATTTTGGAGGCCTAAAGAAAACAAAAATGGAAACCTTCCGAACAGGATTCCTAAGCAGAAGTCTGGCTGTGATTTGTCCTCAATCAGATGACAATATAAATTACACAAAAGGCAAGTTCAATATGCTAAAGTGTAAAATCTCTCACGATTATTCACGCTTTTGAAAGCATCATCACACATCCAAGCAAATACTGAACATAAGAATTGCCGCTGTTGGGTCAGACTAGTGGTCCATCGTGCCCAGCAGGACATAAACAGTAATTGGGAGAGTGCTAGCCATGGCAAATTGTTTGTTCTATAAGGTGAATTTGGTAAAGCCATAAAAACCTGATGCACACTCCAGGAAATATAAATGGATCTTAGCATAGCACAGCATAGTTCCCCTTAACATCTTTGATTTTGGCACCAGGCATAAGAACATAAGAAGTTGCCTCCACTGGGTCAGACCAGAGGTCCATCGTGCCTAGCGGTCCGCTCCCGCGGTGGCCCATCAGGTCCATGACCTGTGAAGTGGTTCCTGACCATTCTTATAACCTACCTCTGGTTCTATCTGTACCCCTCAATCCCTTTATCTTTTAGGAATCTATCCAAACCTTCCTTGAACCCCTATACTGTGCTCTGGCCTATCACAACTTCTGGAAGAGCATTCCAGACAGCATACCTCCCGGGACATCATGTCTGGTCTGTCTAGAATATGTAGATCGCTTTGGTTGTACCACATTATCAACATCATGACCCTTTCCCTTCATTTTTTTGTGCAATATGCGCACAAGTAATGCAATTATGATCTTACATAGTAGTTTATATGGCAAACAGAGTGCTTCAAGTAAATGCTTTTGATACAAAATGAAATTAAATTACATGAAATGGTTTATATATTAGAAAATATTGTCATTTTTCAGAGCATATAATCCTTACACATTTAATGGCATCAATATGATTTTTTTTATTCTGAATTATGCATCAGGATGGTATAATGTCCACAGTGTAGACCAGTGTCTGGACTCCTTTACTGTACATTTTAGTAAGAATCTATTTCATGTTACATTACATTACATTAGTGATTTCTATTCCGCCAATGCCTTGTGGTTCAAGGTGGATTACATCAAAGTTATCAAGAATTTACATTAAACAGCATAAGCGATGTCATAATATTTACTTAAGAAGTATCAAAGAGTTGTCGAGATCTTAAGGTGATAAGTATTGGGTAAATTAGAAGCATTTTAGACTTTGTTGGGTAGTTAGAAGCACATTAGAGAGTATTAAGGGTATAGAGAGGGTTGGGGAGGGGCTGGTCGTGCTAGATGAGTTTTATGTATTTTTTCAAGAGTATGGTTTTAATATCTTTCTTGAAGATTTTGTAGTTTGTGGTCGATGATAACAGAGTGGTGATTTTCTGTCCAGTTTAGCTGCTTTGGAGGCTATTAGGTTGTCATATAGTTTTTTTCGTTTGACATTTTTGGATGATGGGTGTGTGAATAGTGAGTGCCTGGTTGAAGAGGATTGAGTTAGTCGGTTATTCCAGTAGGTTGGACTTTCTCTGTTAATAGCCTTGTGTCTCCTTAATCAGTTTTATAACTAAATACAAAATGGGAACTTGTGTAGTTTGGATAAGCATAAAAAGCTGGTATCAATGATTTTTTTTTCTCTCACAAAGTTCCCGTCTCACTACATCTACATTGACTTGGGAACCTACACATGGCAAGAATGAGAAACCCTTGTTAAAATGACTCTCCTAGTTAGCCTGTGCTTGCAATTCCTGGGACTGGAGGGTAATCTCTTTTGGGCTTAGCAGAGGACTGCAGACTGCAAGCTCTAACAATCCCCGGTGGGCCTCACTGGTAACATTCACACAACCAATCTTTAGATTTCGGTTTTGGCTTATAGGTTATAAGTTTTAGCTACAGCTTCAGTTGAAACTAGAAGAAAGGAATAAAAAAAAAGCAGTTTCGGCCAGCATCTATTTTCAGTAATTATTTTGTTACAATGATTTAAGTTTTCTGATAATGCCAATAAATTACTCTGTGCACAGAATTGTCATTTCAGGGGTTTTTTGCCAGCAGAAAGATACCCCAAGGCCAGGGACAGATATCATTATCCTATAGGCACAGCCATCACCTCAAAGCCTACAGCTCCCCACCCTTCTCCCCCACCTCCAGGTTTTCCTGAATTGTGTGCACACATAAAACTCAGTCTAGGAACAAAATGGCAGTCATTCTCACCAAAATTTATTCAGCTTTGGTAGAAATGGACACTTCACCAAGCATGTGCTCCTGCCCCCGGGGGAATCTTATGTGCCCACCTCCCTCATATCCTCACCCTTTTGTACCGGTCCTTGGCATCATAGAAACAGCTCTGTCGAAAAAGGTAATTTCCAAATTCCCGTTCTGTGTTTGCCACCTTCAATACCTTCTCCAATGGAAATGCATCTTGCTCCAGCTACACAGAAAAAAAAAACTTCCAGAAATTAGAGGGTATGCTGCTGACATGAAAAATTATCTCCATATGAACCTGGAAAACATGAAAATCAACTTATTTGTAATGGATTATCTGACGTGGACAGTAAGACAGAAGTCATCACAGATGGATATATGTTATCTGAACCCATGCATCAAAATGTATTTATTTGCTCAATTATTTAGCCCATCCTCCCAAAGGAGCCCAGAATGGGTTACAATGTTCAAATGATTTTTATTATTTCAACAATAAACAAACGAATACAGTGAACAAATTTTTCAGGAAATAACAGAGCAAACACACACCCTCCCCCCTCCCTTCCCATCCCACCCCACCCCAAGAGTCCAGTGCCAAAACAAAGATTGAGAGATGGAGGTAAACCTATTGATTCAAGAGTCTGAGGTCCTGCCAGAAACATTCCCAGGTCTGGCAGAATCTACGACCTGGCCCATGATCCAAGTCTCCCACCAGTCTCCGCTCCAGCGTAGCGTGTAATATCATCAAGACTCTCCATTGGGCATAGGAAGGGGGATCTCAGGACAGCCAGTTAGTGAGAATTGCTTTCTTCCCCATCAGGAGCACTCTAGTGATAAAAGCTGACATTCCTTTGGGTTTAGGCGTGGCTATATTATAGTACCCAAATAATGCTCTCGGTTGTGGGAGCCAACGCCTCCCCCAAAGCATCGTACTATAATGTCCTATATGTCTCCAAAACTGTTGAATTTTGGGGCAAGTCCAGAATGGGTTACAAAGTACATCCACAATATAATCAAGACAGGACAGAGATGACAATAAAACATATACACCAAGCAGCATCTGGTGAGATTAGGTTCTTACCTTTGCTAATCTTCTTTCTTGTAAATCCACGCTCTATTCCTGGATAAGTGGGTTATGTATCCCATGTCACAAGACTGCTTGTAGGAAGCCTCATTTACATCATTTTTTCAGATCCTCCCCTTTTACTTTAGGACTGTCCTCAGGTTTCCAATTTATGTAAAAGCAGACAGTGACACTTGTAGAGGACAGACAAAAGGGAGGGGTACGGGGACACTCCTCAACAAATAAGTCTAATCTACTCATAACATTAAAAGTCATAACAATCATGAACAACTGAAATAGGTTATTAAACAATATAGACCTGAAAGGAGACACAGCCTGCACTAACAGAGGAGAGCACCACAGCTAGGGACCTCCAAAGCACAATGCCTAACATATTCAGATGGTACTCTTAGAAAGGCTGGTCAAGAACCATAAGTCCAGCTTACCAGTACTTATTAAGGCAGACAATCGGCGAATTAGCAACTCTCAGGGCGGTTTCCAAAAATACAGTGTGGATTTACAAGAAAGAAGATTAGCAAAGGTAAAAACCTAATCTTTCGTTCTTGTACAATCTCGCTCTATTTCTGGACAAGTGGGACGTTAACAGAGTTGTCCTGTGGAGTTGGGTGGGACTGATGAGCCTGCCGCAAAAACAGAGGGACCAAAAGCAGTATCCACACTGATCCTTTCAGCGCTATATAAGTGATAAGTAGTAGTAGTAAAACTTGGTAAAAGTACGCAAGGAAGACCAGGTAGCAGCCCTGCAAACCTCCTCCAAAGAGACTGCCGACAACTCTGCCCAAGAAGAGGAAACGTTTCTAAATGGAATGAGCTCTCTTAGAAAAAGGGGGCTTCTTTCCGGCTGCGATGTAGGCAGATAAAATGGCTACGGATCCACCTCAAAACGGTGGCTTTCAAAACCGGTATGAACAAGTGGTTGGAAACCTGAAATGCATTTGTGACCTCAAAGTACCACAACAAGAGCCTGCGCACATCCAGCGACCGCAACACTCGGACCTTCTTTCTCAAACTGGAGAGCATGAAAGTAGGTAGTCGGACCTCCTGGCTGATGTGGAAACTGGAGACCACTTTCAGAAGAAAGGAAAGAACGGTGCACAGAAACATATTGGAATCCATAATCCTAAGAAAAGGATCTCTGCAGGATAAAGCCTGAAGCTTGGAAACCCTGTGGGCTGAAGTTATGGCCACCAGGAAAACTGTATTGACAGTGAGATCCATTAAAGACTCCTGCTCCAGAGGCTCAAAGGGCGAATGAGCCAGTGATTGGAGAACTAGCTTGAGATTCCAAGTTGACAGGATAGCCACAGCAGAAACAAAGTCTCAATGTCCTAAGAAAACGGACAACGTCCGGATGAGCAACCGAACAGCCTCTCACTGAAGGCTGGGCCCCACTTCTTCTCTAACAGTGGTAACAGAGTTCCCAGAGAGAACATTGAAAGTTTCTCTTTCACTAAGTATTTGTTGAGCACGGAGGTCCAGAATTTTCGGTATGAGGGAATACTTGGAATATAACCCTTGGATCCTCTCCTGCAGGGGAACTTGTTCTATGGCACTGAGTTTGTTGGGGTTTTTTTGAGGGGGGGGCAGCCTCCAATGAAGAAGTGGGGCCCAGCCTCCAGTGAAGAAGGAAAGCATTTAACACTAATCTGTTATGAGACCTGAGCCTGGAGTACTGAGGGACTCTGTGACTGTTAGGAGAGGCAAAGAGATCCACTGAAGGAGTACCGCCCTCTCGGAAAATCTTCCTGGCATAGCCATACTTAGTAACCAGTCATGCAGTTACAGTACCCTGCTCAGTGTCAGCCAGGCTATTAAGACTTCCTTGCCAGAAAAAGTGGCTTTGAGAACTATACCATTCTGGACGGCCCCCTGACACAGAGGGTAGGATCCTGTAACTCACTGCTCGTTGATGTACTACAGTATATGTCAACCTGATTGTCCATTTGGATGAGCACAAATTGGTTCAGCAGCCAATTTCTGAAATCCTTTAGAGCATTCCAGATCGCCTGGCACTCCAGAAGATTGACATGTAGCTCTATCTCTTGGGCTAACCAAACACCCTGTGTAGAGCCCATTTAAATGAGCTCCCCACCCCAGGAATCTGTCATCAGCAGCATCTGGGCTGAGAAATTTGGAATGGGAGTCCCATAGTCAAACTGATTTGAAATGTCCACTGGAGAAGAGAGAGTGAGCCAGTTCCAGGGACACCTGGTTGACATTTGCTAGGTTCCCAAGGCTTGAGACCACTGGGAAGCTAAGGTGCACTGGGCAGTTCTTATATGCCAAGAGTGACAAGCACAAAGGAGACCATGTGACCCAATAGCTTCAACATCTGCAAAGCCATGACCTGCTGGCAGGTGCAAACCTAAGAGGAAAGCACAACAAGAGTGTCTATTCTTGCCTGATCCAGGGCTCTCATGAACTCCAACTGTTGCATTGGAGTTACATAGGTAATTTAAAACAAACCTTAGTAGCTCTAGAACCTGAAAACCTCTCTTCATGGACTCCTAAGCACCCTCCTTGGACTCCCAGTCTGTATAGCGATGCCAAGACTACTGCTAAACATTTGGTGAAAACCCTGCAAGACCAAATGGCAAAATGGCAAAAGTCAGGGAAATGGTGTGTTCCCACCTGAAATGAGATATTTCCTGTGACCTGGAAGTTATCAGGATATGCATGTAAGCATCCTTTTAAGTCCAGAGAACATAGCCAATTGGGTTCCTAAATCATGGAGAGAAGGGAGCCTAGGGAAACCATTCTGACCTTTTCTTTGACCAGATATTTATTGAGGACACATCCCTCCCTCCCCCCTTATCTTCTTTTGTACAAAAGTATCTGGAATAGAATCCCTTCTCTTCTTGCCCAAGTGAAATTGGCTGGACTGCACAAGCCTTGGAAGGGCAGAGATTTTCTCTGCAAATACCTCTTTGTTGTGAGAGATGGAGAAAATGGCTCACAGTAAGCAATTTGGTGGTGTTTTTTGTCAATGGCGGCTTCGGGGAATCCTGCTGACTCAGCTGATTGGGGATTCCCCTGCCCTGATCAGCTGAACCGGCAGGCAAAGAGAACAGGGGCTGCTTTTAGAAGCTGAGGATGGAGAGAGATAGAAAGAGAGTCTATGTCACATACATGCAGAAGTTGGACACTTACAGCAGTCAAAGCTCAGTTGCAGTACAGATCATCAGCACACACATCACTAATTGTAAATTCAAAACACTGCAAGGGAAAAAAAATAAAGTAACTTACAGGTGCTAAATCAAAGAACTTATCAGATTCAGCAGTATCCAGGAAGTCTAACAGTTCTAGCTCGAAAAGGACGGTGGCATTGGCAGGGATCAGTGGTGGACATCCCATCTTCCCGTATGCATATGCAGGCAGGAAAAGACATCTAGATACCTCGCCTTTCTGCATGGTGAGCAGCGCAATCTCCATGCCTCCAAGTGTAATATCTGCCAGAGAGAAAGACAAGAAAATACAACACTCAACACAGCATCCTCAAAAGGAAGAACTCCTGTCTGCTTCTATTTGCTTCTCCTTCTTAAAGATTCTACCATTTGTGTTAAGATTTGCACAAATTCTCTAACAGCAGAATTAGGTACCAACTTTTAGGGTGAATAGGTCTTGTACCTGCTGGTGCTGCACCAAAAGATTAGGACCAGAATGTTCTGGAAGTGATATGGAGGAACAACCCCGTGGCACACCCAGAATGAAAGGTTTGAGACTGCTTACATCTCTGACATTCTTGCATATTGACCACATTAACCCTGATGGCACCAAGGTCTAATTAGACCTCTCAAAGCAATGAGGCAAATTCTATAAGAGGTGTCTAAAATTAAGCACCTATCTTAATTAGTAAATTGGCTTCAATTATGAGTTTTAAGATCACCGCAGGTGTTCCAGGTGCACTTCCTACGTGATAGTCAGTGTGAAATTATATTTGTTTATTTTGAAGGGGTCTGTCATAATCACCAGTTTGTTTTAAAGCAAAACTTTTGGAAAAACTTGTTGTCCAGTGTATTTTATTATAAATGTTTATGAATTGTGCCTTTTATTTCTGGTCTTCTTATGGTTTTAGTTTGCCCCTGACGCAGTCATATAAGTGAAACACGGCCATGTCGAGCACATTCTTGTGTTCCTAGGAGTATTTTGAATAAAGACCTTTCAATTGGATCTGCTTTTTTGTTTTGCCACATGGTGGATTTAGTGGACCAGCTGCCTTCTTGTTTTCTTACCCCTGATGTGGCAAAGGACACTCAAAGGCATCAGAAAGAGTTTCTGTACCTTCGCCCTGGGGTGAAGGAAATAGGGGCCTTCTTTATTTTGAAAGCTTCCCTGTAAATATCTTGTGAAATACTAAGAGAAAACTTGTATTTTCTTTGAACCTGCTCAATTAAAAATGTTTTTGAGTAGTAAGACTGTTGAAGCTGGTGTATCTGCACAGCCACAGTATGGGACTCTGCATATGAGAAAACCTGCTTGAATGTATCTGCAATGAAAGAACTATGTATTTCTCCCTATTTGTTATTACTTCACTAATATTTAATATTTCTTAGACTAGTTTGAGCTCTTGGGATATCTACAATTGTGAACTAAGGTATTTCCATGAGGAAATAAGTCTTTCCTTTTTTTATACATACTGTATTTCTATAACTTATTTTGTTGCTCAAGATTGATTTCTATAAGGATTTCTTCCTGTCAATATTCTTTAAAACTTAAAGCCTGTTTTACAAAGCCGTGCAGTAACGGCCCCAAAGCCCATAGAGATTTCAAGGGCTTCGGAGCTGTTGCCGCGTGGCTTTGTAAAACAGGCTGTTAATAAAAATAAAATTTAAAAAATTTCTCAGATTCATGTTAAAATGACCTTATCTGTATATTCTGGTTCTTTCTACAACATCAGCAGTTCTTCTGCCTTTCTGCAGTACAGGTGACTGCTCCAGGAGGCTGCATAAGTGAGCCCAGAATCTGTCAGATCCCACCCCAAGCTGAACTCACCTTCTCCAAGCTTCATCAGGCGGAGGTTCTTTCTATACCAGTTGGTGTCAAAAGGTTTATCTGAATATTCGAAATAACCGGAGTATTTCACTGTAGGGAAATAGAAAGGGAAAAATGATTTTGAAATGACATTGCTCAAACAGAAATAATTTGACAATACAAGTTCTCCCTCTGTAAATCTCACCTCCAAATCAGTTAATGCATTTTGGAAATTAATCTCACACATTTTTTTTAAACTATATACAGCTCAGGGACCAAATTCATAAAGTCTTCAGTCACAAATGGGAGAATAACCTCAGTGAATCAAAACCTTGCAAAGGTCATTGAGAAGCGATATTGCTTCAATTGTTATTCAAAGAACAGAGGCAAGCTTTGGATTCAGGTGCTGATATCGATGCTTGATCAAATATACGTCAGGTATGGTATTCTTGGATATTGCTTCTGTGTTTGATCCAGTGGCTATAGAGATATTGCTTGATAGGTAGAAACATGATGGCAGATAAAGGCCAAATGACCCATCTAGTCTGCTCATCCACAGTAACCATTATCTCTTTCTCTCTGAGAGATCCCACGTGCCTATCTCAGGCCCTCTTGAATTCAGACATAGTCTTTATTTCCACTACTTCCGGGAGACTGTTCCATGCATCTACCATCCTTTTCTGTAAAAAAAAGTATTTCCTTAAATTACTCCAGAGCCTTCTCACCTCTTAACTTCATCCTATGCCCTCTCATTGCAGAGTTTCTTTTCAAATGAAAGAGACCTCACTCATGCACATTTATATTATGGAGGTATTTAAGCGACTCTTATCATATCTCCCCTCTCCCGCCTTTCCTCCAAAGTATACATATTGAGATCTTTAAGTCTGTCCCATACCCCTTACGACGAAGACCACACACCATTTTAGTAGCCTTCCTCTGGACTGACTCCATCCTTTTTATATCTTTTTGAAGGTGCTGCCTCCAGAATTGTACACAATATTCTAAATGAGGTCTCACCAGAGTCTTATACAGAGGCATCAATACCTCCTTTTTCCTACTGGCCAAACCTCTCCAAATGCAACCTAGCATCCTTCTAGCTTTCGCCGTCACCTTTTCAACCTGTTTGGTCACCTTAAGATCATCACATACAATCACACCCAAATCCCGCTCTTCCGTAATGCACATAAGTTCTTCACTCCCTAAACTGTACTGTTCCCTCTGGTTTTTGCAGCCCAAATGCATGACCTTGCATTTCTTAGTATTAAATTTTAGCTGCCAAATTTCAGACCATTCGTCAAGCTTCGCCAGTTCTTTCTTCATGTTATTCACACCATCCGGCGTGTCTACTCTATTGCAGATTTTGGCATCATCCACAAAGAGGCTCTATTGCCTTATGTTACTAGTAGTTTGGTTGTTGCATCCTGCTAGTTCAAGGAAGTATGCTATTAGACCTAACAGTGTTTTCCAGAAATGTAATATTGAAAAAACATGTTGGGTTTGTGGTAAAATAAGTAATCTAGTTTGAAATTAAAAAGCAAAATGTTTTTAGAAAGTGAATGAGTGGATCAGCTAAGTTTTTATGAGGGAAGCCTGTTTTACAAAGGATTTAACAGGAGCTGCAGGCTCTCAATAAGAGCCTTGAGAAAGACAGAATAGAAGATGAGGTCAGGCAAGGACGAGCTCTTCTGGTTCCTACATTCTTCAGACCATCCCCAGTCAGATAGTGGAGTGCTGTAGGGATCTGTACTGGAACCAGTGCTATTAAACCAATTGAGAAATGACCTGGAAATGTGAAAGAGTGATTAAATTTGCAGATGACACAAAACTGTTCAAAGTTGTTAAAACGCATGCAGATTATGAAAACTTGCAGGCAGACCATCTCAGTTAGGGCGCTGGTCTTTGACCAGAGGGCTGCCACATGAGCAGACTGCTGGGCATGATGGACCACTGGTCTGACCCAGCAGCGGCAATTCTTATGTTCTTAAATTGGAAGACTGGGTGTCCAAATGGCACATGAAATTTAATGTGCACAAAAGCAAAGTGATGAACATTGGGAAGACAGATGCTAGGGTCCACCTTGGGGGTCAGCGCCCAAGAAAAAGATCTGGTTGTCATTGAAGACAATATGTTGAAACCTTCCGCCCAATGTGCGGCAGCAGCCAAAAAAGTAAACAAGATACATAGTAACATAGTAGATGACGGCAGATAAAGACCCAAATGGTCCATCCAGTCTACCCAACCTTACTCACTCTTTAAATTACTGATTTAATTTAAATTTTATTTCTTCTTAGCTATTTCTGGGCCAGAACCCAAAGCTCTACCCGGTACTATACTTAGTTTCCATCTACTGTAGTCTTCGTCAAGCTCCTTCAGCCCATCTAACCCATCCCAGCCATTAGGAATAATTAGAACAGACTAAGAATTTTATAATGCCTCCATATCACTCCATGATGCATCCTCACCTTAAGTACTGTCTCATAAAAGATATAGTGGAACTAGAAAAGGTTCAAAGAAAAGCAACCAAGATGATAAAAGGGATGAACTCCTCTTGTATGAGGAAAGACTAAAGAGGTTAGGGCTTTTCAGCTTGGAAAAGCGACGGCCGAGGGGAGATAGGATTGAAGTCTACAACATTCTGTGTGGTATAGAATGGGTACAAATGGATCAGTTTTTTACTCTGTCAAAAATTACAAAGACTAGGGGACACTCGAAGTTAAAGGGAAATACTTTTAAAACCAAAAGGAGGAAATATTTTTCACTCAGAGAATAGTTAAGTGGTTAACGTAGCTGTTTTAAAAAAGGTTTGGACCAAGTCCTTGAGGAAAAGTCCATAGTCTGCTATTGAGACAGACATGAGCGAAGCCATTGTTTGCCCTTCATTCTGTAAATCCATGGAGTCCTGTTTAACTGTTCTACAAAGGGCATCGGTGTTGTCCAGAGTGGAAACAGCGTCTGGTGATAAAACTGGCATAGTTATCAGTGTGCCAACTAAGGCAGCCTTGGTCTGTAGGAACATAGACACTGGGCAGTGACCTCCACAAAGGAATGCATTGGCTTGGAAGTTTCTCCGGCTGCACTTGAGCCAGGTTCATAAGGTATGCTCTCCATATAAGCTGAACAAATTCCCAAGGAAAAGCCACACACCAGGACCAATGATGGATCCCAACAGAACCCAAATAACACTTGCGAGGAGTCCCCGGACTCAGTGCGCTTGCGTTTTGCATTGCCTCCAAAAACAGGTACCGGGCAGGATTTTCTACCCATTTCCCAGAACCGCACCGGTTCCCCAACCCTAGAGGACCCAGAGTAGGCAAAGCCCGAAGCTCCTGCCCCCTTCTCACATGTGCCACAGCACACGGTACATGGATGTTCCTCCACCGGTAGTCCGGCAAGATCCACATATGAATTTATCTGATAGGTTGAGGAGTCCATCCCTGACAATTAATTGCAAAATCGAGGGGTAATGAGGCAGTAAAAAGAAGTTTAAAAAGATCAATAAAATCCAAGATGGCTGCCACCAGTAAATTAGCATCAAAAACAGCTGGTGGAGACAATTTGAAAAAAAAAAAAAAAAAAAAAAAAAAGCTGAAATAGGGGTTCTGGAGGTGGGAGACCTGACCCCTACCCCCAGAAACTGCTAAAAATCATGTTTTTAGACACCCCCCCCAAAAAAAATTTTCACATAGAAGCTCACAGTCTCCAAAATGCCAGTCAAGCTTTGTCTGTACAACTGAAGGGAAGGAATTTCTGCCTCAAATATTGTCCAAACTCACGGCCCACCAGGTACTATTTTGAGGCCCTTGGTATTTATCATAATCACAAAAATAAAACAGTTTCTTGATCATATATCTCTTTAGCTATAAATTACAATATTATTATTAAGACTTAGCCAAAAGGAAAGATTTATAAACTATAAAGAGTTTTACCTCATGCAAAATTGTCATTTCCTTAATAAGACATTAACTATTTTTTCTGAGGCCCTCCAAGTACCTACAAATCCAAAATGTGGCCTGTAAAGGGTTTGAATTTGAGACCACTGCTCTAAACAGTCCAATCTTCAGGCTGACAGTCGACAGATCCCGACCGAAACCTCCACCCCCTCGGAACCTTACCATGCGACCAGGGGCTCTTACTCAGGAGATAAATGGCCTCCACTTAAGCCTCTAACAAGGTGAGAGGCAAGCTTACTCCCAGGGGAACGGACCCTGAGCCTAGAGGTTGCACACAGCAGACTGGCTCCACAGATCCACCCAAAGCTTGACTTGCAAAGCTGCAGCCTGGCTCCACGGAAACTGCTTCTTTTTCCAGGCAGAGAACCCCCTCCAAAAGGGGTCTCAAGGCACTGAAGCCACCAAAAAAGGACAAACTTAAGTGAAAACATAAGAAAAAGAAGCAGAGCGGATCAGATGCTTGCAGAAATAAAAACTGTAGGGGCTCTGTGTTCCTCTGCTAAGAAGGAGGAGCAGGAAAAAAATGTATGGCTTTCTGCAAGACCCAGTTCATGGGTTGAGACCTACTGTACTGACTCCAGAGTGGATGTAACAGTATTGGGTTTTTGCCAGGTACTTGTAACCTAGATTGGCCAGCGAGGAAGATGGGATACTGAGCTAGATGGACCAGCGGTCTGACCCAGTAAGGCTTCTCTTATGCTCATAACCAAGGTTCTACTACTGATTTCAATATAAGTGTGCAGTCATTTCATACCTAGCACAGAAGCATTAGGAGGTACCAATTCTCCAGTACCAGCACGGATAACTTCCTTCATCACCCCTCCATCTCCTGATATGTCCTGCATGTGACATCTCAGCTGCTGGTATAGGGACTACAAAAAAAAGATATAACCAAAGCAACATTAGATGAAGAACCCTCATTTATTTGCACTTTAATAAATCAGAAAAATGTCTGCTTTTGGAAGAAACAATGATATAAATCTATCAATGCTAACGATAAAAATCTTAGGCCATTATTTTGTTTTATTGAAAAATTGAAAGCATACAAATTATAAAGCACACAGAGAAAACCAGTACAAACCAAACTGTTGTGACATAACTCTTTGTGGCCATTGGTCATCTAAAAGATATTAGTTAGCTAGGAATCTACCCACCCAATAATAAAACCAAGCTAGACAGGAAGTAGAAAAAAAAATTAGTGATAAACCAAAGTAGTGTGTTCAACTATAAATTACTTCTATTTTCTTTTGCAGGCTGTCTTGCCTTGGAAGGCCTCAATGCCAGAGCTCCCCTAGCCCCAACCTTCAGAGCCTCAGGTGCTGCTGCATCCGGGTTCTAGAGCTCACAGCGGCCATCTTGAATCCGGAGCAGCGCATCTTGGAGGGGGGAGGATGGGGGTTTGGGGAGGAGCACTTGTGGGGGGGGGGGGCTCACTCACCGGGCTGCTCCCCCTTCTCGGACTCTTCTGCAGCATCAACATGTTCGCAGCGAACGGTAGAACTTGCCAGAGGCGGAGCCCAGGCCCCGCGGACAAAACTCTCCTCGCGAGGCAGCCGCACGCGGCGCTGCCGGAAGTGTCTGGGCGCGCCCTTCTGGCCCACTGACTTCTGGGAGTTGCGGTCCAAAGGAGGCTGGTGACAGGGTCACACTGCGGGCTCCGAGACCGAGAAAAACTACTCTTCCGGGCAGTCCTTTAATGCAACTGTAGTTTAAGTACTGGGTGGGTCTAGGCCCGCCCATGACACTTTATAATAGATCTTTTTCTTAGTGTTGACTCCTAAGATGGACCCTAGCATCTGGTGACTATGATTTGGATTAGGGTTACCAGATGTCTGGTCACTTTGGGTTTTGGAGAGCCTCCAAGCATGCACTGATGGGAGACATGGTTGCATGTTTGGAGACCCAAGTTATGTGGGGGTGGGGCTGGGACACAATGGGGCACCACTGGTGGTGCAACAGAGCAGGGTAGGGTTACCAGATGTCCGGATTTCCACGGACAGCTTTTCAAAGCCCAGCACTTTGTCCCGGTTTTGAAAAGATTCCAGCTAGCAGGGACGGCATCTGTACATGCACAGATGCAATGCAGTGATGTCACACGCATGTGTGTGATGTCATTGCATCACACCAGTGCATGCGCAGATGCCCTCCCATCTAGCGGCTGGGTTGGGCGGAATGGGCAGGACCATGGGTCTGGATTTTCGTTACTGAAGATCTGGGAGCCCTAGGGCAGGGCTACATGTCCTCTTTTTACAGGTCCCCTAATTCTTCCCAGTGTGCATCACTTTGCATTTGTCCACATTAAATTTCTTCTTCCACTTGAATATTTGGGGCTATACCTGTTTTAACATCCAGCACTTGACCCCCTCTCTTTCCCTGCCCCTTCCATCCATCGTCTGCTTCCTCTCTCTTTCTCCTCCCTTCCATCTAGCATCTGCTTCCTTCTCTCTCTTTCCTCCCTTCCATCCAGCATCTGCCCTCTTCTCTTTCTCCTCCTTTCCTTCCAGCGTCTACCCCCTCTTTCTCCCCTCCCATCCAGCTTCTGATCTCCTCTCTACCCCCCTCCCCCCAATCTAGTGTGTCTCTTCTCCCCTCCTACATCTGTGTCTACCTCAACCAGATTTGGATCCACTGTCATTTGTTCTTCTTTCCACCTTTGTTAGAATGTGGAATACATCTAGTCTGGGCTTCCAAGATGATAATTTTAAACAATGTTCATGCCTGATTTAAAGGTCTAACCTTTTGTGGCTGATACTTTTAGTTTCTTTATGACAATTTTCCTCATTTTATCATAGTCAACCTTTTGAAAATTAAATGAGTTTTTTTCTTACAGTAAACAGTCTGATTTACTGTTCCAAAAGAAGACATCAGTTTCAGATCCTCTTTAACCTCTCTTATCAAAAGGCCTTTCTTTGGTACTCTGCAGCCCCCCCCCCCCCCCATATCTCTCCTTACTTATCTCCCCCTATGCTCCCCCCATGAACTCCATTCATCAGATAAGTCCCTCTTATCCATACCGTTATCATCCTCTGCCAAATCCAGATTCTGTCCCTTCTATCTTGCTGCACCATATACCTGGAACAGATACTGCCTGAGTCAATACGTCAAGCTGTCTCTTAACAGTATTCAAATTCAAGATAAAGGCCCATTCTTTTGAGGCTACATTCAACTCCTAACTCCCACTCACCATAAGATAACTATGTTCATTCTATCATTCTCTCTGCAAGAAACTCCCTAACCTTATATTTCCTGTCTGTCCAAATTAGATTGGTAAGCTCTTCTGAGGAGGGACCATCTGTTACATGTTAAATGTACAGCGCTGCGTATGCCTTTCAATACAATTTTTATTTGTATACTATCAATACCTTTTTGAAGTTTGCAGCAGTTCACAAACAATAAAGCAATCAAATATTAGGTGCTTAGAGAAATATCCCTAACTGTCCCAAAGGCTCACAATCTGACTAAAGCACCTGTATGAACAATTTTATTTTATTTTATTTTTTTTTAAATTCAGTTATACATATGTTACAAGTACAACTGTAGGGTCATGAAATAGTTAACTGTTGTTTAAAATATTGCTCTGGCCTACATAACTGAAAACAGTGTACAATCTATTGACCTCATCTGCCTAAAATGTATGTCCTTGCCTTACCACATTGTAAGCTAAATAGATAAGAGTTTTACTGCCTTTCTGTGGTTACAATCAAGTGGTTTACATATTATGGGAAAGGGAATAGGGTTTTTATATATCACTTGGGTAAGGTGTATTAAGCGGTTTAGAATCAGGTACTCAAGCATTTTTCCCTATCTGTCCTGGCGGGCTCACAGTCTATGTACAGGTACTTATTTTATGTTTAGGTTTATTGAAAGCTTCTATACTGCCCTGTTGCTGCGGCGGGGAAGCAGGGAAAGAGCCCAGGCTTCGTAATCAACTTGCAGCTTCAGACTCTAGTGGGTTGCTCTCTTTCTGAAAATGGGACATTTCGGCGTCCCGAAGCTGTGCTTGGGAACAACGGGACTTTCTATCTAAAAACAGCATGGTCCCATTCAAAACGGGATGTATGGTCACATTATGCATGACTCATATTCCAGGAGAGCTGCTATACTCTTAAATCACCCCCACTCTTAAATCACTTCTTTGGCTTCCCATCCTGAGGAGTCAATTCAGAGTGGTTTACGTGAGCTGTAATGGTGTTACAATACAGAGATAGTGGTTTTCAATAAAGACACTTTTATACCATAATCAATAATCCTACGTGTATACACATAAAATACTAGTATTGTGTGCTATGTTCATACTAAATCCTACTTATTTGCATACATAATACCTGTATTGTGTTCTATGTCGTGTTCCTAATGGGGACTAGCCAGCTATCTCCTCTATATTGCTTTATTAGTTAAAGTAGTCTGTGAAGAGGATGGTCTTTATCCATTTCTTTAATTTTCTGGTGTCCTTTTCCAGTTTGAATTCCTTCGGAAGGGAGTTCCACAACCTTGAAGCCATCACTGAGAATATTCTTGTATTTGATGTCTCTGACGGGGGGTATTTCCAATAGGTATTCTTGGCTTGAGCACAGGGCACGTGCTGGTGTGTGGTAATGTAGTCTGGCCACTAGATATTGAGGTCCCTAGAGATGAATGATTTTGTGTGTCAGCAACAAGATCTTGAATTTCACCCTGCTTTCAATTGGGAGCCAGTGTAACTCTTTCAGTAGCGGGGTGGCACTCAGTTGCCTCGATTTTCCCAGCAGAAAATCTTGCTGCTGCGTTTTGTACCATTTGTACCATTCCTGATCATGCACTTCGGAACGCCCAGCAGGATTGCACTGCAGTAGTCAAAGATTGAAAGTACCAGGGCTATTATTACGTTGGACATTGCTTGATGGGTGAGAGAGGGTTTAAGTCCTCTAACCCAGTAGAGTTTGCCGTAAGCATTTTTCACGATGTGTTTCATCTGTAATGTTATGTCTAGGTTCGGGTTCAGCCATACTCCTAGGTTCCTCACCCCTTCCGTGGATGATTTCAGAGTTAGTTGGTATCTCAGGCTATTTCCTCCCCATTTGTTAATCAGACGTAGTTTTGTTTTATCCTTGTTAGCTACTAGTCCATTTGTTTGGAACCAACCGAAGATTTTCTCTAGGCCTGTCTTGAGCCACCATTTACTCTTCATGTCCTGTTTCTTCAGTGGGTTGATCAGTTGGACATCGTCAACGTAGATGTAGCATTCCCATCCCAGTTTTCTGATGAATTTCCCCAGCAATTGGAGGAAGATATGGATTTTTTTTTCTTTTTTTCTATTTTGATGAGTGATTATTGTGATTAAGAGGCATAGCAATAAAGAAAAAATAATTTACTCTTTGAAATACGATAGTTGAATAGCATGGGTGACATAGCGGATCCCTGCAGTACCCCTATGTCTGCTTCTTTCCAGTTGCTTGTTCCCCTGCCATTCTACTCTCGTTGTTTATACATGTGTTTTTCTTTGCAATTTTGTGCTGTAACTGTTAAACCATACCTCTTTCTCAATGTAATTGTTGTTTTTTTTGTCACTATCACTCTGTATGTACAACCTGCCACCTCCCTTGCCAAGTCTTTATCATCAGCATGCACGTGTCAACACCTCATATGATTGAGGAACCAGCCACAGGCAGTCCCTGGCCAGATAAGGAACCCCACGCACCTGGGAGGCTGGTCTTAGCTGGCACAGAACTTTTCAGCTACTGTTAACAACAGCAGGACTTGGCAAGGGCAGGCATCTTGATGGAATTTTTTTGTCCAGGAACTATATAGACTTCTGTGCTGGCTGCTTGCTGAGTTTCTGTTTGGAAACATGATTCATTTCCATATGAAACATAAAAGTCTCCACCCTGCCAACTCTCTTGCCCCAGTTAGCTCTTGCTAGCCAGTCTGGAAACCTTGAGAGCGGATTGGGAAACCTAAAAGGGCATTGGTGGCGAGAGAGATTGTAAAGAAGTATTCACATTTGAAGATTAAGCAGGAGCCCAGATGTGCAAGAAAGTTGGAAGGTAAGTGCTGTATTAGCAGGGGCTGGGCATGCAAGCAGTTTGAAAGGCAAGCGCTGTGTTAGCAGGAGCCCAGCTGTGCAAGAAGATTGGAAGGTAAGCAGTGAAATGAAGTACGTAACAAGTCTCACTTTCAAAGCCCTTTAAAACAGCAATTTTCCGATAGGATTGAGTTGTTTGTACATTTCCAGACAGAGTAGCAGCTGCAGCTCTGGCAGGACTGTGCAGATTGGATTGGATTTATTATATTTGATAAGCCACTTGTACAAGAGTATTAAGCGGTTTGCAAAACTAAATACATTAGGCACTTTGGACTTCACTCTCTGTCTCGAACGGGCTCACAATCTAAACTAAAGCACCTAAGAGAAAAAGAATATCATTCATATATTCAAAGATAAAAATAGAAAGAAGATGAGAAGGAGGAAGGAGATGCAGAGAACCAGGGAAAGTGAAGCAGAGTGGTTACATTGGAGAGAAAAAGACAGAATAGTAAATCTAACTAGATCAGGGGGTAGGTAACTCCAGTCCTCGAGGGCCGGAATCCAGTTGGATTTTTCAGGATTTCCCCAATGAATATGCATGAGATCTATTTGCATGCACTGCTTTCAAGTCATATTCATAGGGGAAATCCTGAAAACCCGACTGGATTCCAGCCCTCGAGGACCGGAGTTGCCCACCCCTGAACTAGTTAAATATCAATTACTATATCAGGCAGGAGAAAAGAAATAGAAAAAAAAATGAAATAAGACAAACCCAAAATAAAAATGAAATAAGGTATGAATAGTCGGAGAGAGAAATTGCAGTTAGTGGGAGACGTTCGTTTGCAGATTATGGGGAGTATTGCATAGAGTTCCATCGTGTTGATGAAACAGAATTGATTTAACTAGTTTCCAGAAGGAGAAGTAGGATGTTTCCTCAAGGAAGCCATGAAGCCTGGAGATCCAAAGGTTAGGACCTGCATATGAGAAAGCTCTCTGGTTTGTAAGTTTTATTAATCTTGGTGCAGGGACTTCAAATCGATTGTGATGTGATGATCTCAGAGTTCTATTAGATTGATATCTGGCCAGTTTCTTGTACAGATAATAGAAGCAGAAGATGCCAAGCTTTGAAAACTAGTCAAAGTAGCTTGAATTTGATCCATTTAGCTATTGGCAGCCAATGCAGATTAAATAGAATCAGCGTAATGTGGTCGTTAATGGGCGCACCTGTTAAGTGTAGCTGCAGTGTTTTGCATTAACTGCAGGTGGGACAGGTTGGCTAAGGTTGACCCTAGGAGAATGTGTTACAGTAGTCTATGTTACTATGCACCCTGTGTACAGGTAGAAGCACACACTTGTGGTTTCAAATACATTGAACTTTAGGGTAGAGAATGACACAGGGACAAATTTTCCCCTTCCCTGTGGGAACTAATTTTCCCGTCCGGGCGAGTTCTTTTTCTGTCCCTGCCCCATTCCTGCAAGTTCTGTCCTCTGCACAAGCCTCAAATTCTTTAAAATCATAAGTGTTCAAGGCTTGTGCAGTTAAGGCAGAACTTACAGGAATGGGACAGGGACAATGACAAAATTTGCGGGGATGGGATATGGAAATTGAATTCCTGTGGGGTTGGGGACAAATTTGTCCCCGTGCCAAGCATTTGCATGTTACTCTGCTCCACTGATTCCCATACTTTTTACTAGGGTGAAGCCCTTAAAATATTTTTTCATATACCGAGGAACTCTCAATGTAAAACAGATTCTACAATCTAATTTCTTGAGGAATCCTAGGGATACATGGAGCTCAGTTTGGGAATCCTTGCTCTACTCAAAAGAGATATATACAGAACAAAATGGGTGAAAGCATCCTTAGCTACTTCTTTCAGTGATATCCAAATAAATCAGGAATGGGAATAAATGGGTTGGGCTCTTGCTGCGCATTTGCCATTCTGAGAATTTAAAGCATGAAGGATGTTAGGGATTTGATATACCACTTTTCTGTGGTACAATTAAAGCAGTTTACATCAGACCTCCTCCTATCTTCAATTTAGGAAGGTGCTGTTTTCATTATAGTCTTGTTATGATTCATAACGTTTATGTTGCTAACCTCAAGAATCTTATGTAAGCCGCAATGATTCCCAGTTAATATTTGTTGGGTATAAGAAACAATATGGTATGGTACATATATTGTACTCAGGTATTTTCTCTGTTCCTTTTGGGCTCACAATCTAAGTTTTGTACCCAGGGCAATGGAGGGTTAAGTGACTAGGCCAAAATGACGAGGAGCTGCAGTGGGATTTGAAACAAGTTTTCTAGGTTCTCAGGCCTGTGGGCTACTCCTCCATTTCTTAGGTTCTCAGGCCACCGCCTGTGGGCTACTCCTCCATTTCTTAGGTTCTCAGGCCACCGCCTGAGGGCTACTCCTCCATTTCTTAGGTTCTCAGGCCACCATCTGTGGGCTACTCTCCATTTCTTGAAGATCATGGTAGAAATGAAGCTTAGAAGCGGTGCTGAATTCTCCTTGTGTCCTTTTGTTTGCAAACAACACATTGTAACTTCCTTTTGAGGTCTTCTTATAATCTCTGTTTGTCTTGCCTAAGTTTTTGCTTAATTTTATTGGATTGTGAACCACTTTGACACTGTTATGAAAGTTATATGAAATATACGAGGGTCATTTCATAAATAATGCACACTATTTTTTTTAAAATTTAATTTTTTTTTTCCCAAATATTTATTTACAATCCTTCAATATAGTCTCCCTGCTTTGCAATGACCGAGTCCCAATGTCCAGGAAGCTTCATTATTCTATCCAAGACACCATTTTTGTTCAGTTGCCAAATGGCTCAGGTACCAGTAGAAAAAAGCTCTTCCAGAGATGCAAAATGATGTTCAGATAGATAGCCTGTCTATATGGTTATTTCAACCAAACAGTTTCAACTTTGGAAAAAGGTGGACTCATGTCTGGACTGTAGGGAGCATGAGGTATAACACTTCCTAGCCGTATACGCGTAGTTTTTCAATGACGACATTCTCTATGTGCAGGCGAGCGTTGTTGTGAAGAATGAGTGGCCCAGCCAAGAGCAACTGAGGTCGGGTTTTGTGCATTTATTGCAAAAAAATCACAATAATACACTGCTGCGACACTTCTTCCACATGGAACTTTGTCTGTAATGATGACGCCTTCATGATCATAAGCAAAAATCATCATTTGTTTGACTTTTGATTGAGCTCGTCTAAATTTTTTTGGCCTTGGGGAAGATGGAGCTCTCCACTTGTCATTGAAAAACTACACGAATACGGCTGGGAGGTGTTACCTCATGCTCCCTACAGTCCAGACATGAGTCTACCAGACTTCGACCTTTTCCCAAAGTTGAAACAACCTATGCGTGGACATCATTTTGAATCTCTGGAAGAGCTTTTTTCTGCCAGTACCTGAGCCATTCAGCAACTGAATAAAAACGGTGTCTTGGATGGAATAATGAAGCTTCCCAGACCCAGCTTGCTAACATTTGAGTTTCAAGTTTTATTTTTGTTATACATGGACATGGCCCGGCACTGAATACTGGGGGCTAATTTAGTCGAGCACCTTTTGGTTGATGACACAGTTTATAAAATTAAGTTTAAGTTTAGTTTAAAGGTTTAAAAAAAAACAAAACTCCAAAACTCTGCTGACCATCACTGGCTGAATATTAGAGGTGGGGGGGGGGGAGTTTAATGATCAAAGTCTTGGAAGGAAGGAGAGGAGCTAGTTGGCTTTAAAATTAATTGAGGGTGTGTGAGGCTGAAGGTTGCCTAATCTGCTTTCACTGGGTCTGTTGCGAGGAAACAGGAGCTGCTGTCACCTGTCCCCAGACAAGAGCTCCGTACTACAAACTCCTTTCTTATTGCAAATGTAAACAGACTATCCAGGATCCCTGTCTTCAGAGAGGCCTAACACATGGGTGCTACAGTGTTAGAGAATGGCAAAAATCTAGAAAACATTTTATGGCATTACCTTGCTTGTACATGTGATGTTTTGCATGTTCTCATTTTATTATCATAATAGATGAAGTGGCTGATGCCCACTTAGGTTTTGTTTTACTTCAAAGTTTAACTATCACTAAGGTTGCCAAAACTCTATGTAGTCTTGAGAAACTACAAGTACACAATGTGTATATATAAATATATTTCTATTTATACAGCTCCCAGCTCAATAGATATTTCCGTATCAGAGTCCACATGTTGTGGACGTATGAAAAAAACATTCCAATCTCAGGTAGAATGAAAATCAGGTGGAGAATAAAGAATGGTTCCTGCTCTCCCTGGTGAGGATCTGTTCTGGGGAGCTCACAACTGGGTATATGGGTGTGGCAAGCCCTGCTGTATTAGGGTTACCTTATGGCTCCAGGAAAAGGAGGACGGATTGAAACATCCAGGTTTTAATTCCATTGCTTTCAATGGAAGTAAAACCCGGATGTCTCAATCTATCCTCCTCACTTCCATTGCTTTCAGTAGAAGTAAAACCCGGATGTCTCAATCTATCCTCCTCACTTCCATTGCTTTCAGTAGAAGTAAAACCCGGATGTCTCAATCTATCCTCCTCACTTCCATTGCTTTCAGTAGAAGTAAAACCCGGATGTCTCAATCTATCCTCCTCACTTCCATTGCTTTCAATGGAAGTAAAACCCGGATGTCTCAATCTATCCTCCTCACTTCCATTGCTTTCAGTAGAAGTAAAACCCGGATGTCTCAATCTATCCTCCTCACTTCCATTGCTTTCAGTAGAAGTAAAACCCGGATTTCTCAATCTGTCCTCCTCACTTCCATTGCTTTTAGTGGAAGTAAAACCTGGATGTCTCAATCCGTCCTTTTTCTGGAGCCATATGGTAACCCTATGCTCTATGTCACATTTTGGTGTGAATGTTCAACAACACCAGCAGGACACCAGGCAGACCTTGTTTGGTCTTTAATACTGTGTTATCGCCAATAGCAAATGAACAGGTCTTGGACTGGGGAAGGAGGGAACAATTGATGTGTCTAGTGTTATTTTATTTGTGTATATGTTTCTGTTATCAGCTTTTCCTGGATGAAAAGGGGATAGAGGACCACTACACAGCTCCTGGATCTGTTGGGCTGCCGCGTGAGCAGACTACTGGGCACAATGGACCTCTGGTCTGACCCAGCAGAGGCACTTCTTATGTTCTTATGTATTTTGTGTAATACCTACAAAGCTGCATCTGCAAGTGTGTGCTTTATAAATTATCATTGAACTAAACTGTATAATGACTAGTCACAAAAATAAATTAGAGAAGAAGCAACACTTATCTTAGATGGTATAACCTATGAACCAGCGCTGGTTGGAGTTGTACATCTTCTTACAATGTCTGGAGTTGCTTTGCAACTGATTACAAGTTGAGACCGTTTAAATTTTCCATTTTGGTGGGAGACACTTTGTATGTATTATCGGTTTGAAAGAATGTTAGCAGAACAATCAGGTAAATCCTGGAAGTTTAAAGAGATTTGGGGTTCATTAGATTCGTTTGTCAAACACCTCAGATATCTACTCGATTCGAATTATTTTGGCTACTTTTCCTACACACCCAGGACGGGAGGGAGGAGGGATGGGTTGTTTCATGATTTAAGCATAGTATATAAGTGCTGTTTGATGATTTTTTTGTTGTGATAATTGTTGCACTCTGTATAAGCTGTTTCTACAAAATCAATAAGCAGTTATAAAAATGAAAATGCTACATAATTCCCCTCCATCAAAGACAAGATAAGATGGACTCGGAACTGGTCTTAGTACCATCTTTATTTGGCATGCGCTTTTTGATTTGGTCTCTTCTGTCCGTGAGGTGGGTAAAGTAGACCCTTTTAGTCCCAGACTGGTTACATAAGAATGTGTCAAGTGTCTCAGAGCAAACCTGGGCTACTTGCCACTGTCCATGATGAGAGCATAGATATCTAGAAAAAAAGAGTACAGATTGAGATATCCGGTGTTTACTTCTGTTGAAAGCAATGGAAGTAAAACCCGGATGTCTCAATCCATCCTCCTTTTTCTGGAGCCATATGATAATCCTATCTAAAAGGCAAAATGAAAGCTCTTGTGGAAGCAATGCTAAGTGTGCAGATAAAACCTCGTGGTGGGGTATCTGTAGTGGAATAAGTTTGACTGAAGCATTAACCCTTTGTCTCCTGTCACAAAGGTGCCGTTGTATGTCAAGGATCCAGAGAGTAGAGTGAAACAGCTGTACGAAATCTGAAGAGCTAGCATGGCTCGTAAGATGAGTTTCCCTGTGCTAGAGGACCAGCTCCGGTGTCCCATCTGCCTTGAGGTCTTCAGAGAGCCCCTGATGTTAAAGTGTGGACACTCTTATTGTAAGAGCTGCGTGATGTCCCTCTCGGGGGACTTGGAGAACCTTTTTCTGTTCCCGGTGTGCCGGCAGGAGGTGGACTTCAGCAGCTCTCCTCCCAACGTGTCTCTGGCCAGCATCATAGAGACGCTGCAGAGTCTGAGCGATTCTGAGCCCAATCAGGAGTCATGTCCCGACCACCACAACCCTCTGAGCCTGTACTGCGAGAAGGACCATCAGGTCATCTGTGGCCTCTGCGGCATCATTGGCACCCACCGGCAGCACCAGATCACACCAGTCGCCAGCGTCTATAGTAGAATGAAGGTAGGGAAAACACAAATAAACAGAGAGAGATAAAAGCCAAAAGACATACACTCTGAGCACTCATACGTGGGGTCAGAAGTCACTGCAGTAGTCAGTATATTTTAGGAAAATATGCATGGGAAATCTGATACACACTCATCCTTTTGGTGCTAAAACTCAGTATGTTAACATAACCTAGTCTAATCTAGTCTTCTGTTTATATACCAAGTCATCTCTTGACAGAGTTTGACTCAGTTTACAAATAGTCAGGAGACTAGAATGTACATAAATGACGTAGAATAGAGTAGAGTGTTTAAATTAGAAGCTATCATAAAATCGAACTTGCATTGTTATCAGTTAGTGGATTCTGCAGGTAAATTTTTTAAATATTGTGAAAAAAGCAGAGTTTGTAAGGTTTTCTGAAATACTTGTAGTTGGCCTATCGTTCTAATAGGACCCGGTAGTCCGTTCCAAATCTCTACTAACTTGAAAGTATAGGACTTACAGAGTTTCCCAGTTAATTTAATTCCCTTAACAGAGGGAAACGATAACTTATACTTTGGTGTGTTCCTCATGTAACAGGATCTGTATATATTCCGACATAAAGGAATCCAAAGGTCAAATATTCCATAAAGAAGTTTAAAAATAATGCTTGCTCATGTGTGGGATGAGAAAGGGTAGCGTAGGCTTGGAGACAGGACAGGCCAATAAGGAAAACCCACAAGCAACTGGGAACACAGCGCATGTGCTCAAAAAGAGCCAATAGTACTTAAGAACTACAAAATTACAGGACCTTGTAGTCTACAATACAGCAGGGTTCACTGTCATAAACGAGCGGGGAAAAAGGGGCGCCGACATTATAGACTATTTACATTTCCTATTGTAAACGATTGTATATACAAAAGATTTTTCCATAGAACTTTATCTTTTCAAGCTGGATCAGGGGATAAACCCTTTTCTGTTCTGCTAACAAACTCTAACGCCTATCTTTCCTTTAGAAAAATGCTTAAGACCTACTTATTTGACAAATTCTTCTGAATGTGATTACCGTTTCTTGATTGTTTTTAACTGAGAGGCTACTGCAGTATAGAAGTGAATTTATGATGTTATATTTAAGTCTTCAAGTCTCATCTCATATGTCTTCCGGTGCAGACCCCCTACTATTTTGGTCACTTTCCTCTGAACTGCTTCAAGTCTTTTTATGGCCATAGCAAGGTATGGCCTCCAAAACTGAACAAATGCTCCAAGTGGAGCCTCACCAACTACCAGTACGGGGGCATCAACATCTCTTTTCTTCTGTTGGTCATCTTGAGACCTTCAGACCTTGGCCACTGCTTTGTCACATTGTTTCACCACCTTGAGATCCTCAGATACTATCACCCCGAGGTCCCTTTCCTGATCCATGTTCATTAGCCCGTCAGCTCCTATTGCATCCAGATCTTTTGGATTTCTGCACCTGTAAAGCATTCATTCCTTCTCACTTATGCAATCATTCTCATCACATTTCAGCATTCACCTCCTCCTCCCCCTTGTTCTCCTACAGTTCCCCCCACCCCATTCTTCCTGTCCTAACTGGCACTAGTAGGTGCCACTGAGGTAGGGGAGAAAAAGAGAAAGATAGCCACATGCTGGCTGCCTATAGAGTTGGCATAGTGGATGCCAAGATTTTCGTTGTTTTAACATTAACCCCACCTAGCTTATGATACATCATTAATACAATTCTTCTTTAACAAACTATAGACTCCTGATGCAGGTGGATTAGCTGAAACACAGCCAGTGTCAGGTCCTCTTCTTGTTTTGCTTTGAGTATATTAGACAGATTTTTCTTTTAAATTTATTTATCTACCACTTATATCCTAATAGTTTTACATTCAGGTACTTTATCATATCTATCTAGTGTACCTGAGGCAATGAGGAGATTAAGTGACTTGCCCAGGGTCACAAGGAGCAGCAAAGGATTTGAACCCACAACCTCAGGGTGCTGAGGCTGTAGCTCTAACCACTGCCTTGGTCATCTCTTTTGGAGACTTGACAACCAGTATTTAAGCACAGGTGACTGGGACCTACATAGAGTGGCGAGCACAGCTCTGACCACTTGGACTGCTGTCATCTACTGTGTTATTGTGTTACTGGTTAGGAGTGACATAGCAAAGTAGAGATGAGGCTGAAGCCTGAAACCACTATCCTGCTGATGTGTATTTTCACTAAGATGATCCTTTTTTTAAACTCTCCCTTCCAGGAAGAGCTCTCCCTGCTGATAACGGAAGTACAGGCACAGAAGAGGAGTCTGGAAGAGCATGTCAGCAAGCTGATCAACAACAAAACTCGCATTGTGGTAAGCAAAGCCTGTTCTGTTCTGCCATGTGCAGCTATCCAGAGAGCTAAACGCTCGTTCGGCCTCCTATTCGAACAGAAGTTCAGTTCTGAAAACCAAGATTTTCAATGAAGAAAAGCAAACTGGGAAACATAGAAACTTACCAGAAGGTCAAAGGGAAATAAAATAAACTGGAAATAGTTTCTTAGTTATGTGCCGGGTTTAGAAAATCTGTACGAACCCTGACATGTCCTCAAAAGGAGGACAAGTCCAGAGAAATCCAGACATCTGGTAACCATAAGAGAACCAATACACCATTTTCCCCCCATCAGCGCAAAGAGCTTGTTAGGACAGTTTCTCTCTTCAGCTAACAGATATTTATTTATTAAGATTTAATAACTGTCAGTCACCAAGGCAGTATACAACAGATATAGCTTGATATACAAGTAAACACTATGGGGCTCATAATCAAAATAAAAATATGTCTAAAAGCCCGCCCAAGTCGGCACTTGGATGACCTAAAAGACAGGTCGAAGTCGGGTCGTCCAAGTGCCGATAATTGAAACGGGTTTTTAGACGTATTCAGAGACTTTTTAGGCCTCTGAATCCTGCTGTGCACTCAGAGCCGAAAGGGGCGTTTTTGGAGGAGTGGTTAGGGCAGGACATGGGTTGATCGTACTGCAGGGATAATCGAAAGTTTTATGGATGGAACTGGATGGAACTTATGCGTTGTGACTTCGACAATGTAAAACCAGGTCTAAGGGCTGGATTCTCTATAGGATACCCGGTCTCAGAAGCCACCTAAGCGGCGTTTGAGATTCGCACACGGGCGACCTATATAGAATCACAGGGAATCTCCTTGCTGCAATCAGTTTAACAGCCTTGGCCAGGAACCTGTCCCCCTGCGAAGACTACCGGCAGGAGGGATGCCCATTCCCTCCTGCCAGAACCCCCAAAGCCATCCCCACCACTCCCGAATGTCTGCGGCAGGAGGAGTGCCCAATTCCTCCTGCCACCACCTCACCAAGACAGGAGGGATGTCCAGTCCCTCCTGCTGGTACCCCCCAACACCCTCCCTATGATCATCAGCAGGAGGGATGGCCAGTCCCTCCTGCCAGTAGCCCCCCCCCCCCACCGAAGGCATGCTCTCTGCCCCCCTAGACCCCACAGTACCGTTAAATTGATAGTGCGTTTATTCAATGCCGTAGGTAAGTCTGGGTCAACAGATATGAGTAGCTGCAGGTCATCTGAAAAGATGTAGCGCAGCTAATGGTTTGAGATAGATACTGAACAGAATAAGTTACAGTATCAGTCCTTGTGGTATCAGGCAGATCAGATCAGATATTATGGATTGCTGGTTATCTCATAGGATTTGAACCAGACAACAAGTACTGTGCTGCTAATGGATGGATTGTTCAGGTCTTTATCTGCCGTCATTTGTTATGTTATATGAGTCGTGCTTGTATATTTTGGTCAACAATGTCAAAAGCGGTACTAACACCTTGTACTTTTAAAACCAATAGGAGGAAATACTTTTTCAAACAAAGAATAGTTAAGCTTTAAAACTTGGTGCCAGAGAATGTGGTAACAGTGGTTAACGTAGCTGGGTTTAAGAGAGGTTTGGACAAGTTCCTGGAGGAAAAGTCCATAGTCTGCTATTGAGATAGACATGGGGAAATCCACTGCTTGCCCTAGGATTGGTAGCATGGAATGTTGCTACTCATTGAGATTCCTGCCAGGTACTTGTGACCTGGATTAGCTTCTGTTGGAAACAGGATACTGGGCTAGACGGTCTGACCCATTATGGCTATTCTTATGTTCTTTTGAGGTGAACCTCTTCTCTCGGTTTCTTGAAACTTATGACCAAATGTAAGCATAAAATACAATCAATGAGGTAAACTTGGAAAAAGGCAAATTAAAGGTACTGTGTCCACAAAGCAATAATATCATGCATGAGTGCTGTGTCCATAGGAGAGCAATATAACATCCTGATGATTGCTCTCCACCATGTCTTTCACCCCTTCAGCCGAATGGCTGAGACCAAACCTGGATGTCCAGCATATGGCACAGTTCTGTCCCTAGACAGTGGAAGCCAGCTAGGACCATTCATGCTGGATAAAGGCAATAAAGTGATATACTAAAGAAAGAAACCTAATAATAGCCCAGAAAACATTTACCTTTTGATTAGAAAGAGAAACGGAACATTGAGACCTAGGGGGTGACATTCGCAGTGCCCTTGGAAGAGAGATAACACAACAATGGTCAGCCCTGGCTCCCACGCAAGACAAATATTTACAGCGTCCCCACCTGCTCATTGCTTAGTCTCCATAAAGAGATTCTGTCTTTGCTCTGAGTTCTAAGTGGATGTTTACGTTCATTCCCCATCATTTATACATGTCATCAGTAACATGGCACACAGAAGGCCCCGGTGAGAAGGCCATGAAGCGGCCTGTTTAGAGTGCTGCTGGCCTGACGCTGCTCTGCTGGAAGGTATTTATGGTCACAGTCGGAGGGGTTCGGATAGGAGGGAAGGATGGAGGGTCAGTGGGCATTTGGTTGTGCAGCGGGGGCAGGAGCTCAAGGGTTCTCCTGCACAAGGAGTGGGAGGGAGGGAAGGATAGAAGCTGGGCAAAGGTTCTCCTGCACAAGGGATGGGAGGGATGGAGAGATAGAAAGATGCTGTAGAGGGAAGGCACAAGGGGATGGGTGAAAAGATGTTGCACATGTGGGGGAGAGAAAGGAAAGAGGAAGAATTGGGGTGAAGGAGAGAAAGGGAGAGATGATCATTGTACATGAAAAAAATAAGTCCTTGACGGACACGGGCTGATGAGGAACAGTCAGCAGGTTTTTGCAAAGGCAGATTGTGTTTGACAAACTTGCTGCACTTCTTTGAGGGAGTAAACAGCAGATAGACAATGGGCGACCCGGTCGACATTTTCAGAAGGCGTTTGTCAAGGTTCCGCATGAACGACTACTTTGGAAAATTGCGAGCCATGGAATCGAGGGTGAAATACTCACGTGGATTAAAAACTGGCTGGAGCATAGGAAATGGAGACAATACTCGGACTGGAAGAGCGTCACCAGTGGGGTGCCGCAAGTCTCGGTGCTTGGACCCGTGCTCTTCAACATCTTTATAAACGATCTGGACATTGGTACGATAAGTGAGGTGATGAAATTTGTGGACGATACGAAGTTATACAGAGTAGTAAAGACACAGGGGGATTGCGAAGATCTGCAACTTGACATAATCAGGCTCGAGGAATGGGCATCAACATGGCAGATGAGGTTCAACGTGGATGAGTGTAAAGGGATGCATATCGGTAACAAAAATCTCATGCACGAATACAGGATGTCCGGGGCGGTACTTGAAGAGACCTCCCAGGAAAGAGACTTGGGAGTTCTGATTGACAAGTCGATGAAGCTGTCTGTGCAATGTGTACTGGCGGCAAAAAGGGCGAACAGAATGCTAGGTATGATAAAGAAGGGGATCACGAACAGATCAGAGAAGATTATCATGCTGCTGTATCGGGCCATGGTGCACCCTCATCTGGAGTACTGCATCCAGCACTGGTCGCCATACATGAAGAAGGACACGGTACTACTCGAAAGGGTCCAGAGAAGAGCGACTAAGATGGTTAAGGGGCTGGAGAAGTTGCCATACAGTGAAAGATTAGAGAAACTGGGCCTTTTCTCCCTCGAACAGAGGAGATTGAGAGGGGACATGATCGAAACATTCAAGGTTCTGAAGGGAATAGACTTAGTAGATAAAGACAGATTGTTCACCCTCTCCAAGGTAGGGAGAACAAGAGGGCACTCTCTAAAATTGAAAGGGGATAGATTCTGTACAAACGTAAGGAAGTTCTTCTTCACCCAGAGAATGGTAGGAAACTGGAACGCTCTTCCGGAGTCTGTCATAGGGGAAAACACCCTCCAGGGATTCAAGACAAAGTTATACAAGTTCCTGCTGAACCAGAACGTATTCAGCTAGGGCTAGTCTAAGTTAGGGCGCTGGTCTTTGACCAGAGGGCCGCTGCATGAGTGGACTGCTGGGCATGATGGACCACTGGTCTGACCCAGCAGCAGCAATTCTTATGTACCCTGAAAATAAAACCTAGTGCCTTTTTTGGGCCCCAAATTAATATAAGACACTGTCTTATTTTGGGGGAAACACGTTAGTAGTGCTGCCTGATTCACCAATTCACTTCTGTGAATTGATTTGAATCTATTTGTTTTCCCCCAAATTTGGACTCATCGATTCAGTGAACAACCCTTCACCCCTGGTAAGGCCTGACATACCTCCATGGCTTCCTAAAGCAACAGCGGCGGTGGATGGCTAGCAAACGCAGGCTCTGAACAGGCTGCTCGTAGCCTGCCCCACAAGGGCCTTCTCTCTGCCGCGTCACTGATGACCCGACAAAGGGAAGCCCTGACAGGGCAGGCTGCAAGCAACCTGTTCAGAGCCTGCATCTGTTAGCCGTCCACCCCTGCTGCTGCGGCATTAGGAGACTTGATAGTATGTCAGATGTTGGGGGGGATAGAGGAGGGTCAGTCAGGAAGCTCCGCACAGGGGGATGGGAGGCAGGGATGGAAAGCTGCTGCACATGGGAAGAAAGAGGAAGAATTGTAGGACATGGGGTGGAAGGGAGTGCAACAAAGAGGTAGAAAGGGGTAAGAGGGAGAAATCCTGCATATGATAGAGGGGACATAGGGTGGAGGGCAGGGAGAGATGGTGAACGGGGAGAGAGAAAGAAATATTTCACAAGATAATGGAGCGGAGGAAAAGAGAGATGCTGCATGGAGGGGAATAGAGCTGTTTGACCCAGGGCACAAGGCAGGGAGGGAAAGAGAGATAGTAGACAATGGGAAAGAAATGTTGGATATGGCAGTGGAAGGGAAGGTACAGAGATGGAAGATGAATGATGAGCATGAAGAAAGAAGAAAACATCAAATGGGCAGGGGACAGGGGACCCTGGCGAGTGAGTTAACAGAAACCAGGGAACCAACATGATTTGAATAATAAAATGACCAGACAACAAAAGTTAGAAAAAATCATTCTATTTTGTGATTACAATCAGTGGCGTACCAAGGGCGGGGTGGAGAGTGCGGACCGCCCCAGGTGCCAGCCCTAGGGGGGTGCACAGCCAGCCAGATCCGGAACCTTCCGCACTGCTCTAAATGACACCTGCACCTCTGAGCATCTGCCGTATTTATTCTGAATGTTCAAAAAATTATTCAAGGATAAGGTGAAAATAGCAGCAGCCAAGGACGATGGTTCACACGCTAAAATATGCAAAGATATGAAAATAAATTTAAAAGTACTTATTCTGAAGCTGAGTCAGCAGCCGTGCTGAAGTGCAGGAAGGTCCCATGATGACTGCATCTGCTGCCTCTGCCTTCGGAAGATGTAAGTGTCATCAGAGGGGGTGGACCGGCAGCTGCAGTCATCGCGGGACCTTGCCGAACTCCCTGTGTCTGCCAGCCAACCCCCTCCGACGTTACTTACGTCTTCCAGAGGCAGAGGCAGCAGAAGCAGTCATCTTGGGACCTTGCTGGTTTGGAGGGAGAGAGGAAGGGGGTCAGGGTGGTATGGAAGGGTGGTGGAGGGAGAGAAAGGGGGTCAGGGTGGTATGGAAGGGTGTGCAGGAAAAGGAGAGAGAGACATAAGAGAGAAGGATACTGGATGGAATTGGGTTGGAGGGAAAGAAAGGGAGGCAGATGCTCATGGAAGTGGGGGGGGGGGTACGGGGTGAGAGGAGAGAGTAAAATGCCAGAACATGGGGGTGTGGGAGAGGGAAGGGAAGAAGATTAGAGGAGAGAGATGCCAGATCATTGGAGGAGGGAAGGGAAGAAGATGGATGCAGATCAATGGGGGTGAAGGAAGAGATGGAAAGGGGATGTATAAAGTTTCTGGGAGGGGAATAGAAGGAGAGAAGATGCCATATAGAAGGGGCAGAGAGAGGGTAGACAGTGGATGAAAGGAAGAGAGTGACAAGAAGATGAGAAAAGCAGAAACCAGAGAAGACAAGGTAGAAAAAAAAATTCTATTTATTAATTTTTTTTTGCTTTAGGGGAGATGCATCGCTGTTTCTGTGGTGTTGCATTGTATGCAGAGTCCAGCTTCTTGGTGGTTCAATTTAACCTTTGTGTATGTGTTTCTATTTTATCCACCCTTTTATAAAATTGTAGAGCATGTTTTTAGCACCAGCCATGGTGGTAACAGCTCTGATGCTCAGAATTCTATGAGCATTTGAGCTGTTACCACCATGGCTAAAAACCACACTACAGTTTTGTAAAAGGGGGAGGGGTTAGTTTGTGATTACATATTCCATACTAGGCGAAGGTGTTTTCTGTGCTCTGTGTGTTTGAAATACATGGTATTCTGTTAGAATCGACTGTGCAGGATTGATCTGTACTAGTCTGGCTTGTTTAGTTTTACAGTGGGTGTATTGATGTTGTACTGCTCACTGCAGTATGTAAGATGCTGCCTTTTCCTAGGCACACTCTTGTGTAACATGTGGAATGTTAATAAAAATCATGTTTTTCATAGAGATGTGGGGGGGGGGGGTTGTCAAAAAATGATAGGCCCAGGGTGTCACATATGCTAGGTACGCCACTGATTACAATGTCAGATTTGAAATGTGTATCCTGCCAGAGCAGGTGTTACACAGTAAGTGCGTGAGCAAGGACCTAATGGAGAGAGGAAAAGTCTTTTATGTTTACTGGGTCAGACCAATGGTCCATCAAGCCCAGTATCCCTTCTTTGCAGAGGCCAGTCTAAGTCACTAGTACCTGGCCAAAACCCAAGGTGTAGCAATATTCCCCCATGTCTTTCTCAATAACAGACTATGGACTTTTCCTCCAGGAATTTGTCCAAACCTTTCTTAAAACCAGCTACACTATCCGCTCTTACCACAACCTCTGGCAATGCGTTCCAGAGCTTAACTATTCTCTTAATGAAAAAAATTTCCTCCTATTGGCTTTAAAAGTATTTCCCTGTAACTTCATCGAGTGTCCCCTAGTCTTTGTAATTTTTGACGGAGTGAAAAATCGATCCACTTGTACCTTTTCTACTCCACTCAGGATTTTGTATACTTCAATCATTTCTCCCCTCAGCCTTCTCTTTTCCAGGCTGAAGAGCCCTAACCTTTTTAGTCTTTCCTCATACGAGAAGAGTTCCATCCCCTTATATCATCTTGGTCGCTCTTCTTTGAACTTTTTCTAGTGCCGCTAAATCTTTTTTGAAAATGGCAGAACACTCTAAAGGGGTTTCTTTTCATTTTGCCTCACCCTTTAGAATTACCTTCTTAGAGTGCTGTCATAGATCCAGCCCCTCTCACATTGAGCAGAATATGTGTTTTCTCTCATGTCCTCCTCTTCACATGGTCTGTAGATTGCATGCTAGACATAACATGCTTTTCTCTTTCTTGTGCTTTGCAGAATACATGCGAAGCCTAACTTGCTTGCCCTTGCATGCTCTTTCAAATGCACTCTATACGTTTCCCCTCAAGCCCTCTGCAGAATATAAGCTGAATGTAATGTGTCTCGCCCTGACTCATGTGTGCTGTATCTACCAAATATGTTCCCCCCTTCTCTCATTTGCTGTTGATAACATGCCCTTCCTGATATGCTGTGCAGAAAATTTGCTGTATCTAATGCATCTCCCAATCTCTCTCCCGCAGAATGAGTTGGACGTCTTTAAGTGTATTATCCGGAAGGAGTTCCAAGAGCTGCACAGGTACATCAAGGACGAAGAGACTCACTTCCTTGAAAGCACTGAGAGGAAGGCTTCAGACCTCATTGCCTCTATCGAGTCCCAGCTCCAGCAGACAACTGAAACCCTCAAGCAGTTTATGGAGATTCAGAAGACACTTGAAATACTGAACAATGAGAATCATTTGAACTTTATTCGAGTGAGTAGCCCTCCATTACAGACCTCTCTGTCAACTCCTCTTCTGCTCTCCTCTTCCACTCGTCTTTTATCTTCCCAGTTTCTATCAATATTCACCTCTGGGCTTAACGCTCAGTGCTAAAACTAGGCTCTTGTGCACATTTCCAGAGAAAACTGGAAGTACGAGGACACATTGGCGCTGATCTTCTGTGCTTTTAAATATGAGCCTCAAAATTTTGAAAGCCTCATATTTAAGCGCAGAAAAGCAGGCACCTGACATGGAACCGGATTTTAACACCGGTCATTGCGGTAACAGCTCCGATGCTCTAGAATTCCGCTTAGAACTTTTGCAAGATTTGGCGGAATTTCAAGTTTTAATAAACATTTAAATACAATTTACAGCTATCTTTAGTACGAATGTTAACACTAGTGCGTGAGCCTGCTAAGCATTTGGCATTGTATAGCATGTGCGCAACCCTGGCTTTAACTATACATTAACGCTGGCAGTAGTTTATAGTTCGTTTGGAACCCTTCTGGACTACTTTGACCCCTCTGGCTCGTAGCCGGATACTTAATTGATGCTTTTTGTAATGCATATTCTTTGTTTACTTTTGTGTGGAGTTTGTTCTTTGTTTATTTTTGGTAATTGGAAGGAGGACCCAGGGGTGGGACTGGGTGGGGGAGGGATGTCTTGGGTTGGGTGGTGGGGAGGGAGGCTCTTTGGGGGGAATACTTCAAACTCTTTTGAGCTGGTTTTGCTCTTGTTGTGGCATTCTGTTGTTTTTCATGATTGCTCAATAAAATATATTTGAATATAGTTCGTTTGGTTATATCCCTCCTTTAATAAGGTGGGTTACAAAACACTTCTCCCTCGTTATTCGCGGGGGATAGGGGCAGAGCCGGACCGCGAATATCTGGCTCTGACCCACCCCCGCCTCCCTTCCGCCTTCCCCTGGCATCCCGGCCTTACCTGGGGTAGGAGCGATCTTCCTACGCTCCTGCCCCGTGCAGATAGCCATTAGGAAATGGCTGTGGGGAGTTCCCGTAGTCTCTCGAGAGACTACGGGAACTCCCCACAGCCATTTCCTATGACTACGGGAACTCCCCACAGCCATTTCCTAATGGCTATCTGCACGGGGCAGGAGCGTAGGAAGATCGCTCCTGCCCCGAAAACCAGCTAGACCACCAGGTAAGGCCGGGATGCCGGGGGGAAGACAAAAATATGTGGGGGTTTTTCCTCTTTCCCCCCTCCCCAAAAAAATTGTGATTATGTGAAATCGAGATTGGGGAAACCGCGAATGGGGAGGGGGAAGTGTTTTGAGCATCGGCCCCCCTAGTGTGAAGCTAGAGAATAGTGTACCCACAGCCAAGAGGGCAGTGCTGCATCAGTGTGGCCGAGAGCACAAAGCTGTATTGTGTAAATACTAGTAAGGATACAGAATTGTTATGCATGCTTGCAGTGAGTCAGGTTATGCTGTCTTGGCTACTTTTCTCATGTTTAACTGCTTCTACAGAGTCCATGTTTTGGTCAGCCTGGATAGTGTGAATGCTTACCCAGTGGATTTCTGATGAAATGTCTTTCTAACTCACAGCTAGCACTGAAACTGATATGACAGTTGTTGTAGACTAAACTAAACCTTAAGTTTGTATCCCGCATCATCTCCATAAAGATAGAGCTCGGCACGGTTTACAGGTAATTCAATAAATGAGGGAAGGACATAATAAGAAATTAGAGGTTATGAAGAGGATAGCTAGCTTTACATTTTAAATAGATAGCTTTACGTTTTGGAGAAAAGCCAGGTTTTCAGATGCTTTCGGAATAATTGGAATGAGCCTAGGTTCCGCAGCGGGGCAGGGAGGTTATTCCAAAGCTCAGTGAATTTGAAGAAAGGGGATTTTCCTAATTTACCTGCATACATGACGCCTTTTAATGAGAAAGAGAAAGAGAAAGAGAGAAAAAAAAGAGAGACAAAGAGAGAGAGAAAAAAAGGAGACAGAGAAAGAGAGAAAAGAGAGAGAGAGAGAGAGAGAGGAAGAGAAACTAAACTAAACTAAATCTTAAAGATAGAGCTCAGCACGGTTTACAGGTAATTCAATAAATGAGGGAAGGACATAATAAGAAATTAGAGGTTATGAAGAGGATAGCTAGCTTTACATTTGAAATAGATAGAAAATGGACCTATGGTGCTAGGCCTTAGAAAGCTGTCTGCCTTGTTCAGGCTTGTGCTGCACTTCAAGGCACATCGCGCCAGTGCAAACAGAATGCTGGTTTACTCTCTCCAAAAATATAAGGACTAGGGGGCAAACAATGAAGCTACTAAACAGTAAATTTGAAACAAATCATAGAAAATATTTCTTCACTCAACATGTAATTAAACTCTGGAATTTGTTGCAAGAGAAAGTGGTAAAAGCAGTTAGCTTAGTAGGGTTTAAAAAAAGTTTGGACAAGTTCCTACAAGAAAAGTCCACAAGCCATTATTCAGATGGACTTGGGAAAATCCACTGCTTATATCTGGGACAAGCAGAAAAAAAATCTGTTTTACTCAGGTTCTTGCCAGGTACCTGTGACCTGGATTTGCCACTTTTAAAAACAGGGTACTGGGTATGATGGACTTTCAGTTTGTCCTGGTATGAAAATCCTTATGTTCTTATGTTATATTCCAGTTAGGCTTTGCAATTTCTCTGCACATTTCATCTCCTCAACATTCTCCTGTTTCTTTTTAATTACAGAAATACAGCTCTCTCCCTCCAAGGTAAGAAAACAGGAATGGGGTGCAAAACAAAAGAACATAGATTTCTGTGGCTATGAAAAGGGAGCTTAAAGGGAGAGAGAGCAGACCAGAAAGGACCACATATGTTCAAGTTCAATTTATTTAACATATCGCAAATATAAAACCAAAGGTAAATCTAAGTGGTTTACAATATAAATTAAACAAAACGTAAACTACAATTGAAAACATGAGGAAAGAAGGGAACCAGCGGTTACGATAAAACCAAAAAGATTGGGGAGAGGGATGAACAATATGGTAGGGGAGGCCACAGCAATGGAGGGTGCGAGATGTAGAAGGGACAGGGATAAATTCTCAGAAGGTCTCCAAAATTTAGGCACTAAGGGCTCCTTTTACGAAGGTGCGCTAGCATTTTTAGCCAAAAAACTATCACCTGCTCAAGAGGAGGCGGTAGCGGCTAGCACGCCTGGCGTTTTAGCGCCCGCTATTCCGCGCGTTAAGGCCCTAACGCACCTTCATAAAAGGAGCCCCAAGTGCAAAGTCTATAACAGCTAACGCAGTGCGCATAAAAGATGGTATTCTATAACCTGACTGCTCAAACCCCTCCCAGGCCTAGGCCCCTTCAAGGTAGCGTGCTCTGGAATTTGAGCGTGCAACTTATAGAATAGCGACTAAGGGCAGCTATTAATTGGTGCCAATTATAGCCTATATTGGTCATTAACAATTATCAGCTCATTATTAAACTACATTATGCATGCAACGGCTCTGATTCTATAGGTTACACCAGTGTTTCTCAAATTGTGGGTTTTTAAAATTTCCATTCATAGGCATACATCAAATCTTGAGGTTTAAGCCCAATTAAATTCAGCACTTTCCCTCCACATTCACTCTTCAATTTTATGCGGAATAATGTACAGTTTTCTATACTGGCCTCAGAGCCACCACTCCACCGCCTAGTAAGAATTTCAAGCGTCATCATCGGCCCTATACGTTCTCGATAAATGACTTAAGATTCAATAAATAAATGAATATCATTCACTGGCATTTTAAATAGCTTTTGACCTCAACTTATCATTGTTTACTCTTTATAGTTTGTGTTTTTACTATCTTATGCGTGACCCGGGAGGGAATAACCCAACATGTTTCGCAAAATGCGCTTTATCAAGGGTCCCCCGCGGCTGCTATTGTCATCCGACTCCTAGAACTCTTAGAGAGCTAGGGCCGATGATGAGAGAGCCATATAATTCTTCCCGCTTGAAATTCTTACTAGGCGGTGGAGTGGTGGCTCTGAGGCCGGTATAGTAAACTGTACATTATTCAGCATAAAATTGAAGAGTACACTTGAAAAGATGACATGTACGTCACGTACGCAAGAGTCAATGTTATGAGCGTCTGTGTGCAGAAGGAAACAACCACCCAGACAAGCATCATTCTTTGGTGTGATTGTTCCTTGAAAACTAATGGCAAAACATTTTCGTTTTTATGCAGTAGTTAACCTAACCTGAGCAATAAAGCAATCAAGGCTTTGCTACCGTTTGAATCTTCTTATCTTTGCACACTTGGATTTTCAGCTCTGACAGAAATTAAATTAAAAAAAGAGAATGACTGCAGATGGTGGATGATGAAATGTGTGTTTGCTTGTCGACTATCAAGCTGCGTTTTGAGTTTATTTGTAATCAAAATCAAGCACATCCACTGCATTGATTAGCAATTCTATACTTAGCTTAAAGAACATTAAATAAATAACTCTCAAATTTAATTTTTTGCTGGTTTTGCAATTTTATAATTGAAATTATAATGTGTCGCGAAAAACATTTGCTCTGTTTAGTGTGCCAGAGCCAAAATAGTTTGAGAGTCACTGGTTTACACTCTAGTTGCAATTCAGTCAACTCTGTAGAACTTGTTCCTGGATGTTATGGTCAAAATTAATAATGGCTGGTTTTAAAAAAGTTTTGAAGAAGTTTATAGAGATCAGGACCTTGAACAATTAACCAGGCAATCCCCATCTCTTATAAGAAGGATTGGACCTCCCTAGTTGGACCTGCAGATACTTCTAAGTGGGAAAAAAACGAGAGTGGGCTTGATGAACCATCACTCTGACATAGAATAGTATTTTAATGTTCTTATGTTCTGCCCTCTGCTTTAGATCTCAGCTTCCTCAAAAGCACCCTATAGATGGTGTCTTCAGTGCAGTATCCTTCAAGCCAGGCTTCCGTCACGATGACATCAAGATTACTGTATGGAAACGCATGTTCCGTAGGGTGCTACCAGGTAAGCTCAGGTTCCTACCTAAATCCCACAGTGAACCAGGTCACTTTCTGATCTCTTGCCCATTTTATAGTCAGTCAGCTTTTGGGTCCCATGACAGTCACACACCTGACTCACATCCAGCTAGCCTAAACCCCCTGCCAAATTCATGTCTATCCCACAGTCAAGCAGCTCATGGACCCTATGCTGATCCCAGACCTATCTTGCAACAAGCCATACCCCTAGCTCCATGCCTATCAGACAGTAAGCTGGGTCCCATCTTGATTCTCATTCTCTTAACCAGCCAGATCCTGGACCCCAACCAAAAGACAAGCCTGTTTCATAGGTAACTAGTCCCAGGCCTTATTCTGATCCCATATCTGAAACATGATCAGCCAGTTCCTCAATTCTGGGCTGATCCCCATCCCTAGGAATACTTTGGGACTGACCCAGAATTTGTATGATTACCAAGCTTTGAGGAAAGAATTGAAAAGCTGTGCCAGAGCTCCACTGTCCACTCCTCAAACCCCTCCACTTCGGCCAGGGAAAAGAGCTGGAAGAGGGAGAATAGCTATAGTTTTCTGCTCTGAAGTGACCACTCCAGCCTCACACTCTTTCCCTGTCAACAGGCAGCAGGTTGGGAGAAACAGAAAAGAAGGAGCTGGAAAAGAGAGCAGAACAATTTATTTCTGCTGTTTTGATGTCAACTTCACTCCTCCTGTCTTGTCTAAATAGACCCCACATGGGAAGAAGTCAGATTGGAATAGACACTACTCAGCCTGGTGTTGTGTAGATTCCAGACTCAGCTGAGAGCAGAATAGGAGAGAGGAAGGAGATTCCCAAAGCACAGGTCATAGAGCTGTGAGTGCTGCTGAAGTCAAAATTGGGGAAGCAGAGGGAGCGAGAGACGGTACATGTGGATTAGCAGGAGGGAGATAAGGTGGAAGAGAAAAGACAATGGCCATTCTTCCCTTCCTCCACTAATCAATTGCAATCAAAAATAAGGGACTAGACTTTTCCTGTTGCTAGGGGGAGAAATAAAATGCATGTCAAAACCTCCTGTTTGAAATCCTGAATGGTAATAACTGTTCTAGAGTAACAACGATGGACATTATAAACTCAAGTGCACTCCCTAGTTCCTGGACAGCCACACAGAAACAAAGAAGCATGACGGCAGATAAAGGCCAAATGGTCCATTTACTATCTCCTCCTCTCCCTAAGGGATCTCACGTGCCTGTCCCACACTTTCTTGAATTCAGACAATCTTTGTCTCCACCACCTCTACTGGGAGCCTATTCCACACATCTACCACCCTTTCTGTAAATAAGTATTTCTTTAGATTACTCCTGAGGCTATCTTATGCCCATAGTAGTGAAATAGCCCTCTCCATTGGTAGGAACTGCTGCTTAGCTTAGAGGGAACAGTGTCCTGGATCACACTCCTTGTACATTGTACATCTGGACACAGATGTAGGCATTCCCTTCGATTTAACCCCTGGTCCTCTTCATCTCATCTAAGGTCATTCGCTGACTCCTCTTCTTCTCCTGCAGGATCAGTGGAAACTTATTCCTCTTCTCTTTCCTTCATTTAGTGCACCAGAACAGCGTAATACTGTGAAGTGCAGTGGCCTAAGCAACCCTCCCCACCCCAACGGTGCTGGTTCAATGGCAGGGCCTGCGTGATACAATGGTTGATTTGACCAGATGGCATGATGACTTATTCTGACTGCCTGGACTTTTACGCTTATGAGATTGTACTTTGTATTATCTTATGGAGTTCACTTTCTACCTCTATATTTTTTATTTGACTTATTTGTAAATTGCCTAAACTTGTTTTCTCTCAATTTGGTGATCCATCCAGTTTTTAAATAAACATGAACATAAGCAGAGGTAGAAAGCTCTTGAGGCAGTGGCTTAGCTGGGTGTTTATACCAGGCCCTCTGAGGTCTCCTCTTACCATTACTTCACATGTAAGGAGAGCCTTCCCAGATCTGGAAAGTAGCAGAAAGAAGTCTTAGAACACTACTTTTAGTAGAATGATTGGAGGTCTCTAGCTATAACCACAGAAGAACTTTAGAAGTCTCTACAATCACATAGAGATACAGGGAAGCAAATATACTGAAGGTATCTGTCCCACTAACCATTCAGTCTTTGCTTCTAGCCTTTCATGTAGCAGGCCTGGCCTACAGATCAGCCTTTCACATATAAAGCTCTAGTCTAGTCCCAGCTTTTTGCACCACAAGTTCTAACTTCTGCCTTTCACCCTGTCATATGGGAGGCTCTACCACCATCTTCTGTCACCCAGGCCTAGTCCCTAGTCTCTCATAGTGGAAGCCAAACTGTACCACAAACTGTGTAATACAATATTTTTTTCCCTCTCCTTTCTGTCAGCCCCAGAGGTATTGAAGTTAGATCCTATGACTGCTCATCCTCTCCTGGATCTGTCCAAAGGTGACACAGTGGTGCAGTGTCGTCTCCTGTACACCCGCCGGGACAGCAACCCTGAGCGTTTTGACTACAGCAACTGCGTTTTGGCCAACAAGGGCTTCTCCACAGGCAAGCATTATTGGGAGATAATTGTTGGAGCCAAGCAAAAGTGGCGCCTTGGCATCATCAAGGGTACTGCCAGTCGCAAGGGCAAGCTGCAGAAATCTCCTGACAACGGTGTGTGGCTCATTGGCTTGAAAGAAGGCAAGATCTATGAAGCCTTCACCAGCACCCGGGTGGTGCTGCCGCTCACTGCACGGCCACAGAGGATCGGAGTATTCCTGGATTATGAGAAGGGTGAGCTGTCCTTTTACAATGCTGACAGCAACTCAGAGCTCATCCACATCTATACCTTCCAGGCAGAATTCCAGGGCAAGCTGTACCCACTTTTGGATACCTGTTGGCAGGAAAGGGGCACCAACACCCTTCCTCTGATCCTACCCTCACCTGCCGTGTAACGACCCAGAGAGGCAGTTTGAGGAATCTGCTGACACATTAGCCTCTTGTACAGCAAAGTGATGGAAACCCTGTACTGGGATAAACATCCATAGACCCCTAAGCACTGAGTAGCATGCTGACTTCATGACCAGAGAGCTTACGTTTATTTCTTGTTGGATTCCAGAAGTAAGAATGGGACGCAGTGACTTAGATCGACCCACATTTCTACATTGTCTGCACATAAGGAGATGGGAAGAGGTGTTATATCCTGCATGAGTTGCCATTCCAGAGATTCTTTTCCGATACTAATGATATTCCTAGAGATGGAAATGGGTCCAAAATTTCTGCTTATGGCACTCAGTTAGATTCTAAAATGCTGCCGGTGTTAAACCCAGAAATTCAGTGCTGGGCCATATCCACACTCCGGCACTGGATTTCCAGCTTTATAGAGCCAGCTAAACCAGTCAGTTAAGTACGATATTCAGCAATTAACCAGCTATGGCACACCGTATAAAGATAGGACTACTCAGTCCTATTTATGCAGTTACTTTGGATGGTTAAGTGCGAATATTCTGCCCCTGGACCACTCCCAAAATAGCCAGCTTTCAGTTTGGCGCTAAGTGCTCCTTTTCAGTGGTACTAACCTCTTAACTGCTACTGAAAATGAATGGTTAATTCCAAACGGATGATTTAACTAGCCAGAAGCTGTTTAAATTGCTTTGCATATTGACCGGTTCGTGTCCATGGATTTCCTGCAGTGTAAATGCCTCTCTCTGACATTTCTATGCACCTTGCTTTGTTGTCGGCACAAGGACTGGAGGCCCAGATGAAGAGGGAACATTTTAATTCAGGAGTATCGAGCAAGCTGTCTTTGACCCTTGGGATCTGAGAACCTGTGACAATGGGAACTTGGTCCATGAGGACTAGCCACAATCAGAACTGAAGCTTGTGGTAGTTTGACAGAACATCTCTCTCTACTCAACCCCTCTCCTGGGGTATCCTGCTCGAATTATAAAGAATTAATGTAAACATCTTCCACACTCTATCTCAAATTCAGATTTAACAGTTTCACAGTATAGGCCAGCCATCGCTGTTCTTTGCTCAAAATTTATTTACCTGTAATTATGTTTGTAGTAACATAACATAGATTCTACCTTGCAGTTCTGTGCGGTTAACAAACTAAGAAGGTACTGACCATTCACAGTATGATCACAGTAGATTAGTCAAAATATTTGCCAAACAAGTATGTTTTCAACGATTTTCTGAAAACCAGATAACAAGCAGAAATGGATATATAGGTACCTACTTGTTTATCCCACATTGCTGCCCAATATGCCAAAATTTTGCTAAAGAATCTTTTATAAACACATTCTTTTACTGATGGAAAGTCAAAAAATTGTACTTTGTGCAGATGTTTTCTATCAGCAAAATTAAAGTGATCGACAAGGTAGCTGGGTAAAAGTCCATCCAGAGCCTTAAAGCAAATACATCAGAACTTAAAAATCACTCTTGCCTCTATTGTCAACCAATGTAATCTGTGATAATACTGTGATACGTGATCGGATCTTTTCAATCCAAAGATCAACTGTAACACAATATTTTAAATGATTTGCATCCTTTTTATATTTTTCTTAGAGATCGAGAATATTACAATAGTCTAAGGTACTCAAAATAAGAGACTACCAATAGTCTAAATGAAAAAAAAATGAAAGTATGGCTTAATTGTTCTTCATTTCCATAATAGGAAGTAAGATTTTTTAAACTAAGGAAGTGATATAAAAGTCAAAGGATAATTTGCGATCAAGAATTTTTATACTTGGCAAGATGGAATAAATAATGCCATTCAAACTTATTGAGTCTTCCTTGATTGTATCAGATGAAGACAATAAAAAAATTATCTTGTCTGGGTTAAGTTTTAACCTAAAGTCATTCATCCATGCTTCTACTACTGCAAAAAATCGAATGAATGAAAGTTAAATAATTGTTTGTAAAAGCTGTCAATGGCACTATTATGGTGATATCATCTGCGTAACTGTAGAGCTTTATACCCAGAGAGCAAATTTGTGACCCAAGTGGAGTTAAATAAAGATTGAACAGTGTGGGAGATAAAGGAGAGCCCTGTGGGACTCCACATAAGTTCTTCCATTTATAAGAACATAAGAATAGTCTTCCTGGGTCAGATCAATGGTCCATCAAGCCCAGTAGCCCATTCTCACAGTGGCTAATCCAGGTCACTAGTACCTGGCCAAAACCCAAAGAGTAGCAACATTGCATGCTACCGATCCAGGGCAAGCAGTGGCTTCCCCCATGTCTTAATAACAGACTATGGACTTTTACTCCAGGAATTTGTCCAAACCTTTTTTAAAACCAGCTACGCTATCTGTTTTTACCACAACCTCTGGCAGCGTCTTCTTGAAAGAAGGAATTGTCCAGGAAGCCTCTAAACCAATTTAAGACATTGTCTGACAATCCAATGGCTTCGAAGCATCTCAACAAAACGTGATGGTCTATTAGATCAAAGGCACTGGTAAGATCAAATTATATGATCATAGCACTTGTACCTACACTAAATAACTGATAGAGATTATCAAGCATGGAAGTTAATTTTGTCTCAGTACTATAAGAAGCCTTCCGTCAAAAATTAAATATTTTATTAAGAATCAATATTTTAAATAACACACATATATATCATTTAAATAAACCACTGCCCACACCTAAACTCCTCATAAAAACTCAATGGAGAACATCCCCATTGAGACAGAAAACCTGGAATGGATTAGAATCTTTCAACCATTGCTCCTTTCAAAGTACCATAACCAGTTCTCTTAGTATCTCAATGTTACTTGCTGTATTCCAAACCAAAAGTAGAGTCTCAGCAGTCTTAGTTGTAAATGATGATATCCTGGCCCTCCACCAACGCCTTTGATCTCAGGCTGGCTGGGTGAAATCTATGCAGCGATCAAAGGAGCAGTGGTTGAAAGATTCTAATCCAGTCCAGGTTTTCTGTCTCAATGGGGATATTCTCCATTGAGTTTTTATGAGGAGTTTAGGTGTGGGCAGTGGTTTATTTAAATGATATATATATATATAAATGTGTGTTATTTAAAAATATTAGATTTTTGACAGAAGGCTTCTTATATGTTTCTGTATTAGTTAGCAGAAGCCGCTTTAATTAGTTTAAAGCCCTGGTTTGTATTGATTGGTAACCCAAGAAGTACTCTAATGAGGGCGAAAACCAGACTGAGTAGAATGTAAAACTGCAAAGCATTCTAGATAATCGGTAAGCTCTACATTCACTAAGTAAGTTTTATCAAAAAAGGAATTCCTGCAATTGGCCTATAATTACTTACAAGAGATGGCGAACATTTATGGTCTTTAACAACTGGAGTGATCATTATGGGGGTCTTTTACTAAAGCGTGCTAGACCCCCCCCTATATGACCTAAACTTGAAGGAAAGTTATCATGTTGCAACTGTAAATTAATCCAAGCTAGTACTTCAGCTTTAAAATGTATAGGAGAAGTTTTAAATATTTCCACTGGACAATTGTCTAAAAGACAATGAAATTTTGCGTATTTGTTATAAACTGTGGATAGTGCTTCTGTGTATATGGACCATCAGAAAAGACAGAATTGGAAGGTCTGAACTCTTCTGAACCTCTTTTCCCTAACACAGCCCGATTCAGTTGTTGGTGAAAAAAAAAATTATTTTAAAATGACCATAGTAGGTATTTTGAATTTTTCATTTCATATGCAAGATTTAAGCCAGGGGTGTCCAACCTGCGGCCCGAGGGCCGCATGCAGCCCCGTGAACTATTTTGTGCTGCCCTGGTCGAGAGTGATGCAGTGTTTTCCTCTGCTGCCCCCTCCTCTGTCTTGCTGCAGCGTTTGCGCGGCTCCAGAAACATTTTTTTCAGCCAATGCAGCCCAGGGAAGCCAAAAGGTTGGACACCCCTGATTTAAGCCATGATGGATATCACATCGTACATAATACCAGTATGTGGTCTATTTAATCATTCATTAGTTTGTGGATTTAATGCTTGTCAGTTTGAAACCATTGATCAGTGTTTATATTTTTTTATTTTAAATAATAGCTGTCCATTGCCCTCTCCCCATGTACTAGCTCCCAAAGACCAATGAACATATACTTATGCACTCCTCAGTGGAGGATGCTCGGAAGTGGATGAGCCCTCCAGAGGGTCTTCTTTAGGATAACCATAAGTCCGGATTTACTCAGATATGTCCTCTTTTTAGAGGACTGTCTGGGTGTCCAGACAGTTTCTTGGCTGGAGGGCGTTCTTCTGGGTTTTGGACTCGCTCAGGGTGCTGAGGCTGTAGCTTTAACCACTGCACCACACTCTCCCCCACACCAGACTATGCAGCGGCATACCTAGACGACATTGTCTTTTATAGTAAAGAATGGAGAACATCTTGTTCAAGTGGAAGTAGTTCTGAATATTTTAAGGATTGCTGGGTTGACAAACAATCCAAAGAAATGCTTCCTGGGAGAACAGGAGGTTCAGTACTTGGGGTATTTGGTGGGAAGAGGCCAAATTAAACCTCAGATTTGGAAAGAAGAAGCCATTACCCAGAAGCTGTTACCCCCAAACCAAGAAACAAGTGCATGCCTTCCTAGGGCTTATTGGATACTACAGGTGATTCATCCCTGAATTTGCTGAGAAAGCTGAGCCCCTGACCTGCCTTTTATAGAAGAAAGCCCCGGAAAAGGTTCAGTGGTCATCGGAACTGGATGCTGCATTCTGAGCTCTAAAGGAGGCCATTTGTTCAGAGCCAGTACTGGCCAACTCAGACTTCAACAGCCCTTTTGTGGTGCAAACAGATGCCCCAGAGGTTGGTCTTGGGGCTGTCCTGGTCCAGGAGGTAAATGGAGAGGAATACCCAGTGGCCTTCATTAGCCACAAACTATTACCTAGGGAGAGGAAATATGCAGTGATTGAGAAGGAAGCCTTAGCTGTCAAATGAGCCTTGGACCATTGGTCTGACCTAGCAGTGGCAATTCTTATGTTCTTAACATTCTAATATTATTTACTGGGATGATACTTCCTGCTGGCCATAGACCATGCACCTCTTCAATGGATGGCTCACCAGAAGGACTTAAATGCATGCATAATGAGGTGGTTCCTTTGCTTTCAAGTGTGACTTTGGGCAGGCCGACAGCTTGCTAATGCTTTGTCTCAGGAGGTGTATCTGGACATTGCAGGTGCTCAACCAGGCACGGTTGAGCTGAGGGGGAGAGAGTCTATAGGACACTACCACTCCCCCTGCTGGATACTCCCTCATTTTGTCAGAACCACCTTAACCTAGGTAGATCCTCCTTAGGGGTAAGTGGCACGAGCAGGAGGAGTCAGGGATGCAGCTTCCAGGAAGTATACAAGGCAGGACCAGAATTAAGTTAGAGATGCCCAGAGGAGAAGGAGGAAGAAGTGGCCCTAGCATACTGCTTATCGTCAACATTCTGCTTGGTTGAAGTAAGCCAGTTTTGGACCAATAAATACATGGGAGCTTTATTCTAAGGTCAGTCTAGGACCAGACCTTGCTACCTGTTTTGAAGAAGACTTTTACAGTCTGTGTTTGTGTGTGGGATGTGGCAGTACCAGCTCCAGCCTCAGCTCAGGTCTGTTGTTTTTTTTGTGTGCTCAATCCTGTGAAGCAACAGGATTTGTGGAGTTTTGTGTTTTGAGTCAATAAAGAACTTTTCTGCCCTATTGCTGGTCATCTCTTAATGTATGTTTACAAGCCCCAAACCCTTATGATACTGTTACAAAAGGGTACACAGGTGATACACGAATGCCTGTTGTAACTGGATAAGTGTGTGCTATCATGGTGGGATGCTTTTGATTGTTGAATGACTTCAACAATGGCAGATTTCTTTACCATGAAGGGATAGAGGGCACGGTGTCTACATTGTGGGGTGAGAGCCGTACCTTATATGCTAACACTTCTATTTTTACATGCTCACTTACAGCCTTTCTACATTAGCCAATACAAATATACCGACGACTGAACAGGAAATGTAATGCATCAAGAAAACAGTGACTAGAAATGTGTTCCCTAAGGTTTTACATTTTTCCTCAGTTATAATTCCCCTGTTAAATAAGGTATTCTATTTAGGGGCTTTGAAAAAGCCCTGATGATTTAATGATGCAACCGTCTCAATCTTCAGGACAAGAAGAATTGGACCTAAAGAATTTGGCAGCTATATTGGAGCAGTCAATAAATGAATCTACTCAGAGAGCTACATTAGTTGTCTTTGAACGAGACTTAAATAATGTTATGAAAATCTATTTCAAGTTTTCAAGTTTCAAGTTTTATTAGGATTTTATATACCGCCTATCAAGGCTATCTAAGCGGTTTTACAATCAGGTACTCAAGCATTTTCCCAATTCTAAGACTCTCTTTTTTGGGGGAAAACTTTGGATTTTTCCAGATGTTACAAATGTAACACAGGAATGACGAAAGGCTTTTCTTGCATATAGACAAGAGACTTTGGACTTAGGGGCTACATTTAGGCTCCTTTATCCCTGCAAATGTTGGGTATTCTTGGGAGGTTCAAAATATATATTTTTTGTTCCTGAACAATTGAAAGCCTTTACAGATCTTAAGAAAATAGCTTAAGGTTTGAGGGTATTGGTATATAAAAATTACTGCTGGAAAGTCTAAGGCCTTATTGAATATGTTTCTAAATTTGGATTTCCTTATCCTTTAATGATTTCTCCTTCATTCACTTAGGGGGTCTTTTACTAAGGAGCGCTAGCCGATTTAGCTTCTGCTAAATATTAGCGCGTTAGCATTTAGCGCGCGCGCTAAATCGGGTAGCACTCTTAGTAAAAGACCCCCTTAATTTGTGGTCTAATATAGGAGAAGTATATCATTTCTAATGGGAAATTTGAGGATTTAAATGTAAGTTTTCTTTCCATGTTACTTTAGCAAGTGGATACCTGTGAATTGTAGTTCAAAATTCTGAACAAATAAATATGTCGGAAAAAAAGAAATGTGTTCTCTAGTTGAAGCACTTTCTTTACATTAGATAAGCTCCTCCTTTACACTAATAAAGGCATGTGCTTGCCTGGTAGCAGCTGGTTTCTGAATGCCTGCTTTGTCCTCCTGACGACCCTGTATTTAGTAGTAAATGGCGGCAGATAAAGACCCAAATGGTCCATCCAGTCTGGCCAAACATACACTCTCTCTATAATTTAATGATTTCATTTCAATTGTTATTTTTTAGATATTTCTGGGCCAGAAACCCAGAGCTCTGCCTGGCAATGTGCCTAGGTTCTATCTACTGGAGTCTCTGTCAACGCTCACTCCAAGCCCATCTAAACCATCCCAGCCCATCCTCAACTGAATGGCTATCTTGAAAACCCGACTGGCCTGGTGGTCCTCCAGGACAGGGTTGGGAACCACTGGGCTAAAAGGTTTAGTTAGGGATAAATTGGTATTATGAACCTTGGAGAGAAAGAAAAAGCATCCCTACATTATGTTATTTCAGAGCTAGAGAAGCAAGATAAGCAGAGGCCAACTAGAATCATCCAGAAGCTGATTGCAGGCAGGTGGAAACTAAGATATAGTTTATGGGAAATATAAGTTTTAGTTTGAGAAAAGCACAACAGCCATATTTCAAATATTTTTTTGTTCTATTTCTATCATTTAAATTTCTCCAGAATTTTTTATTTTATTTTTATTTTTCCTCTAACTCTACTTTTCACTTCTCTATTACCCTCCAGGTACTTTAGTTAGATTGTGAGCCTTCGGGACAGTAAGGGAATTTTTCAAGTACCTTTCTTATTTCTAATCTTAATGTATATTTTCTGTAAACCGCTTAGAACCTAACGGATGTAGCGGTATATAAGAAATAAATTACATTAAATTACATTACATTAAATAAGGCATTTAAACTTTGGGCTCAGATGGCTAGGGACAGGGTGATTGCTATTGAGGCTGGTGAGGGAATGAGAAGGGACTTGTTGGATTTGGGAGCCATTAGGGCCAAATTAGCTCGATATTATCAAGAGCTAAAAGAGGATTAGTGAAGAACAGTTGAAGTTCATGGAAGCAGGAGGAGATGCGACTGGCAAGTTGAAAAATGGCCAGAACAAGATGGCGACCCCGCCCCTTCCGCGCGCGTCATCATTCCGCCTGAAGGGGCGGGGCGGGGCCTTGATGATGTCGGCATTCCGCGACGCGGGTGCACATGGGCTGGGGCGATGGCGGGGCTGTATCAGACGGCGGCTGGGCTCCTGGAGCGGGCGCAGCGAAGGCAGGGCGCAGTGAAGAGCCTGGTTTATAACAGCAAGTACGCGGTAAGTAAGCCCAGCCGGATCCTTGTGTTTTAGAACAGAATCTACTGGGGCAAAGTTAATTTGAAAAGAGCAGAAGAAGCACCTTTTCCATTGAGTGACGGGTAACTTACTTGAACCCCCCCCCCCTTAACTGAACTTGGCCCAGTGCATCCCAGCAAGGGGGGGGAGGAGGGTTTCGCAGGAAGAAGTGGGCATCTCTCTTGGGGACTTCGTGGGCAGAGGTTTTGGGGGTTCTGGCAGGAGGGAGTGGGCAGCCTTTCTGCTGGGTGACTTTGCCCTGCCACAGCTGCTCAGCTAATCGTACAGGGATATTTTCCTCGCAATCAGCTGAGCTGGATTCTGTCGGTTCAGCTGATCGGGGATTCCCTTGCTGGGATTAGTGCAGCTGGCCATGTCTGTTGCGGCCCTAGGGAGATGCCCAGTGCCACTTCTGGGTAAAACCACGCCCAGTCTTGGGGGAGCTTAAGTGTCCCTAGGTGTCTCCCTGCACCCGTGACAAACGCCTACACTGTAGGCGGCCTGGCTTGGGTTGGTTGTTTTTGTAAATAAACATGCATCCCAATTAGCCGCCAGACAGCAGTAGGACAGTTTATAGAATCAGTCCCTAGGTGTCTAACTCATTTGAGGTCCCATGGACCAACTAAGACCTATGGATTCTAAAAAAAAACCCTAAAATCACATCCTTTAGAATCAACAACACTTTCCAGATGTAAATTAAAGTTGGCAGTAAGCAGCAGTTAGATCAAAGGGAAACGGATCCAAGATGGCCACTGCAGCCTGTTAACTGGAGAGACGTATAGAAATTTTCCCAAAAGTTTCTTTTGTTTGATATGCATAATGCCGAAAAGAGGGAGGAAAGATGCCAGTGGAGCCTCCAGAAGCCCGATGACCCCTTCTACTGACACGATTGATTAAATTCAGTGGCGACTTACAAGAGAGTTGAGCCTGTCTGGGAATCGCCTGCTGGAGACGCTGGCGGTGAGTGACGCCGCTGCGGATATCCTGGGGCTGGATGCCACTCTGAGCCCAGACAATAGTGTTCCACCTCCACAGCCACGGCAATTAAGCTCTCCGTGTGATCTGAGCATGTCCGGAGAGGCAGCGCTCTTACCGCGAGAGGCTAATTCATCTGAGGACTTGCCATTGGAGTCGGCGGAGGATTTTTCAAATCGCCAGGAGCTACCTGTGGCTGAAAGAACAATTGAAGAGCCAGAACCAGGAAAATGGAGGTAAAACCTGTATCTGGTAAAATGGATACTGCACTGCAGGATTTTTCTTTGATAATTAAACCTCCAGAAGTTACTCTGGGACCTAGTGATGAATTTGGGAAAACACTTTCTCCTCAAGTAAAAGAAATAGAGAAAAAACTGAATGCACAGAAAGACGATATATCCGTATTGAAACAAGAAGTGTTAGTATGTAAAAGTGAGACTTAGAGTATGATTACTGACTTTAAAGTAATTAAGAAGCGCAAATTAAAGATAGTAATATCATAAGGAGAAAAATGGAATCTTTTGAACAGTAATCAGGCTAATAATTTACGTTTTATAAACTTTCCAAAAATTCTTACAATATCTCCTCGAGATATTTTCTGAAAGTGCTAAATGTACCTGAACAATCAGTACCTCCCTTTGTAAGGGTGTATTATCTTCCATTAAATAAGAAAAAGCATAGGTGGCCTAGTGGTTAGAGCAGTTGCCTCGTCGGCACCCTGAGGTTGTGAGTTCAATTCCCACTGCAGCTCCTTGTGATTTTGGGCAAGTCACTTAACACTTCATTGGCCCAGGTACAAAATAAGTACCAGTCTAAAATATGTAAACCGCTTTGATTTTAACCCCACAAACAAAAAGTGCTATACAAATCCCATTCCCCTTTACCCTTTATTTGAAAAGGGGAGAATAAAACAATTCTTAACTTTGTTTGTTTGTTTGTGATTGCCAGAAAAACCAGCCAGTGACTGATAAAAATAAATGTACTAGCCCAGTGGTCTCAAACTCAAACCCTTTGCAGAGTCACATTTTGGATTTGTAGGTACTTGGAGGGCCTCAGAAAAAATAGTTTTTGTCTTATTAAAGAAATGACAATTTTGCAAGAGGTAAAACTCTTTATAGTTTATAAATCTTTCCTTTTGGCTAAGTCTTAATAATAATATTGTCATTTATAGCTAAAGAGATATATGATCAAGAAACTGTTTTATTTTACTTTTGTGATTATGATAAACATACTGAGGGTCTCAAAATAGTACCTGGCAGGCCGCGAGTTTGAGACCACTGTACTAGACCAATAATTTTTGTTAATAAGTGTGTTTTATATTGTCCTACTACATAGATGTGCTAGTTAAAGTCCAAGATGTTCTGGTAGTGCGTTCATCGGAGCACATTTAAGGACATATATGGATATACAGGGCATATGGGTTGCTTCTACTGGACTTCTTGAGACCAGTGTGGGTGGCTTCAAAAACTGGAGATGAGATGCTGGCCACCTTTTGGGGAGGGGAGAGTAAGGCATGCAAGGTTGAAGTTTTGCCTAGAGCACTTAACACATTTGTTCTGGCCTTGGATACAGTTTTAAACATAAATCGAGCAGAACTTAAAATACATGCACCAATGATAATAGATTTTTTGAAAATATCTGTTGGGGTTTATTTGGCTTTTTATGTGCACAGGAGGCAGGCCAGAAGAACAGTACTGGGTAAAAAGAGGCTAAATAGGAGAAATAGAAATTCCCCCTTTCCCAGTATATTCAGGGTTCTGAGACACTGATGTATAGAGGTAGCCAGCTGCTTAGAGAAATTCTCTGCCATCTCCACAAAACTATCAACCAGAGAGAGAGTTTCTCCCTACTCCAAACTGCTCCCTTCCCCTTCTCATTCCACCAGTCAGCCATAGAGGAAATTTAAAAGTTAAATTAGAAAACGAGAAAGCTGGCAAACTTGTTCTGTAGCAGCCAGAGAGCTGACCCTGGAGAAGGGGAGATTTCTAGGTTGATGCTTCTCATATTATTGGGAAAACTCTTTAGTCAAGGTCGTTAAAAATGGTGCTGTAGAAAGATGTTTCAAAAGAAGTTGCACTCTTTATGTTGGGCAGCAAATACTGAAGTGAAGACTCTGAGAGTGGAAAGAAGCTTTGAGCTTTATAGTTTGAAATGTGTACAGTAGTGAAGTAACTCCTATGCCACTTGTTCCCCTTCTGATGTTCATGTTTCTTTTGGAGCAGAACATTAAGCAGCTCTATGCACTGGTGTGTGAGACCCTCCGCTACTCGGACATCTTGCAGGAAATCATATCCAGCAGTAAGCTTCTGAAGGAAGAGAAGAAGCTGAAAATGAACTTAGCAAAGGTACCATCCCTTCCTCTAGCTCTGCTTAACCTGCCTCGCCACTCCACTTCTCTTTCCTGCTGTATCCCAGGCTGCTCTTCCGTTCGTAGTACTCCACTCGGATAGAAAAAGAGGAACTGATCCTGTCTGCCAGCTAGAAGTGTGTGAGCGCCTGTTCATGTCCTACATCAAAATTCTCTTTCTAATTCGCATTCAGTTCCCTCAAGTCCTATATCCAATCACGAGGTTCCACAATAATCCAAATGTTCACTATTAATTGAACGTCTGGCTTCCCAGATCCCTCAGGCTTTTCTCTATGAAGCTTTATCATCACCAATGCGCTGAATGTGAGTTGAGGGGCTGTCCCACTGCCACCTTTTTCCTCTCCTTTGTTTTCCTCTGTAGAGGGAGAATGCTACAAAGCATATAGCATTGTAGTACAATGCAAGAAAACTTACTGCCCCTGAACTTGGAAAATTTGTCTAAAGAGTGTTAAATATGGCTTTCCTGGTTAGACCTTCTAAATTGTGTATTTATTCTATAGGCACCTTTTCCATGCTGTCCCTTGCTCTTCTGCCTTTTCCTCCTGAGATTCGAGGCTTTGATATGTGCAGGGTGCCCTTTTGTTCCTAGGATTAGAAAATATGAAATGAGTGAAGCATGTTCTTGGAAGTTAGAATGTGCCTGATCAAAGGGAAAGCTCAGGGCAAGCTGTGCTCCCTTGATTGCTATGATTCCATGTCTTCATTTTCCCATTCTCTGACTCATAATGGACTCGGCCCTTTTTTTTCCTTCAGGTGTTGGTTTACGACTTGCTCTTTGGCAAGGGACTGAAGGGCAGCGGTGGTTGGAAGGCAACGCTGCAGAAGCATCATGCTCGACTGCAGGCAGAACTTGCTCGGCTGAAGATCAGACGGAAGGTTAGCAGAAATGAGGATCTGCTTGCCCCTGTGGCAAAGACTGCTGAAGGTACAAAGAGTCACAAAACAGAAGGGGGAAAATAAGCCGCTAATAAAGGAAAAGCCTCCACATATTAAAAAACAACAACTTTATAATAAAAAAAAAAATTGTTTACAAAATTGTGCTCGTATAATAGTGAAGTGGCATCGGACATAGCCTGATGCCGAATTACACCTTTTGATATTACACTTATCATGCAATGTCTTTGTCCAAAATGTAGTGCTAATCAGATTTTCTGTTCCGCCTTTACCTATTCAGTTCAAGGTCGGATTACATTACAAGAAGTCGGGTCAGTTGCCCAGGAAGTTACAGTGGACAGATTAATGCAGGCATTCAGTAGGGTTGTTAGTACAGGTAGATCAGTTATCAAAAATAGAGAATGACATGGGGAAAAAATTTTATCATCGTTCCCTTCCCGTCCTGCAAACTGTCAGATCCCATCTGCATAAGCCTTGAATAGTTATGATTTTATACTGAACTTATTTTATTAAAGTATAAAAAGAGACAATATTCTGTACAATTGTCATAAACACAAATAATACAGAACAAGGATCAACAAAACCCCTGTCTCCCCTCCCTTTCACAAATATCCCCTCCACTATTGTGAAAACTGAACAAACCAAATTACTACAGAATGCTACATAGAAAAATCAAGCTAGCAGAATACTTCAGTCACACATGACAGGAATAGTGTTAGGGGAGAGCAACTAGGGCAACTGCCCCCTGGTCAGAGAGAGAGAGAGAGCCCTAAGCCAGCTGGAAGCTAAAGAAGCACAGCCTGGGCTTTGCAGTTCCCAGTTATGTCTAATACCAGCCAGCTCTAGCAGGATACAGATTTCAAATCTGAAATATTCTAATCACAAAATATAAAATAAATTTATTTTTTTCTACCTTTTGTTGTCTGGTAATTTTATTCTTCAAATCACATTGGTCTCAGGCTTTGGTTTCCTTCTGTCTTCATTATGGCATGGCTGGCTCCTGAAGGTAAAATAGGCGCAAGAGGAGCTGGGGAGGAGATGCCGAGTCTGACACGGGCGCAATTTTTTTTACCGTTGGAGGAAGACTTTTCACCGCTCCCACAGGGCGGTAAAAAGTCTTGTCTCCATTCCTGGGGTGAACCAGTTGCAAATGTCTCCATTCCTGCGGATTTACTGCGGTGACCACGGTTTACAACGGTAAACAGTCCCTGTGTCATTCTCTAATCAAAAAATGTATTTAAAAAAAAATATTTTGTTATGAACCACACACAAATGCATGGTTGCTGGAGGAACAAGTATAAAGTACATGATCAAAGTGAATCTACTACTTATCTCAAGATTATAAATATGCCAACTGGATGCATGCTGAAGAAACTTGCGGAGCTTTTTCTTAAAGGGTTCCTAATGCAGAGGCAGGTGATTAGGGGGCAGAAGAGGCGATGCACCTTCTGTTGCTACCCTTATCTCCATCCCCATATAAATGATCAGATTACATAAGACTTGACTTAGCACCTTTTTTGTTATAGTATATAATAGCTCTGAATTTCTACTGTTTCTTATCATGAATGCTTTCCGATAGTTACATTTTGGGTCCATCTGAGGTTCTGCCACTGTTTAGGGTGAGGTGACTTCTCAAGGCACTGTCTCTTGAAGGACAGAGCAGAAGATGGCTGTACACTTGAGATATAGCTAAAAGTGGAAAAAGGGTTGAGGCGAGAGAGAAGGTGACTTTGTAGGAGGAGTGCAGGCAGAAGGTGGATTTGGGGGGAGAGGAGGAGGATCCAGATTCATTCAATGTGAATTTTGGATGGCAGAGGAGGTCGGAGGGTGGTACTCTACGAGTCTGAATATAGCTGGGGGAGGAATTGATGGTGGTGCCCTGGTGATTTAGGGGATGGTAGTGCAGTACACGGAGAGGCAGGAAACATCAGCTAGCACTACACCTTGTCCTGTCAGTCTCTGTCATGCTGTGCAGTTGCTAGTGACAGCTCTCTTACAAGTGATGGCACCGCAGGGTTCATATCATGAAATTCTTTGTTGTTTTTTGCAGCTCTGTTGCCACGGTATGCACGTGTCAACACCTTAAAAACCAGCACCGATGATGTCATTGATTACTTCAAGCGCCAGGGCTATACCTATTTGGGCCAAGCATCCAGGTGCAGTAAATTATCTGCTGCTTCTTTCTCCTATTCCATTTTCCAGGTTTTTATGTTGGATTTGATATTCTACCTTTCTGCTCTTCTCGGTTGATTGGTGTTGTCTCCTCAGTGTGCAGGAGCTGGGCCATCTCTCAGGGAAGCAGTTCCTGACAGACTGCCATGTGCCTGAGCTGCTGGTTTTCTCCCCCAGGACGGACTTCCACAAGGACTTTCTGTACCGGTCTGGACACATCATCCTGCAGGATAAGGTGAAGTGAGGAGAGTAAGCAGAAGGGTTGGGTTAATGCGAGAAGGACGGCGCATTTTGGGGAGGTGGATCATTCTGATTGCTTGCTTATGGTTACAGGCCAGCAGCCTTCCAGCCTTCCTTCTGGATCCCCCCTCGGGCTCCCATGTGATTGATGCTTGTGCTGCTCCTGGAAATAAAACCAGTCACCTGGCTGCAATCCTTAAGAACACTGGGTGAGTGAGGAGAGAGTACCATCCCACTACCGAGCTGAGTACGGTGTTTGTGTGCTGTGGGGCAGCACAAGGAGCCTGATGTGAGGTTACTTGGTATAATGCTAGGAAGGATTGTACAAGATGCACTTTTGGGTCCATTGTAATGTGTAGCGCCAACTGCTGGAGTAATACTGAAGGGCTTCGTATGCCCTGTATTTTGGGATGCATCAGATTTGGTATCTCAGTATATCACCGATGAGGTGGACATAGGCTATCTTGCTGTGTAACACAGCAAGGATCCAAGCGTGTAATGTCTGTTTTGGTAGGGAACTATATGGATCCAGACATGGAATGTTTTTCCCCATTAGCAACCACTGTGAGTGTCTAGGCAGGAGGTGGCTAGGTGTCTGTGGTGATACTGTGTGAGTCCTTGCAAGGTGTCCTAGTGCAGCTCTGTGAAGGAGCTGGTGTTGGAGTTGACCATGCCCAGATGTAATGCTCTGATGGGCTTAGATGTCTGTGGATTCTGGTGCAATATGAAGGGCCAGACACATTGCAGAGATCATATATGAGCATTCTGCATATTTTGGTATAATGCTGTGGTGGGTGGATGGAGGGTGTGGCCTAGTGTTCAGAGATTTAAGGCATATATTCTGTCTCTTATGCATTTTGAACCTTCTCACCCATGTTTTTGGAAGCGAAACAGACTCTTCTCATTTTATTTAACTTCAGGAAGATATTTGCCTTTGACCTGGACACAAAACGTTTAGCCACCATGAGTACCTTGCTGCTGCGTGCTGGCGTCACATGTCATGAAATGGCCAATCAGGATTTTCTGCAGGTGGAGCCCTGCGATCCTAAGTACATGAACGTGACACACATTCTGTTGGACCCATCCTGCAGTGGCTCTGGTGAGTGGCTGCAGGGCAGCTTGTGGATGTAGGGTGTAGATTGATGGGCCCAGATGAGGTAATGCATTGACACTTGAAGGGCAAAGGGGGGAAGGAGCAGGTCACAGAAATAGGAAATAGTGGGCAGTGAAACTTAGGAAGAAACAAATCAGAAAGTCAGATTGCAAGGCAAAAGCAGAGCAGGGCTTTCATTGCTCGTGTTTTCAGGTTGTGGGCGGAGGCTTGATGAGTTGCCCCCAACACTGAGCAATGCTTCATCTCTCTGGTTCTCTTTTACCCAGGGATAGTGGATCGCCTGAACCATTTAACAAACGATGAGAAATCTTCATGTGAGGAACGGCTACAAGCGCTGGCAGGCTTTCAGCAGAAGATGCTGAGTCATGCACTCAGCTTCCCTGCAGTGCAGCGTGTGGTTTACTCCACATGCTCGTTGCACCAACAGGAAAACGAGGCTGTGGTGAAAGATGCATTGGAGAGAAATGGAACATTCAGGTATTGCAGGGAGGAGATGCCTGACATATAGCTGAAATAAACTTGTGGTGGTTGGAGGGGGGGAAGATGTACTCTGGGAGCAGCATCCACTCGAGCGTCAGGTGTACCTAGTATATGTAGTTCCATAGGTTCAGTGGAAGCCATAGTCAAAACGGTGGTGCATCCTTACCGCATGTTTCTGGTGCTACCCTGCCACATTCTTTGTGTCCATTCCAAATACTACACCCCCTTTCCAATTGTTGATCAGCACAGAATTTTCATGAGTCCCCAGGTAATATATAGAAATAAAATAACCTTTTTTATTGGACTAACTCTATGCATTTTGGGGTCTTTTAGTGTGCCTTAGTAAAAGGACCCCTTTATGATGAGCTTTCAAAGGTAACCCTCCCTTTTTCAGATCAGAAATAAGCAAATGTTGACAATATCAGTATATGTAAGGAAAACATGAAAATATTTCAGGAGTAGTTTCACAGGAAGAGGGGAGGGGTGGGTGGGTTAGCAGGAGTCAGAGAGGTGACAAAGCCGTTTTAAATGGCTTTGTAGTGGGAAAAGAAGCCCAGATCTTTGAGTCCCCAGCAATCTCAGTATCGCACTAGCTATAAGACCAATACCAACATGGCTTCTCCAACTGAGCCCTGATTTGCAAGTACCAGGTGGCTATAGCCCATGTTGGAAGGACCAGCAAAGGATGAGACCCATAGGAACCCTACTACACAGTCAAAGAGCCTGTTTTCAATTAAATAATATGCTTAGATAATGCTTTCTGTCTTTTAAAGGTAGGAAAAAGATTTCAGAAACCGTTAAGTCAGGCTACAGTAATATCTGTTCTTCATTGGTTCCACATCTCTCTTGTTGGTCTCAAAATCTTCCAAGTTGATATTTTCACAAGTGCTGACTTGTGATTATAAACAAACATCCAACCAAGTTCAAAACAGAAAAATAACTATCAAGCTTACCTTTTAACCATTTCAAAACTGGAAAGTCAAAAGCAGTCCCTTAATCTTATTCACTCGACAGGCTCAAACATTGACTTCCTCAGTGTGTGCTATTTTTATTCAGCCCAGTTTATTAATAATGCTACCTTTAGTTCTGAGCACTTAAGGTTCCCCTTCCAAGCCTTAGAGAAGAGAAACTTGGGCACTCTCCAGGTCCCAACAGGAGCAGCAGCTGTTGGTTGGGGGGGACCTGGTCGCTTTGGGTGTGAAACTCCTAAGGCTAAGACCTAGTAAAACCCTGGATTTTGCCCTCAGCATTTCTGCTGTTGAAAGTGTTTTTAAACCTCTAGAAGACTGCAGAGAAGGATTTGTGGAGTCTAAGGGAAACCCCCTTTTCCTCCTCCAAATTCCCCAAAATGCAGCCCACCTCACTTGCTGGGCTGCACAGATACCTACCATCTGCTGGAGACTGAGAAATACTAGCTAGCAGTGGGCTGCACGGGGATTTTGTAGGCTAGCATTACTTCTCTTCAACTGCTGGTAGGCATGCAGAACCAACTTGAACTGGTCTGAAGAAACATTATGGAATTTGCTTATGTATCGGACTGAACTTTTCTGCACTGAACATTTGGGATATAGAAATCTAGATGAGCAGTACGTGCCATGAATGATATATTAATAGTGTGCACCAAAAAGAGACCTCCTCTCAAGCTAATGAAAGAGAGTGATGGAATGGTAGGGTTCATAGGGAGCAGGGATAATGCCTTTGAAAATTCATGCATCAATGAATTAAAGGACAAGACCATTTCATTAGGTGCAACATGCAGTTATGACTCCTGACTAACTTAAGTATCCCTTGGAAAACTTACAAAGTATTGGTGATACCACTGGTGTGATTTTGAGGGTAACGTCAATATTCCCACATCTGTGACAGCCACAAGTAATTCACCCGTGGAGTTTACACCAGTTTTCAATATGAAAGTAACATATAATTTGAAAATCGCCTAAGGAAAAAGTTGTGTGGGGGGGGGAGTATAGGTTCTTGAGGGCCACAACCCAGTTGGGTTTTCAGGATTTCCTCAATGAATATGTACGAGAGCTGTTTGTATACAATAGAGGCAGTGCATACAAATAGAGCTTTTGCCTATTCATTGGAGAAATCCTGAAAACCCAAACTGGGTTGCGACTCTCGGACTGAAGTTCCCACCCATTCATTAGGGGAAGCAGTTTTCAGATAGCCATTTCAGTGGTTAAAGCACAGCTTTAGTTTCAAAATTGTACTTTCTCTGAAAGGACTTGCAGCCTAGAAAATGGCTACTACTATTCCTTCTCTATGAGCCTTAAGCACATATATATCTTGGGCATACAGTATATCTCTAGAAAAGAGAGGTCCTGATGTGAGGCTCCAAACAATAGGTTCAAAAGTAAACATAAGAAATAGTTTTTGTATTCATTACCTTCTACATAAAAAACAAACAAACAACAGGCTAGCTTGGAACAGCCAAAGAGGCTTCTTAAAGGTCGAAGAAAATTAGAGTAGTGCTTTCAGGGTATGTAGCATTACCAAAGGCTTTATATTGGACAGGGTATGTGGTCCTTATCTGCTGTCATGACAATTAAGTTCATAAACTCATCCTAGAAAAAGGGCTACATACCTCATTGCTGAATATCACTATGGTCACCTTCGAAGTCCTCCCCTTGAGAAGCTGTGCACCGACACCAGCACCTTCAAAGCAATTTTGGATCTCTTTTTCTGGAATGTCGTCATATTAACCTTAATGTCCTGAATGTCATCAAAATGGCTTCCTTTATCTTTGGGTAAAGAAAAAGTCACTGGGGGCTAGGGAGGGTGTTCCCATACACTCATTTCTTTACTGGCTAAAAACTCCCTCACGGACAGTGCCATGTGAGCTGCTGCAAGAGCCATGAGGGACCATTTTTGGTTAAAATTTTCCTGTTTCTCTATCGATGTTTACTTGGTCTGCTATGCTTCTCAGTCAGCTGACGATTTTGACGCACAATTCAACAAAGTTTTGCAATGTTTTTGTCAGTTCTATTCATTACTGGCCGCCATGACCTCTCTTCTTCAGTGACACTTTTTCTTCATGGTATTATCCCCATAAACTTGGACTAACATGTCCCCGATTTCACTTCCACTCTTGCCAAGTTTAACAAGAAATTAAATGTTTGTTAACTGCTCTAATTCAAGCTGTGACATTCTCGCAAGGGCACACAAAAACATGCAACAACAATAATGAACGTCACTCAGCAAGGCACCGCCACACGTTGACACGAACACAGCTGTGAGACACTGATTGTACACTGTTGCCACATAAGACCACGGTGGACTTAATTGTCAGACCTCATATGCTCCATCTCAGCCATTTTAGTCTGTATTCCTGTAGGGATGTGTGTTAGAAGGGAGCGTGGCATTTTAGCAGTGCATTGTGCTTGGCGACTAGCAACCTGGAATATCACTTCTGCCTTTCTAAACTCTTTCCCTTTATGGCAGGTTGGTGAATGTTCTCCCATCTTGGACTCATCGTGGCCTGGACACTTTTTCTGGTGCTGTTTGCACCCTCAGAGCTTCCCCAGCAGAAACTTTTACTAATGGCTTCTTTGTTGCTCTCCTTGAAAGAAAAAGCGAGGGGGAAGAGTGCAGAGAGACTTTTAGGTAAGACCCGCTTCTCTGAAATGACTGTCCCTTAGTCAAGTGTTCTGCTGCTGTGTCCTAAATGGAAAAAGCAGGAGCTGAGTTAAGAACATACTATATATATGCTAATATAAAATGACCTGAATATAAACCAAGACTGAAAAGGGGGAAAATGTTAACTTGAATATAAATCAAGGGTTTATATATTGAAGTGCCACCTAGCTGTATACCCACCCACCCATCCTGAATCCTAGCGCTGGCATTTTCCTGGGTCAACCTTAAATCCTGGTTGTCCAGTAGTTGGTGAGCCAAACCAGGATGAGCAATCCCCCCCTCCCCCAAGATGAGGTGTTGGGTTCTGTCCTGACTGTAGAATCACCGTACACCCCTTCCCTCTGCTGTAGAATCACCATGCTCCCCCTCAGAGAAGCAGTGTAGCTCTCTTCCCAGGCCTACCTTAATTACTGGAGGCCAGCAGAGTGAGTCGAGGCAGGACTGATCCTCTTACTCTGCTGCCTGCACAGTCACTGAAAAAATGGTTGCCATGAGTTTCTGTGGCAATTCGGGAGACTTGAAGCATGGTGATTCTACAGCAGGGAGGGAGGGAAGTGAGGGGCACATGGTGATTCAACAGCTGGGTCAAAACCCGACACCACCTCAGGAGAGGGAGGGAGCACTCCTGTCCCGGCTTGACTTACTATACCACTGGAACACCAGGATTTAAGGTGGACCGAATATAAACAGACTGTATCTGGCGAAGGACGTAAGAAGACTTGAGGCGGTCCAGAGGAGGGCGACGAAAATGATAGGAGGCTTGCGCCAGAAGACGTATGAGGAGAGACTGGAAGCCCTGAATATGTATACCCTAGAGGAAAGGAGGGATAGGGGAGATATGATTCAGACGTTCAAATACTTGAAGGGTATTAACGTAGAACAAAATCTTTTCCAGAGAAAGGAAAATGGTAAAACCAGAGGACATAATTTGAGGTTGAGGGGTGGTAGATTCAGGGGCAATGATAGGAAATTCTACTTTACGGAGAGGTTAGTGGATGCCTGGAATGCACTCCCGAGAGAGGTGGTGGAGAGTAAAACTGTGACCGAGTTCAAAGAAGCGAACACAGAGGATTTAGAATCAGAAAATAATATTAAATATTGAACTAAGGCCAGTCCTGGGCAGACTTGCATGGTCTGTGTCTGTATATGGCCGTTTGGTGGAGGATGGGCTGGGGAGGGCTTCAATGGTTGGGAGGGTGTAGATGGGCTGGAGTAAGTCTTAACAGAGATTTTGGCAGTTAGAACCTAAGCACAGTACCGGGTAAAGCTTTGGATTCTTGCCCAGAAATAGCTAAGAAGAAAAAATTAAAAAATTTAAATGGAATCAGGTTAGGCACACTGGATGGACCATTCGGTTCTTTATCTGCCGTCATCTACTATGTTACTCATTTTTGGCCTAAAATCTTGGTTTATATTCAAGTATATTCGGTAAGAAAAGTTTCAAGTTTAATATTTTCTTGATATACCATCTATCACAAATATCTAGACTGTTTACAATAAAGTAACTAAGGAGTATTTTCTTTATTCTTTTATCTATTTCAAATTGAAGGGATTTCACAGACAAAACAAAACTAACATGAAACCAAGAGGGAAAAAAAGGGGGAAAGGGAGGCATAATTACAATAAAACGGAAGGGGAAAGGGTAAACACAGCTTGTAGGAGTAAATTTTGTCTCCCCAGGAGAAATGTATGTTATGTATGAAATGCATCTCTGAATAAAAATGTTTTTAGTTTTGATGTGAATTTCGTCGAGGAAGGGTCGTAATACTTGAGATTCTGTATCCAATAAGTGGCCACAGGTCCAGGTCTGATACTAAAAAATAGATCTGTTTTCACATACCGTATCTGTCCAAAAGTTTATGGACTTCCAGAACTTGCTCACCATTGACCACATTCGCTGGCATTAAGCTTCATGAAAAAAACAACTAGACTTTGCTTTTAAGCAGCTTGTCATCCGTTTCATGGAGTCTGGTTGTTTCTATGTTTTGTCAGGTTAAGAATATCCATACCGGGTCAGACCAGTGGTCCATCTAGCCCAATTTTCCTGCTTGCTAACACTGGCCAATCCAGGTCATAAGTGCCTGGCAGAAACCTAAATAGTAGCAACATTCCTTGCTACTCATCCTGAGGCAAGCAGTGGCTTCCCCATGTCTATCTCAATAGCAGACCATGAGCTTTTCCTCCAGGAACTTGCCCAACCCTTTTTTAAAACCCAGATATGCTATGGCAATGAGTTCCAGAACCTAACTATTTGAGTGAAAAAATATTTCTTCCTCTTAGTATTTCCATGTAACTTCAATAAGTGTCCCCTTAGTCTTTGTAATTTTTGAGAGTAAAAAAAATGACTGTTCTCTCTTTTTAATGGTGCCATCCCACTTGCGACTATCAGTTTTGATTATATCCTCTCTCTTTACATTGGAGGTGCTCTGGCCTCCTTTCTTCATTCCTCTTACCCTTCCCTAAATCTTTTTAGATGTTCCGATTGTTAAGGGAGGGAGCATTTTACACTAAGGAGTTACTGAGGCAGTACCTCTTACCGCTTTGAACCACAAGGTACAAGCGGAATAAAAATCACTAATGTAATGTAATAAATGTTTATTTGTAGCAAATGTAAAGTGAGAGAGTGCAATTTAATATCCCTTCTTTGCCTTTAGCTTCTAAGTCCGTTCCCCTCTTTCCCTCCAATCATTTTTTTTCTTGAGTCTCCTTCTGTCCTTTCTCCAGTGTTGTAGTGGCCACCTACTAAGTTGTTTGCTGTGAGTAAGCGATGTTTCTGAAGTGTGTTTCTTTATTTCTACAGTACATCGTGTAACAGTGTTGAAGTGGAACTACCCTACAAATTGGCTGCACCCTCCACTAAGCACAAGAAGAGGAAAGTAAACATGGTCTCTCACTGAGTAAATTTGCATAGCCCAGCCACGTTGGAGAACCTAGTAACAAGAGGGTGGAGAGTAGCCGGCCCTGGACACTTTCTGTCGTGGACAAAAAAAGGGCCTGAATTTTAGTTGGGAGTGGCAGAAGCAGAGAATTGCCGGCAGTGTTGATGTGGTCACCCTTCATTTCACTGTGCCTGGACTCCAAGGACTGTTAGCATTTCCTCTGAAGGGGCTAAACTTAGGAATTACACTGGGGCTTCTCGGTCCAATTCTCAGGACATACCTAGCCAGGTCGTGTTTCAGGATCTCCAGCATGACTACCCATGTGCGAGATCTGCACCGAATGGAGGCAGTACTGCAAGGTTATTGCTTGCCAAGCTCAAAAACCAGCTGGACAGGGTTGAGACGCCATTGTGTTGCGCTTTTGTAGAGACATAAGCATGGGCGAGATTTGTTTTCTCGTATATAAATAGCCTCTGAGGCACATTGTTTGAATATATATTTCTGTAAAATTTCCACCCATATCTTTTAGTCTCATCATTCTAGCTCTATGAATGTTTAACGCTGTCCTTGTATGCTTGGTCTGTATGTGGGGCTAAAATTAACACTGGGAAAAACTAGTAAAAGGGTAAATCTGGTGTGAAAAGGGGCTAAAGCAAAGTGTGTGTCAGGGGGAGGGGTTCAACAGGGAATAAGCAGCCCCTCCCACAATACAAAAAATATCCCAATTATTTCTGTGTCATAGAAATGTAATGTAGCAGGACATGACCATTTAAAAGGTGGGCTATCCTACTTTTGCAAGTTTCTCCATCTCCCGACATCCTTACACCCTTGCAACTGCAACGCCACCACCCTGCAAGCTTTCTGATGCCACAACCCCCATTGCCCATGTGCCAAAGTTAGTCCTGCCTACCTCTATTATAGCTATCGATGAAGGCTGGAAGACAACTGTTGTCATAGAAAGGGAAGAGGACCTGAAAGACATTTCTAGGCTGAAGAAGTTTCAGAATATGGTTGGGGGAAGAGGGAGCAAATGAATTATCTTATTAAAAACCAAGAAACCCTCCAGTAGTTTAGCAGCTCCATTCTCTATTCAGTAATCCACTGTAATCTTAGATGCAGAGGTGGTGGGAACAATTCCATGAGCCATGCACTCTGCATACTTTCCTCACTTATTGACGGAAAAGGGAATAGGTGTGAGCTTAAGCAAGGCCCTAGCAAGGGGACCCCAAATCGCCGCTCCCTTTTTCATATTTAGTCACAATGAACTTTCAGCTGAATGATGTTCAACATGAATTTCTCCAAGGACCAAGCAGAATATCAGTACCTCGCAATGGTTGATGCTATCCAATGCCCTATTCAAGGTATATTCTCATCTCGTTTTCTCGCATCTGTGTAGGCAAATGAATTCTATTTCCTACTGTTAATATCTGTTCTTTTTCCCTTTTTTTTTCTACTCTCATGCTTCTCTCAGCAACATATTAGCATTTATAACATCTGGTCAATTTATACCTCTCTCAAGACAATATTGACAGCTCTACCTTGTTCCAAGGCTCCCTCTAATTTTCTCTCCGTTATTATGTACATGTCTCAGATGACTATTAATAGATGTTTCTCATAGTTAAGCAAGTACTTGGTTTATAGTGCTTTCTCAACAAGTGTGACTATATGGGGCTATATTTAACAAAACTTTCTTAATATAGTTATAATATATTTTCTAAATCTCTCAGTAGCATACTAATAGAGATATCTCTTAGCGTCTCAGTGGACTGTTCCTGTTGCTCTCCTTATTAGCATATGCCTCTCTTATGAAAATAGCTCTCACTATCTGGTCTAAATTTCTCTCAAAGTATTACTATTCATACCATACTAATATTACCTGCTCTTCTTCATATTAGCATTATTTTTAATATAGTGCTTAAAGATATGTTTTCAATTTCTCCCTATTTCTTCACAGTCTACATTTTATTTACTGATAATACTCACTTATTACATAGTACTAAAGTTTTTAATGCTTTAATCATATTGTACTGTAAAGCTGTCTTTGCTCCTTTGAAAGACCTATCACATAAATATTGCGACTTTTATATTTTTCTTTGTCTGCACCTGCTCACCAATGCTGGTATCACTATCACTACTTCATCTTGAATATCACTATTTAATTTTATTTATTTATTTCAATTTCTATCCCGTTCTCCCAGAAGCTCAGAATGGGTTACAAGTAGACATTCACAATCGTTTGAAAACAGACTAGTCAAGACAACAAATAGAGCTTATTCTAGAGCCCAGACTTGTCATAGCGAAGAGTTCTAGGAGAAGTATATTAAGGAGGCAGTTTTTAATGGCCTGATTGGCAGAAGAGGAAGGTCTTTACTGCTCTGCGGAAGGTCATTAGTGAGTCTAGCGACCTGATCTGTGTGGGTAGTTGGTTCCATAGCTGAGGTAGGAAATGGCTGTAGGATCGTGTGTACGCTGTACTCATTCGGAAGGATCTCCCTGCGGGAATGCTGAGTCTTTGTTCTGCTATGGAATGTAGGGGGCGGTTAGGGGTGTATAGGAGTAGCTTGGATGCTATGTAGGCTGGGTTTTTTTTGGTAGAATCTCTTGTGTGTCATGACCAGGGCTTTGAAGATGCATCGCTTTTTGACTGGTAACCACTTTACTTTGTCAGACCTGGGTGACCTCGTACACATGATTTTTTGCATGTTCCAACATTGCCGCCTCCTGGTCACAGGTATGGAATATCATTAAGAAGCTCCTTCCGATTCATTCTGAAATCACCACTAATATCCTCATATTTAGAGCCCTTGCTCTTGAAGATGCCCTCGATTAAATGGCAAAAATCATGACTTAGCATATTGATTGCACTCGCTATACCAATGATCCTACAACTGGAAATCGGTGGATATGCTAAACATCACCTTCGGGTGGAACACAGTCCTCCTGACTCACCTATCTGAATCAAAAGCTGCTGAATTCTCAGACAAACCCTAATATCCAAGATTTGGGCTCCCATAGTAAACTTTTCTACATAACCCGTTGACATTCCTCACTTTTCTTTACCGTATTATTATTTATATTAAACCTTCTGTATTATACTTACTGCTCTAATAGACCCTTCAGTCCTCTTCCTCACATAATTTACTAGAATCTCCTCTTAAATGCATTATTTGTATTTAACAAATTTGTTTCTTGCAGAGATACTTTAAATATTTACATAATTACCATACTTTATCACTATATTTCAGCAATATCTTATGTAATGCTTTTGGCTTATGTATGGGCTTCTCTCACATGTATTTTTGATTGTTCTGTTTTCTTTGACAAAAACTTTTTCAATAAAATGTTTTGAAATCAAAAGTGCATCTTGTGGCATGTGCTTTGATTAGCTAATGAAAAAAATTAAATTACATGTATTTTATTTTTTTAGTGGGAGTATTAAAAGCACGCTTCTTGAGCGCGTGTTTTATAGCCCCCTTTGGCAGTGGGAGAGATGCCCAGTCTTTCCCACCACCAACCGCCACACACCACCAGCAGAGGGAGAGATATCCAATCTCCCACCCAACCGACACCCCCCCCCCCCTCCCTGCAGCAGTAGAGATGGCCTGTCTCTCCCACCACCAACCAACACCCCTCCCCTAACTTCTCAGCAGTGGGAGAATTGCCCACGCTCTTCCGCCACCAGGCAACACCCCCATGCCTCCAACGACCCCCATCCTCTCCCCCTTACCTTATTTTCAGATAGCTGGTCGGAGGGATGCCTACTCTGGCCAGCTGGCCCGCCTCTTCAAAATGGTGGACCTTTCCCTCTCCGGTGCATCCTGGGATGCACTGGGGACAGACATGAAGCTCTGATTGCCCAGATTGTTTAAGGCCCCTCCTATTGGATATCAACAATATTGGGATCCCTAAACTCCTGGCACAGTGCTTCAAGGACGACGGATTTTGCAGCTTCTAAGCCTCTATTCTATACCTGATGTTGGGATTTCTCATCACTGATGTGGACATCATATCCTGCCATGGTATGAGCATGGAGTCCAAGGATGATCAGCCCCATTGAACACTATTTATGTTTGATGCCGAGATAAGTGCATCCCCAGTCTCCAGTGCAGCTCCAGAAGCTATAGGGACCAAAGCCTCTGATTCCAATGTCAATGGAACGGACTTAGAAGCACAAAAAAAGTCTCTTGCACTGAACCTCTCAACTCTTAAGGGTCTGTTTCTGCATTTAACAACAGTTTACAATTAGAGAGACTTAGTGATCAGTTCTTAGGCTCAGCAAGCACTTGTTGAGGGAATCGGTCACAGAGATGACCTTGCTGCACTGAGATTTTTTAAAAAACTAAATAGAGTTTATGAGCAACTTGAAAAACTGAAGGTGGACAAAGCGATGGGACCAGACGGGATCCATCCCAGGATACTAAGGGAACTCAGAGAGGTTCTGGCGAGTCCTATTAAAGACTTGTTCAACAAATCTCTGGAGACGGGAGTGATTCCTGGGGATTGGAGGAGAGCGGATGTGGTCCCTATTCATAAAAGTGGTCACAGGGATGAAGCAGGAAACTACAGGCCGGTGAGCCTCACTTCAGTTGTTGGAAAAATAATGGAAGTGTTGCTGAAAGAAAGGATAGTGTATTTCCTTGAATCTAATGGGTTACAGGATCCGAGGCAACATGGCTTTACAAAAGGTAAATCGTGCCAAACGAACCTGATTGAATTTTTTCATTGGGTGACCAGAGAGCTGGATCAAGGACATATGCTAGATGTAATTTACTTGGATTTCAGCAAAGCCTTTGATACAGTTCCTCATAGGAGGCTGTTGAACAAACTTGAAGGGCTGAAGTTAGGACCCAAAGTGGTGAACTGGGTCAGAAACTGGCTATCGGACAGACGCCAGAGGGTGGTGGTTAATGGAAGTCGCTCGAAGGAAGGAAAGGTGACTAGTGGAGTCCCTCAGGGTTCGGTGCTGGGGCCAATCCTGTTCAATATGTATGTAAGTGACATTGCTGAAGGGCTAGAAGGAAAAGTGTGCCTTTTTGCAGATGATACCAAGATTTGTAACAGAGTAGACACCGAAGAGGGAGTGGAAAATATGAAAAAGGATCTGCAAAAGTTAGAGGAATGGTCTAATGCCTGGCAACTAAAATTCAATGCAAAGAAATGCAGAGTAATGCATTTGGGGATTAATAATAGGAAGGAACCGTATATGCTGGGAGGAGAGAAGCTGATATGCACGGACGGAGAGAGGGACCTTGGGGTGATAGTGTCCGAAGATCTAAAGGCGAAAAAAACAGTGTGATAAGGCAGTGGCTGCTGCCAGAAGGATTCTGGGCTGTATAAAGAGAGGCGTAGTCAGTAGAAGGAAGAAGGTGTTGATGCCCCTGTACAGGTCATTGGTGAGGCCCCACTTGGAGTATTGTGTTCAGTTTTGGAGACCGTATCTGGCGAAAGACGTAAGAAGACTTGAGGCGGTCCAGAGGAGGGCGACGAAAATGATAGGAGGCTTGCGCCAGAAGACGTATGAGGAGAGACTGGAAGACCTGAATATGTATACCCTAGAGGAAAGGAGAGACAGGGGAGATATGATTCAGACGTTCAAATACTTAAAGGGTATTAACGTAGAACAAAATCTTTTCCAGAGAAAGGAAAATGGTAAAACCAGAGGACATAATTTGAGGTTGAGGGGTGGTAGATTCAGGGGCAATGTTAGGAAATTCTACTTTACGGAGAGGGTGGTGGATGCCTGGAATGCGCTCCCGAGAGAGGTGGTGGAGAGTAAAACTGTGACTGAGTTCAAAGAAGCGTGGGATGAACACAGAGGATTTAGAATCAGAAAATAATATTAAATATTGAACTAGGCCAGTAACTGGGCAGACTTGCACGGTCTGTGTCTGTGTATGGCCGTTTGGTGGAGGATGGGCTGGGGAGGGCTTCAATGGCTGGGAGGGTGTAGATGGGCTGGAGTGGGTCTTGACGGAGATTTTGGCAGTTGGAACTCAGGCACAGTACCGGGTAGAGCTTTGGATTCTCGCCCAGAAATAGCTAAGAAGGAAAAAAAAAAAAAAATTTAAATTGAATCAGGTTGGGCAGACTGGATGGACCATTCGGGTCTTTATCTGCCGTCATCTACTATGTTACTATGTTAATAGGAAAAAGAGCCACAGCAAAATTGAACGACTCAAAGATTGAAAAAGGAAGAGACCCAACAACCAAAATGCTTAGGTCTAAGTGGGCTATAGAGCCACAAGGAAACTTAAAAATACAGATGAAACTACGAGGCCTGACAACTAAGTTTACGAACTTGCCTCCATGCATTTATGTTGGCAGGACACCAAGGGTAATACAGTGACAGTTCTGATGGGCATTCCAGAAAAAGTTCCAAAATTGCTTTGAAGGGGAGACTAGGTGCTGGCATCAGTGCTTTGCTTCCCAAAGGGGGGGGGGGGGGCCTTTAAAGGTGACCATAGTGATATTCAGCAATGAGGTTTGCAGCGCTTTTTCTAAGATGAGTTCACAAACTTAATTATCAGACCTCGTAAGAGACATGGAATAAAAAAGTGTATGAAAAGTCCTACCCCACTCACACAGAGAAACCCCCCCAAAAGCAAGGAAGATCACCAAAGAATGCTGATGAGAACAGAAAAAAAATACACACACTGAGCTTTACGGAGAAAATAATCCTGCCCGGTCTAATACAGCTGACATGAGCAGAAAGGTGCATGTGTGTGCAAAGTCAGGGCTGCCAAAGGCTTCTAGAAAAATTAGTATGCTGGGCAGTGCCTATACTGGGGCTTTTTTGGCGATGTCTTCTGCAAATGGTCATTTAAACAAGAATTCTTCCTGGGAGTTATCACACTTCAACAACAACATATATGTTCAAATCAAATATTTTTATACTGTGTGAGCCAGGTCCTCAGTTTACCCAACTTACCCAACAGGATGAGCCTGTTCTCCAAAGTTGGGAGCTGTAACCCAGAGAGGGTTTAAGAAGCGTGTAACATCCCCGGATCTGGTGTGCTCAGTGTAATATCTTATAAATAGTGAAAATCACACTCTAAAATCAGTCGTGTATACAGTGAAATACTTCCCAGTGTGCTCTGACTACACTAATGTTCACAATCAAACTAGAGGTTCAACTGTTCAACCAATTTTCTCCCCTTGATGATAATATCAGTTCATTAGGTGAAAAAATACCCAGCAATAAACACAAAAATAGAGTTACTTATCTCCAAATGGGCAAAATGGAGGTCAAAGATTCATCTGTCATTCATCCTGAGAAATCAATAGCTCTACAAAAGTCTGTTTCTGAGGTATCGGCCTCCTTCCCCGGAAGCAGGAACCCTGAAGTAATCGGGCCAAGCAAGCAAATGGTCAACAACCAGGGAGGCACAGGATTGGGTCAGGAAGGAGATGACAGGAAAGAACAATTCTCTGGCTAGTACCCACAAAAACACTCCTTGATTTGAAATGGTTACAAAATCAAAACTTATTGGAATATGTGTATAAATAAGATGACAGCAAATACAAGTCCCACAAAACACAGTTAGCAAGATCTTACACAATCGCTTGCACTTTCACCCTTATAAACTGCAATTGGTGCAGAAGTTGCAACCTTCAGACAATGCAAAGCAACAAAATGACCAGGTGTTCCGAGGCCCCTGAGATCACCAACATTACTGTTTGTGACTTTTTCCTTTGAGGGGAGTATGTGAAAGGCAGAATTTTGTATGTACCTCCACTACCCACAACTATGGATAATCTGCAGGAACGCATCACTGAAGTTGTAAACGCGATCACACCGGATATGCTTTGGAGAATTTTGTCCGAGCACAATTATTGCATCGATGTTTGCCGAGTAACAGGTGGGGCGCACATCAAGTGTATGGAATCAACAGATACCATATGAAACTTTATGAGTTGATGCAATTGTAGCCTCAAAGGTGAAAGAATATTCCAATAAATTTTGGTTTTGTAACCATTTAAAATTAAGGAGTGTTTTTGTGGACACCTGTACAACCTCAGGAGTGATCATTGAACATGGATGTAGCCCATGAGATCTTCTGAGAGCAGGGCAGCCCCTCAGTAGACCTCTTTGCAACTCACCAGAACCACAAAGTGCCCAATTAGTGTTCCAATGGGATCACCTAGGAGACTATCCTCGGATCTCTTTCTCCTAGAGTGAAGGCAGAGTCTTCTGTATGCATATCCTCCTGTACCTCTTCTAGCAAAAACTTTCCTGAACTCAAGAAAGACTGGAAAAACATGATCCTCATCGCCCCTTAAAGGACGAGGCAAATATGGTTTCCTCTGCTCCTGGATCTTGCTTGCCAGGATTGCTGGAGTCTGGTTTGCATTCTGACCATCCTCAGAATGAGCGATCCCTTCTACTTTCCAACCTTCAGTCTCTAAGGGCTCCTTTTACGAAGCCGTATTAGCAGCTCTATCGCAAGCAACTTTTTACCACGTGCTAACCCCTGCGCTAGCTGAAAAACTATCCCTGCTCAAGAGGAGGCGGTAGCGGCTAGCTCGGTTGGCAGTTTAGCACACGCTATTATGCGCGTTAAACCACTAACGCGGCTTCGTAAAAGGAGCCCTAAGTATCATGGCTTTGATGTTGAAAGTTTAGAGGTCAATTTCTTGTGTACACCAGAGGGTGTCTCCCAAGTTTTGCTCACTTCCAGAACAGGTTCCACTAGAAAGTTATTTGGTTTCAAGTGTGCTACCATTTGTACCTGCCCCTTTACCACAGCATAAATGATAGTGCCTAAATTTTTGTGCAAAAATGCCAACTTACTCAGTATACTCTAATGGAATTTGTGCATCCAGATGCAGTATTAGAACTTGTCCTTGATGCCCTGCATTTTAGCGCCCAAATTTAAATTGTCTTTATAGAATTGCCCCCTGTATTTCTATCAAGCGTTTCAAACAGCTCATAAAAGGAAGAGTTTTTGTGGTTTTGAAACTTACAGCACCTGAATGCCTGTTAGGTCAGTCCACTTAAGATGAATCCATTTTGAAAGGGGGGAAAAGTGTTCCATCTGTGAAGCAATGGCACCATCTCCTGGCCAGTGCAGAGTCTGCGTTTGGATATTTTAGAACTTCAAAGGAGGATAAGAAAACCTTCTGGAGACAAATCTTGCCATTTCTCAGTAACAAAGTATACTGAACCTTAAGAATGGATGTGAAAAATAAACTTTTATTGGGGGCCAAACACAGGTTGTAAGAAAAACAGGTTCTTGTTACTGTGTGAGGAAATGTATAGAAGGGGTAAAGCTAGTCACTCCTGGTGCTCACTGCAGGTCAAGAGCAGAAATGTGTTTACCACTGAAATTTCTCAATTTGTCCATTCATACTGAATGAACAGAATAACGCCGCAATACAGCCCATGTCTGGTGCTTAATAAGAGTTTGTTTTTCACATCCATTCGTGAGGCCTACTGAACCTTCTGTTAATGGTACATTCATTGTGCTGTTGGTTCCCTCTCTCCTATAGAAGCATTTCTCAGTGACAAGAAAATTCTAGGCTGGAAGGAGCTGAGAAACACTGATCTATGGCAATAACTCCACAGGACTTAGCACAGACATCACCGTTACACACTCCTTTCTCACTGCAAGACCTCATCAGTGGTACGAACTAGACTCTCCCTCCCCCTCCTTTCGGAAGAAGCTGAATGAAACCACGTTCATATACCAGGGACCCAAGATATGGAATGACCTCCCTCTCCACCTGCGACAACCTAGCACATACTACATCTTCAGGAAAAGGCTCACCTTTTCTTAAACCTATAACATAAACTCGGCGTTCAACCCACCTAACTTTCATTCAGGGTTCCTGTCCTCTGATCATTAATCTTATTGCAAACCACATTCAATCCTAGTCGAAACTTGCAGTATAGAAGAAAATGTATGGTATGGTACTACCTAGTAACTTCATCACCTGCCCCCTAATCTTTTTGGAGAGTAAACAAGCAATTCACATCTATCCGCTTCACTCGGTATTTTATAGACCTCTATCATATTTCCCCTCAGCTGTCTCTTCTCCAAGCTGAAGTGCCCTAGCCACTTTAACCTTTCTTCATAGGGAAGTCATTCCACCCCTTTTATCATTTTTGTTGCTCTTCTCTGGACCTTTTCTAATTCCGCTATATTTTTTTTTATACAGTGACCAGAATTGCACACAGTGTACTTTGTCGTGCCACAGAAAGACTCAGAGGAGTGGATCTTGGATCTCAGGTTCCTGAGGGTACCTTGGTTTCAAATTGAGACTGGTCTGTAACCACAGTGGTGGAACTAGGAGAGATTTTGGTTGCCTTAGATTCGTTGGAAGCTTATGTTCACATCTCCATCTTACCAGAACACAGGAAGTTCCTCAGATTCCATGTGGTGGAAGATCACTATCAATGCTCAGCACTTCCCTTTGGGCTAGCAACAGCATCCTGACCTTTCACCAAGGATGGCAGATTGGCAGGTGCACCTGTACTTGGACACAGAAACATGATGGCAGATAAAGGTCAAATGGCCCATCCAGTTTGCCCATCTGCCATAACCATTATCTCTTCCTCTCTCTAAGAGATCCCACGTGCCTATCCCAGGCCTTCTTGAAATCAGACTCACAGTCTCCGTCTTCTCTACTTCCTCCGAGAGACTGTTCAGCATACCATCCCTGTTGCACTGGGAAAAGAGATTAGGTTCCTACCTTGATAATATATTTTCCAGTAGATAGGAATGGTATGCTGAACCCTCCACTCAGTAATTATTTGATGCGCCTGCTTTCTGACTCAAGGTTAGTAGTCAACTACACAGCTAAAATTTTTCCTGTCAATCAGACTATGGGTTTATGAAGAGTCTGTGTATATAATTAAAAGGAAGACATGGTTGAGCTCCATAATGTTCAGACTGTTTTGTTCTTTAACTTGTATTTTTCTTACATTCATTGTTCCTCTCAGAGGCTCGTTAGTGTTTTCACTACATTACTGTTTGGCAGTTGATTGTTTTAAAATTCTGAGCAGAGCAGACACTTGGTGTCGAGGGATTCCCGGTACCCCTCCTTCTCCTGTCTTCTTCTGTAAAGCTGTCTCTAGCTTTGGTATGAATTGAAGGAGGCAGCAGAGACTAGGGAGAAGGAGGAAGAGCTGAAAAGTTGTGATTGACATCTGCAGAATGATCGCAAGCAGGCATGGACAACTCTATGGTTCAGCATATGATCCCTATCTAATGGAAAAGATATGATCAAGATAAGAACTTAATCTCCGTTTGTAAGCTCTTCTTAGAAGGGACTGCCTGTTGAATGTACAGTGCTGCGTATGCTTTCAGCGCTATAGAAATGATAAATAGTAGTAGTCGTAATAGTAGTGGTCACTTTGCCAAGATCTGGCACAGATGCTATACCATGAAGTCACTATATGAAAGTACTTAGCATTTAATTCGTTACAGTATCTTGAAAAAGTGGAATTAGAAAAGATTCAAAGAATTATGACCAAAATGATAAAGTGGATGGAACTCCTCTCATATGAGGAAAGACTAAAGAGTTTAGGACTCTTCAGCTTGGGAAAGAGATGGCTGAGGAGAGATATGATTGAAGTCTACAAAATCCTGAGTGGTGCAGAAAGGGGAAAAGTGAATCGATTGTTTACTCTATCAAAAATTACAAAGGCTAGGAGAAACTCAATTAAATTATATGGAAATACCTTTGAAATAAATAGGAGGAAATATTTTTTCACTCAAAGGATAGTTAAGCTCTGGAACTCATTGCCAGAAGATGTGAAGGTTTGGACAAATTCCCGGTGGAAAAGTCCATAGTCTGCTACTGAGATTGACAAAGGGAAAGCCACTGCTTGTCCTGGGATTGGTAGAATAGAATGTTGCAACTATTTGGGGTTTTGCCAGGTACTAGTGACCTGGATTGGCCATCGTGAAGACAGGCTACTGGGCTAGATGAACCATAGGTCTGACCCAGTACGGCTCTTCTTAAGTTCTTAACTAGTAAGAGAAATTTTGTTCTCTCCCCCTCAGAAATGCACCGCAGATTACTGACATTTTCTAAGACCACCCTTTCCTGCTGTGAGGTTTCAGAGGAGATGTTCCTACTCACCTCATACTGACAGCTTTTGTAAGAGTTGTAGCTCCAAGTCACACACTGACATTTAGAAAAGAGTTATTCTTTGACACGCTAGGACATGTAGGCCAGGAGACTGGTAGAAAAAGAATAGGGGGAAAAAGAAAGAAAGGCCACAGAATAGGAAGGTAGGTATTATAAACGACAAAAAAATGAAAAGATAGAGAGGAAAAAATAAGGCATCTAAGCTAATGACAGGGCTTCATAGACTAAGGAGTTTGTTTAAATTCAGGGCATTCAACCAAGCGAGCAAATCTGAATCCTAGGCAGCATTACACTTAGCGTAAGGAGCGATACAAATGAAATCCTCTGGTATATGAACTGCTGCTGCTTTCAACTGATCAGGTTGCTTCGACTGGACTTGTTTTCCCTGAACTCATGTTGATGTTGGCTGTTTTTCCTCTGACCTTCAAGATACTGCATAAATAATTGCCTCCAGTATCTTTCCTAGAATAGACGTCATCTTACTGGTTTGTGGCTGCCCAGTTCTGTTGTGGAACTTTTCTTCGAAGTCTTTTGCTATATTGATGACATTAAAGGAGTATTAGAGACTACGCCATCACTTTATTTTCTCCCTTTGTTTTTTATATTTAATGTTTTATTGGGAAATTCCTACGTTTGTAACATAACAGTTCTTTTGTTTTAACCCACATCTCTTTCATATCCTCAATACACAGATTATATTTGCAAAATAATAACAGTGAACTCTTCCTTCCTCCTAGTAGTAAGGGGGGGAGGGTGGACTGTCCCAGGTTCTGTCTTCCTGGGGGTACTGGCGCCTCTCTACCTCTCTCCCTGTAGAAACGTTCACTGGCACGAGCAGCTCCTTCCACCTGCTGCTCGTGCCGGCCTCGGCTCCCTTTTACATCATTTCCTGGTCCAAGATGTGCCATCAGAAGGGAACCAAAGCTGGTGTGTGCAGCAGGTGAAAGATGCTGCTCGAGCCGGTGAACATTTCAAGAGATACGTAGGGGGAGGCACTCATGTGGGGGCTGCATGGTGCAGCGATGCCAGGCGCCAACCTTCTTAGCCATGCCACAGCTCCTAGGTTGCCCCTCCCCATGACAATAATAACCAGCAAGATGACTGCACTTTAAACTGGGCTCCAGCAAATCAGTCCACTGTTGCTGATGGCCATTCCATGTTCAGCAGGTTCCCTACTCCATAGGCAAACTGACTCTGTTCTGCTTATTCAAGATTACCTTCTTCATCACCACTAAAATTTCTAAAATGAAGGTTCCTCACTGCTTATCACCCACACCTTCAGGCAGAAAACAGCAAACACAATAAATTATATAGGGGTTTTCCCCCCCCTAAAAACAAAATGAGAAAAACCCTTTACTACATCTGGGCCAGAGTGTAATGACAGATAAAACTTGAAAGTAGGCTCAATTTCCCTGTCCCGTCCCTGCCCCATTCCTGTAAGCTCTGGCATAACCACACAAGCCTCAAACACTTATGATTTTAAAGTATTTGAGGTTTGTACAAATGAGGACACAACTTGCAGGAATGGGGCAGGGGCAAAAAAAAACAACTCGCAGAGTCAGGACAGGAAAATTAATTCCCACAGGGATGGGGAAAAATGTTCCCGTGTCATTCTCTACCTGATGTATCCCTTTTCCCATTCCTACTATTTTTTGGCCTGTTGGTCTCTCATTCCATGGGCTTTCAGCCCAACTCCACTTTTGTGGGTTCAAACCGACACTGCTCCTTGTGACCCTAGACAAGTCACTTAATCCCTCCATTGCCCCCCCAGGTACATCAGATAAATTGTGAGCTCACTGGAACAGACAGGGAAAAATGCTCAAGTACCTGAATAAATCCATGTAAACCATTCTGAGCTTTCTGGGGAGAACGGTATAAAAAATTGAATAAATAAATACATTTTGAGGCTGAGGAGCCATAGAGGCCTTTACAAAGCTGTGGTAGAGGTTTGCTCCGACACTCATAGAAGTAAAAATCTTTATCATGGCTTTGTAAAAGCTAGCGTTTGTGTTTTATCCATTTTAGGTCCCACTGCCAGCTCCTGTGTTACAGGGAAGAATAAAATATGCCATCAGATAAGTTTGACTAATTATATTTCCTGGCTTGACAATTTGTATACGGGCCAAACATAATACCTCAAAAAGGCACTTTCAAGCAGCTTGCATAGTTACAAGGTGCTTCTGTCCCCAAACGAAACATGTCCCTGAGAATATGCTTCTGATAGAGTCCGCCAGGGTAATATATTTTGTTCCTCTTGTTTAAGGTTGACTTTCCAGGTTTTTATGTGCGATTCATAGCCTGTGTTCTCTTCTAACTAATGTCTTTTATGGGTGTTTGCGGAACAGTTTCTGTTTACTCTGCTGAACCGAACTTATGACTTAGACACGTTTCTGACAGAAACTTAAATGTTGACTCTGTCTGATAAAATTAATTACTGTATATTTTATGTTTGTACAAGGCTAAAAAAAAAAAAAATATCAGACTTTATGTAGCAAGGTATAGTGGGGCTGCTCCAAAGGCAGCTTTGTAACATAAGCATCCCAACTTAAAGATCACCTGAGCCTCAACAGGAAGCCAATGCAAATCCCAGTAAAAAGGTCATATTTCCTCAGACCATAATTTCATCTCACTGCTGTGTTCTGAACTAAGGTCAATCTAGCCATTTTTTTCTTAGTACTCATCAGGTAAACAATATTACAGTAATCCAGTATACTTGTAGTTCCGATTTCCCCATTACATTCCCAAGCAAGGCTGCAAGTTCCAGCATGCACTGGGGTATGCTCAGGACTGGATCAACCCTGTCCTCCAACTATGGATCCATTTTGCAGACTAACCAAAATGTCCAGAATCCTCTCCCTTTCCTGTTCTCCCCGCTTCTGCTCTCTACCTTCACTCTGATCTAATTTCCGGAGAAGTGCACCAAAATAGGAAAAGCACCAAACCCTACAGTAGCAGAACAGTCAAAGGGAGAAGAGCCAGATAAATGGTCTTCCAAAAAAAGGAGGCCTGAGCAGGTCCATACACCAGTTTTATTGAGCGGCAAATGCAACGAGCTCTCAGTGTCCACCAAGAAGATACGACTCAACACGGGGCTATGTTTTGGCACTTTAAAAGCCTGTATCAGGAGTTATAAATCTTATGGTGGGTTGTGCTGTCATATAGTGTAAACTGAGAGCGCACAACATGAAAGGTGAAGCCAGGCTCAACGTTTGTGGCTTCAGTGTCAATCGCTGCTGTTACGGTTTGAGGTCATTCTGGGCCTGATATTCAGCGTTATTTAGCCGACTGGGAGCAGGTCTCAAATGGATAAATAGCACATGGGCATCCGCTTTCTACCATACAATGTTTGAGAGTGTGGTGCAGGGGTTACAACTATAGCTTCGGCACCCTGGGTTGTGGGTTCAAGCCTGAGTGGGCCACCTGATCCCCCATTGTCCCAGATACATTAAATAGATTGTGAGCCCACCGGGACAGACTGGGAATAATGCTTGAGTACCTAAACAAATTCATGAAAACCGTTCCAAGCTCCTGTGGGAGAACGGTATAGAAAATACCTCCCCCATCAGGTCAGCTGATGACTTATTTAACTCAATCTACTGCGGCGCACGCTCTTCACTTTACCACTGCACAAGCTTCCTGGCACAAGACACTTCTGCTACTCTATTTTACCAGCGTTTTAAAAATTTTATTTTAATACTGTCTTACTCTGTTTTTACTTATCTACTGTTTTAATTATTTTTTAGTCTTACAGCTTCTCCTGCCGCCGCACAGCTCCCCCATCAGGTCAGCTGATGACTTATTTAACTCAATCTACTGCGGCACGCGCCGAAGGAGCGCGCATAAGGAGCAGAACCAGCTCCTTAGTGCGCTCCTTCGTGCGCAGCCGAAGGGCGCAACAAAATTTCTAACCCCTCATCTTTTAACCAATTCTAGAATACGACTTAACTACGCACTTTTATATTTATTAATGTTAGGCTGCTTATCCATTTGTTCATTGATTTTAGATACTTCTCAAAAAAAAAATCATTCTAATATGTCAACTGCTCATGCAGAAAATATCCCCTCTTTTTGGGGACATCGCCCAATATTCCATAAAGCCCCTACTATATCCCATTCTTCTCTGATTCAAATTCCCACTAATACATTTACCCCCATCAATACAGATCCACACATTACTATTAACTTAAGATTTGGTTTAATTAATGCGAGATCCAGCAAAAACAAACACCACTTAATAAAAGATGAAATTGAACATAAGAGACTACATATTCTATTTATAACAGAAACTTGGCTTACAGAGGGAGAAGAAGCATACCTAACATACTGTTGCCCCCCCAATTACAATTACATTTGTAATCACCGCTATAACCGTAAGGGCGGAGGATTAGCTGTCATCTATGTTAATAACCTTTTAAGCATGTCTGATCAATCCCCAAATTCTGCCATAATTGAATTTCTGCAATTAAAATGCCATGCAAATAATCTAACTAATTTTTTACTATTGTACGTTCCACCACCTATAAACTTAAATAAACTTTCACAACTCCAAGATCTATTATTTGACTTTACTTCTGCTACAATAACACCAGTAATCCTTGGCGACTTTAACATTCACTTCAACGACCCCTCCAATCCTATCTCTAATGACCTACTCAATATACTTCAACCTCTTAATATTTATCCTCAGATAACAGTTCCTACTCATAAAGCCAATAATACTTTAGATATGATTTTTTTACCTCAAACACAACAGCTCATGATCTCTGATATAATAGTTAAATCCGTTCCCTGGTCAGATCACCACTTTATATCTTTTAACCTTACCTTCTCCAAATTCACTTCCGTTCAACCATCATCTAATTTCAAGACCATATCATACAGAGAATACAACAAATTGGATGACATAGATATAACCGCACATCTTGACCCAGAAATTCTAACCTCACACACTAACTCAATTACAAATCTAGTCTCTGCTTGGAATTCCTCATTAACTTCACTCTTAGATACAATAGCCCCTCTAACTTTAAAAACTATCCCTTTTAAAAAAACCATTAATCCATGGTACAATACAGAGCTTCAACAGATCAAACAACAATTGCGTTTCCTAGAAAGAAAATGGCGCCAAAACAAAACAACTGACAATTTACTAAAATACAGAGATAAAGCAATTCATTATAAATCTAAAATTAATCTAACAAAGAAAACTTATTACTCCAAAAAAATTGAGAAAGCGAAAAATTCCTCCATACTCTATAATATTTTAAAATCAATGGACCCTTTACATAAATCAAAAAACTCAATGCAGAAATCAACCTTAAAAGCCCAAGAACTATCGGACGCCTTCATTCTTAAAATTAATAACATCCGGAAATCCTTCACTCAAAATCCATCTGTCTGTACTAACGATTCTGATCAATCTGACCTTATACCAACAGCAAAATGTTCTAAGTTTAAAATTCCCTCTTTACAAGACATTGAATCTTTATTTTCTCAGGTTAATTTAAAAGGCTCCCGATCTGAGTTAATTCCTCCCTTCTATTTAAAAAAACATCTTTCTCATTTTGGCCCTTTTATATTATCTCTTATTCAATGTAGCTTAACTACCTCTATAGTTCCATCACAATGGAAATCTGCCTACATTACTCCTATTGTGAAAAATTACAAAACTAGTATTAACGATTTAACTAATTATCGTCCGATAGCAAACATTCCATTTCTTGCTAAACTAACAGAAAAAATTATATTCAATCAACTTTCTGATTTTATCGAAAAAACAAATGCATTACACCCGAACCAAACAGGATTCAGAAAATTCCATAATACTGAGTATTCCCTAATAGGCTTAACCTCTAACATCCATTACTATCTCGATCAACACAAATCAGTAATACTTTTTTCCTTAGACATTTCCGCCGCCTTCGATACCATTGATCATGATCTTCTCTTAAGAAGCCTAGAAGAAAAAGGAATTAACGAGCAAGTCTTAGACTGGTTTAAATCTTACCTCACTAACCGAACCTCTACCGTTAGATTTAATAATGAGGAATCCGCCCCTTACACCTCAACCTTTGGAATTCCACAAGGATCTATTTTGTCTCCCTTATTGTTTAATATCTTCCTTGCTCCTCTATTAGAACTTTGTCAGGCCATAGGCTTCATCCCCTATTCATACGCAGACGATATCCAACTCATACACCCTTTAGACCCAGAAAACACTACAGATATTTCCTCAATAAATCAAAAGCTAGAGCATGTGCAAAATTGGTTAAACACAAATAAATTGGCATTAAATATTAATAAGACTCAATCCATCCTATTCAATTGGAAAAAAGATATTTTTCTTTCTAAACCTTTTCTTCTTAATAACACCCCCATTAACATGGTATCTTCAACAAAAATTCTTGGTGTTTACATAGATGACAAACTATCCTACCATGAACATATATCTTATATGGTTAAAAATTGTTTTTTTAAATTACGGCAGATAAGATCTATTGCCAAATTTCTCACTCCTTCTTCTTTAAACATACTAATCCATTCATTTATAATAGCGAAAATTGACTACTGTAATGCCCTATTCTTAAACATTACACAAAAAGAAATAAGAAGAATACAAATAATTCAAAATACAGCCATAAAATTAATTTATAATTCTAAAAAATTTGACCACGTATCTCCATTACTGATAGATGCACACTGGTTACCAGTAAATCATAGGATCTGTTTTAAACTAATGCTTCTAATTTTCAAAACTTTAACATCCAATGAACCTCAATTCATCTCTAAAACCCTAATTCCATATAAACCTCATCGATCTCTTCGCTCTACTGATCAATGCTTATTAGCAGTTCCGTCTCTGAAAATCATAGGCACCAGAAGAGCAGATATTTTTACTGTCGCCGGTCCGCAAAGGTGGAATAAACTTCCTCAATTTATTAGAATTGAAAAAAATATCACAACATTTAAAAAACTTTTAAAAACATATTTATTTAAAGATGCCTTTGACTTTTAATAGTTCCTTTAAATTACTTATGTTCTGGTATTATTGTTTATGAAGTATGCTTAAGCCATTTTGTGCTACCTATTTTACCCTACCTTTTGTACTTTCCCTTTTTTCTTACAAAACCCGAAATTGTAACTTTTTATTTTTCCCTTGCCCCTCAAGTACGTTTTGAATGTTTTTATGTTATGTTAATATAATTATTACGTTAAGTTTCTTATCTCTTTTTATTATATTATGTACATCGCTTAGAAATTGTTATAGGCGATCCATCAAAAGATTGAATAAACTTGAAACTTGAAACTTGAAGGAGAACTGTGTATAGATACTACATCAATGGAGAGAGTGTCTTGGGTTCATTGTATGGGTGGAGAATCTGACTGATACAAGGCATCAGAGATTTTGTAAAGACACGAGGAACGGACCATGTTGAGTCAATACTGGTTGGTGGGGGGAGGGAGGCAAGATGAGAGGGAGTGGGAAGGGGATGGGTATAAGTATAGGTAGGATTACCAGATGTTCAGAAAAAGACAGACATGTCCTCTTTTAAGAGGACTGTTTGGGCTCCCAGACAGACTTCTAAAACCCAGTATTTGTCTGGGTTTTGGAAAGCCCCGACGAGCTCTGGCCGCATCTGAAGGGCCTCTGAGCATGTGCAGATGATGTCACACACATCTGCGCATGCTCCAGGCCCTCCAGACGTGGCTGGAACTCATCTGGAAGAAGAGAGGAGGCTTTGCGGGGATGGGGGCAGGGTCAAGTGTCCAGGGTTTCCCAGAGAAAAATATGGTAATCCTAGGTGTAGGGATAGAAGAGGGGGATAAGGAAGGATTTCAGAATGGTTTGAACTAATGTACCAGATGTTTATAAAGATATTGATAGTTATATCTGCTAACAAAACTGTTGGAACTGCAAATCAAGTGAGGATAATAAATTTCTCTATCAATTATAGTATGAGATGTCTGTACTTTCTAACGGACTGTCATTTTCTCCATCTAGCAAACTTGAAATCCAGCTATACTCAGATCCAGAAGAATTCTTTAGGAAACTTTGCCTGAAAGTACATTTCCACAATAGACTCCCCACAGACCAGAATACAATTCTAAACAAAAGAGCACATATTTCACCCCACATGATGGACAAAACAATAAAGCAGTCAACTACATAGAACATTCCAGATGTACGGTGAAATCACAACTTTCTAAGAAACAAAAGAAAATTCTGTACAATCTCTCTCCAGTAGAACGAGCTGTCCTAAAAAGCTTACAAAATAATCAAAACATTGTCATCAAACTTTCAAACAAAGGAGGCTCTGTAGTGATTATGGATATACAAAATGACATTGGAGAAGGACAGAGGCAGCTCTCAAATAACAAGTGAATGAGGAATCTACAAGAATTATACCACAGTTTCAGCAAAGGCAAATCTTGTTTGACAAACTTGCTGCACTTCTTCGAGGGAGTAAACAGGTAGATAGACAAGGGCGACCCGGTCGACATTGTATATCTGGACTTTCAGAAGGCGTTTGACAAGGTTCCGCATGAACGACTTCGGAAAATTGTGAGGCATGGAATTGAGGGTGAAATACTCACATGGATTAAAAACTGGCTGGAGCATAGGAAACGGAGAGTGGGGGTAAATGGACAATACTCGGACTGGAAGAGCGCCACCAGAGGGTTGCCGCAGGGCTCGGTGCTTGGACCCGTGCTCGTCAACATCTTTATAAACAATCTGGACATAGGTACGACGAGCGAGGTGATTAAATTTGTGGACGATACGAAGTTATTCAGAGTAGTGAAGACGCAGGGGGATTGTGAAGATCTGCAATGTAACATAATCAGGCTCGAGGAATGGGCATCGACATGGCAGATGAGGTTCAACGTGGATAAGTGTAAAGTGATGCATGTCGGTAACAAAAATCTCATACACGAATACAGGATGTCCGGGGCAGTACTTGGAGAGACCTCCCAGGAAAGAGACAGTCGATGAAGCTGTCCACGCAATGTGCGGCGGCGGTGGCGAAAAGGGCAAACAGAATGCTAGGAATGATAAAGAAGGGGATCACAGAAGGTTATCATGCCGCTGTACCGGGTCATGGTGCGCCCTCACCTGGAGTACTGCGTACAGCACTGGTCGCCGTACATGAAGAAGGACACGGTACTACATGAAAGGGTCCAGAGAAGAGCGACTACGATGGTTAAGGGGTTGGAGGAGCTGCCGTACAGCAAAAGATTAGAGAAACTGGGGCCTCTTCTCCCTTGAACAGAGGAGATTGAGAGGGGACATGATCAAAACATTCAAGGTACTGTAGGGGGATAGACTTAGTAGATAAGGACAGGTTGTTCACCCTCTCCAAGGTAGGGAGAATGAGAGGGCACTCTCTAAAATTGAAAGGGAATAGATTCCGTACAAAAGTAAGGAAGTTCTTCTTCACCCCGAGAGTGGTAGAAAACTGGAATGTTCTTCCGGAATCTGTCATAGGGGATAACAACCCTCCAGAGATTCAAGACAAAGTTAGACAAGTTTTGCTGAACAAGAACGTGTGCGGGTAGGGCTAATCTCAGTTAGGGCACTGGTCTTTGACAGGACGGCCGCCACGTGAGCGGACTGCTGGGCATGATGGACCACTGGTCTGACCAGCAGCGGTAATTCTTATGTTCAAACAGTTGGAAAATCTTATCAAAAACACTTCCAAAGCAAGTACAACCATAGCTTAAGAGACTCATACCAAACCTTCCTTCTGTGGGACACATTCTATATGCTACCTAAAATCTATAAACCTGGCAACCCTGGCAGACCAATCGTATCTGGTACTGGCACTCTCACAGAAGAAATATCTGATTGGCCCAGGCACTCAAGATCCCTCCTATGGAATGCACCAGGAAGGGGAAGGGCTGCCATTTTGAAGAGGCGGGCCTGGTGGCCGGAGGGAGCAAGCATCCTTTTGGCCGACCTTCATTGGAAAGGTATAGGGGGGTGAGGGACCTCCGCAGTGGGAGGGAGTGGGCATCGCTAAGCAGAGATCCTTCCACTCTTTACTGGTGATTCTCTGCACAAATAGTGAGCATATAATTTGCATGCTATTATGTTGAGAATCACCTGTAAAATAAAAGTTGCTCCCAATAAGGACAGTACATCAATTCGCTGGATTTTACCGGCAAGTTTTGAGAATCTCTTAGTCGATAAAAAAAAGGTATCTTGTTTTCTTAAATGTTTTATTTCTGTTTAGTAACTTTAAAAGTGGACTAACACAGCTACTCTACCGCTTTACTTAACAGTTCAAATTTAAAATAAAAAAGCAGAATTGTGTATAACTTCAGCCGCTCTCTTCGGTGGGACTTAGGTAATAAGGACAGTAAAGCACTATTAATAACCAGAAATGAAGGGCCTGAGAGAAAATAATGTGAAGCTTGTTGTGTGTGTGACATTGTCGCCTTTGACACTGTTGCTTTAGTAACATAACATACTAATATAGTAGATGACAGCAGATAAAGACCCAAATGGTCCATCCAGTCTGCCCAACCCTACCCGCTTTAAAAGTATCATATAAAAGTTTGGTTCAGAGCAGCCTGTGTGGAGTCAGATGAGTCGTTGAGTGGAGTTTGTTAAGACTGAACTGATTTTCAGCATCCTGGAATTGGCTGGTCTTGGCCTTGGTCCCATCTACCAATAAACTTTTGTGGAACCGGTTCCTACCACTCAGGGCACACCTTGGGCAGCCATCTAGGCAATCACCAGAATCCTCAGGTTATATTTGCTTAAAATTGCATTTGTTTGTATATTAAACAATGGTGGCTCTATTTAAAATTCTTTAGCTGGTTAAACTTTAGAGTTAACTGGTTAAAGTAATCTGGGGCCCATACAGGAAGCATGTGATAGAGCCACTGACCATACAAGCTATTTTCCATGAGCTGCAGGATGCAGTATTTAATGAGCATGTGGTTACTGGCTCACACATGCAAAAATGAAACCCCTTCCTTGCTTGAACATAAGAACTGCTGCTGCTGGGTCAGACCAGTGATCCATCGTGCTTAGCAGTCCGCTTGCACGGCGGCCCTTGGGTCAAAGACCAGTGCCCTATTTGAGTCTAGCCTTACCTGCGTATGTTCTGTTCCAGCAGGAACTTATCCAACCTTTTCTTGAATCCCTAAAGGGTGCTTTCCCCTATAACAGCCTCTGGAAGAGCGTTCCAGATTTCCACCATTCTCTGGTAAAGAAAAACTTCCTTATGTTTGTACGGAATCTATCCCCTTTTAACTCATTCTCTCCACCTTGGAGAGGGTGAACAATCTCTCTTTCTCTAAAGTCTATTCCCTTCATTATCTTGAATGTTTCGACCATGTCCCCTCTCAGTCTCCGCTTTTCAAGGGAGAAGAGGCCTAGTTTCTCTAATCTCGTCTTAACCATTTTTGTTGCTCTTCTCTGTCTGGACCCTTTCGAGTAGTACTATATCCTTCTTCATGTACGGCGAACAGTGTTGGACGCAGTATTCCAGGTGGGGGCGCACCATGGCCTGGTACAGCGGCATGATAACCTTCTCCGATCTGTTTGTGACCCTCTTCTTAATCATTCCCAGCATTCTGTTCACCCTTTTTGCTGCCACCGCACATTGCACAGACGGCTTCACTGACTTGTCTACAAGTACTCCCAAGTCTTTTTCCTGGGGGTCTCTCCGAGTACTGCACCAGACATCCTGTATTTGTGTATAAGATATTTGTTACCGACATGCATCACCTTGCACTTATCCACATTGAACCTCAGTTGCCATTTCGCAGCCCATTCCTCAAGCATATTTATGTCACGTTGTAGGTCTTCGCAATCCTTTTATGTCCTTACTACTCTGAATAACTTTGTATTGTCCAGAGACAATAGTCATAAAGGGAAGCCACATTCAAAGTAGTTTACATACAGGTAACATACAGGTACTTCAAGCATTTTCCCCATCTATCCCGGTGGGCTCACAATCTTTCTAATATACCCGGGGCAGTGGAGGATTAAGTGACTTGCCCAGGGTCACAAGGAGCACCAGAAGGATTGAACCCACCACCACTGCGCTACCCTCTCCTCCAATACAGTATCAGAAGTGAGACAAGTATAGAACAATGAAGCCATTGTGACATCACTGATGAGGATGGCTCTTATTGGTGGAATGAGGCATTATGACATCAGGGAAAAGGATTGGCACTTGTATACCGCCTTTTTGTAGTTTTACATTCAGGTACTTCAAGCATTTTCCCTATCTGTTCCGGTGGGCTCACAATCTTTCTAATGTACCCAGGGCAGTGGAGGATTAAGTAACTTGCCCAGGGTCACAGGGAGCAGCATGGGGCTTGATCTCACAACCTCAAGATGCTAAGGTTGTAGCTCTAACCACTACACCATACTCTCCTGACATGAAGGAAATGGATTGGGACTTCCATAATATTCTAACTCTTCAAGGCCCCAGGTTGTTTAAAATTCAAGACATATTAGCAAAAGCATCCTGAAACAGCCATGTTTTCAAACCCCAACTTAATTTTTTTTATAACGGGTCTCCAACCTTAGTTCTAACAGCATGGAATTCCAAAACATTGGATCTATTACACAAAAAGCCATATGGCAGATAGAAATTGTTAATAAATTATCCCCTGAAGAATGAAGAAAATGTTTTGGGTTATATAGAACTAGCAAAGAATGATTTTATACCCGATTGTGACATTTATAGACAACCAATGCAATTCATATAATCATGGAATAAAATGATCTTAGGGTTTTGAGTTATACAAAAGTCTAGCAACGTCAGTAAAAATAATCTTTAATCTCAATAGACCATAAACTATAACAAACCATAGCAGTGACACAAGGAACTGCTGAGAAAGGGGTCAGTGTGAATTCTAAGATTACTTTAAGAGAAACACAGAGGATTGCAGTATATCTGAATTCACAAGAGCTTGGGACAAGTTTGTATTCATGAGGAGCTAGATAAATTAAAGGTAGACAAAACAATGGGGTCAGATGGTGTACATCCGAGGGTGCTGAAGGAACTTAGGGAAGTCCTGAAGGCTCCGCTGATTGATGTTTTCAATGCTTCTCCAGAGTTGGGAGTGGTACCAGAGGACTGGAGAAGGGCAGATGTGGTCCCTCTACACTAAAGAAGTAAGGAAAAAGTAGGGAATTACAAGTCAGTAAAACTGACTTCTGTGGTAAGCAAATTAATGGAAATGCTTTTAAAACAGAATGGTGAAGTTTCTGGAATCTGGTGGATTACAGGACCAGAGGCAACATGGATTCACTAGAGGTAGGTCTTGTCAGACAAATCTGATCAATTTCTTTTGACTGGGTGACCAGAGAATTTGATAGAGGGAGTGCGCTAGATGTGTATATTTAGATTTTAGCAAAACCTTTGAGAGTGTTCCACACAGATGTCTAATAATGAGTGCCCACAGGATGGGCCCCAAAGTGACGGGTTGAGTCAAGAACTAGTTGAGTGGAAGGCGACAGAGGGTAGTGGTCAATGGAGATCTGAGGAAAAGGGATGTTACCAGTGGTGTGCCTCAAGGTTTGGTTCTTGGGCCTGTTTTTTTTAACATTTTTGTAAGCGATATTGCTGAAGGGCTGTCAGGTAAAATTTGCCTCTTTGTGCATGAAACTAAAATCTGCAATACAGCAAACACCCCTGATGGTGTGAGTAAATAAAGAAGGACCTAGAGAAGGTTGAAGAATGGTCTGATATTTGGCAGCTAAGATTTAAGGCTAAGAAATGCAAAACCATGAATTTGGGCTGCAAAAACCCGAGTGAATGGTACAGTTTATGGAGTGAAGAGCTTTTGTGCATGACAGAAGAGAGGGGCTTGCATATGATTGTATGTGGTGATCTTAAGGTGGCCAAACAGGTTGAAAAGGTGACGGCGAAAGCTAGAAGGATGCTAGGGTACATAGGGAGAGGTATGGCCAGTAGTAAAAAGGAGGTATTGATGCACCTGTATAAGACTCTGGTGAGACCTCATTTACAATCCAAACACAACAGCATTCTTTTATATACGCACATTATCAGCCTGACCCCCCAACTTCCCCCCAAACCACCAGTCCAAGAGTGCACAGTGAGGAAATATTCCATGTTGATAGAGACGTTTAAATACCTACATGGTGTAAATGCGCATAAGTCAAGTCTCCTTCATTTGAAAGGAAGCTCTGGAATGCGAAGGCATAGGATGAAGTTAAGAAGATAAGCTCAGGAATATTCTAAAGAAATACTTTTCTTTTCTTTTTACAGAAAGGGTGATTGATGCTTGGAATAGGCTCCCGGTAGAGGTGGTGGAGGTTTCCCTCGTGAGCTAGTTCTTGGGGCAGGAGCAGTTTGGCTTTCTGTGTCACGGAGGGAAAGAGAACAGAAAGCCAAACAAACTGCCCCAAATCAAGTAACCACACTGGGACTTTTTACGCTAATAAATGTAACTGTTGGTTGACATAGACATCTCGCTTGCCTTTTTTTTTTGTCTGTTTGCTGCTATATATTGAAGCAAGATCTCTTCTTTCTTTTGTATGGTTTTGAAAACTGTCCCCATCATGTTTATTCACATGAAAGAAAATGTAATATTTGTACAAGTGGAACGTCCAATTATGCGCATTTATAGAAACTTTCTGGTAGTTGGGATGTTTATGTGATCCTAATTGTTGAGTTTAATTATCAGAAATCTTGGGGGGGGGGTGACTTAGAGACACAGGGCACTGAATACCCTTCACCAGGCTTGTGGAGGCACACACACACGCTGATTCAGTTCTTTGCACCTCATGGCTGCTGCCGGCACTGCCAGGATCAGTTTTTGGACCAGCGCCTGTTTTAGTAAGGAAGAGATAGGGAGGGCAATGTTGATTGTAGGGCTGGAAGAGAGGGGAAGGTCATTTTGGCTCTAGATGAAAGTGAAGAACTGAATGAAAAATTCTGAGCAATACATAAAAGAATTTGTTCTTTGATAAATGGATCCACTCTCTACTCCCTTTCTCTAATTTTGCCAGGTTGCACAATATTACTTATCTTAAAAACTATGCAAGTCAGGGAGTAGGAACAAAAGGTGATGGAATTTGGAAATAAATGGCAACATATATAATACTCAACGTGGGATGAGAGAGAATGGCAGTGGATTAGATTTGGAGCACGGGAACATTTTCAAGGAGGTTGGGAATATGTCAAGAAGTACGAACATACATCCTTCCTGTAAATATAACTTTTTTTTCCTAGTGATTGCAGTTTTGAAAATAAACCATAAACCATGTCTTTCTCATCATTCAATGTGGGGCAAGGGGTTGTTACAACAATCAAACCACCAAAAGTAAGCATAATGTTTAATGAAATTAAATATATTGCCTTTTCTGATGGGCAGACCAAAGCAGTTTACAATTCAAATCAAAAGCTTAATAAAAACAGAAAGGATCGCCATAAAGAGATGTACTGTATGTATGTATACTCATCCATAAAACCAAAAAGGAGTGGGAAAGGGATAATCAATTTATTAAAACATCATATATCAACATAATACATATATCATGTACATAAAATGAGGCAGGCATAAAAATAATCCTTTTTAAAATAAACTGAACCCCTGGAGAAATTATGCTCAAGACATGCAAAGTTAGGCAGCTAAGCTTGTTTTCGCGAAAAGCAAATTTGATCACGTCTCACCACTCCTGTCTAAGCTCCATTGGCTCCCAGTAATCCCCAGGATCCACTTCAAATGTGCGTGTCTGGCCTACAAGATCCTACATGGCATCCTTCCTGCCGTTATCCCTCTATCCTGGAACTCCCCAACCCCTACTTCCTCCAGATCCTCCCAAATTTTTAAACTATCCTTCCCTTCCATAAAAGGTATTTCCCATGCAGGCAAACTTGGGTCATCCCTCCCCTTTAGAATCACTGAGATCTGGAATAACCTCACCTCCCCACTCCGAACCTCAAGCTCCCTCCAACTCTTCCGCAAACACCTAAAAACCTGGCTATTCTCAAAACTGTAACACTTCCCCCCTCTTAGGCCTCTCACCTTCCCCCTTTACACCTAACTCTTTAATCTCTCCACTGTAGTTCCTCTCTCATCCTTCTTCCTGTAAACCAACCAGAGCTCCGCATCTGTGGAGATGGTGCGGTATATAAACCCAAGGTTTAGTTTAGTTTAGTTTAGTTTAAAAAGAACATAAGCAATGCCTCCGCTGGGTCAGACCTGAGGTCCATCGTGCCCAGCAGTCCACTCACGCGGCGGCCCAACAGGGCCAGGACCTGTGCAGTAATCCTATATCTATACCCCTCTATCCCCTTTTCCAGCAAGAAATTGTCCAATCCTTTCTTAAACCCCAATACCGTACTCTGCCCTATTACGTCCTCTGGAAGCGCATTCCAGGTGTCCACCACACGTTGGGTAAGGAAACTTCCTAGCATTTGTTTTGAATCTGTCCCCTTTCAACTTTTCTGAATGCCCTCTTGTTCTTTTATTATTCGAAAGTTTGAAGAATCTGTCCCTCTCTACTCTCTCTATGCCCTTCATGATCTTATAAGTCTCTATCATATCCCCTCTAAGTCTCCTCTTCTCCAGGGAAAAGAGACCCAGTTTCTCCAATCTCTCAGCGTATGAAAGGTTTTCCATCCCCTTTTATCAGACGCATCGCTCTCCTCTGAACCCTCTCGAGTAACGCCATGTCCTTCTTAAGGTACGGCAACCAATATTGGATGCAGTACTCCAGATGCGGACGCACCATCGCCCGATACAATGGCAGGATAACTTCTTTCGTTCTGGTTGTAATACCCTTCTTGATTAAACCTAGCATTCTGTATGCCTTCTTAGCAGCCGCTGCGCACTGTGCCGTCGGCTTCATTGTCATGTCCACCATTACCCCCAAGTCCCTTTCTTGGGTACTCTCATTTAATAACATCCCTCCCATCGTATAGTTGTACCTCGGGTTTCTGTTTCCCACATGTAATACTTTACATTTCTCAACGTTGAACTTCATCTGCCATCTAGTCATCCATTCCCCTAGTTTGTTCAAGTCCCTTTGCAATTCTTAGCAGTCCTCCTTAGTCCAAGCTCCAGTAAATAGTTTGGTGTCGTCTGCAAATTTTATTATTTCACACTTCGTCCCTGTTTCTAGATCATTTATGAATATATTAAATAGCAACGGTCTGAGCACCGAGCCCTGCGGGACCCCACTCGTGACCCTCCTCCAGTCCGAGTAGTGGCCCTTCACTCCTACCTTCTGTTTCCTACCCGCCAACCAGTTTCTGATCCATCTATGTACATCTCCTTCCACCCCATGGTTCTTCAGTTTCCGGAGTAGGCGTTCATGGGGCACCTTGTCAAAGGCTTTTTGGAAATCTAGATATATGATGTCTATGGGGGTCTCCTTTGTCCATCCGTTTGTTAATTCCTTTGAAGAAGTGCAATAAGTTCGTTAGGCACGATCTCCCCTTGCAGAAACCATGTTGGCTGGTTATCAGAAGTTTGTTTCTTTCAAAATGTTCATCGATGTTTTCTTTTATCAGTGCTTCTGCCATTTTCCTCGGAAACGAGGTCAGACTCACCGGTCTGTAGTTTCCCGGGACACCTCTTGATCCCTTTTTAAAGATGGGCGTAACGTTGGCTATCTTCCAGTCCTCCGGGATCATGCCTGTTTTCAGGGATAGATTGCAAATTTGCTGCAGTAGTTCCGCTATCTCCTCCTTTAATTCCTTCAGAGCCCTTGGATGGGTTCTGAAGGAATTAAAGGAGATAATGGTTACTGCGGATGGGCAGACTAGATAGGCCATTTGGCCTTTATCTGACATCGTGTTTATATGTTTCTATTAAACATTCTCTACAGAGATTCACATCTGCACATAGTTTTGCACAATGAAGCGTCACCTGCAGAGATTCACATCTGCTTGTTTTGCACAACAAAATATTCCCTGCAGCCTCACACTTCCTCTGTGTGTAGTTTTGCACAATGAATATTTCCCGCTGAGACTCACACCTTGCTTTCGACTATGAAATCTTCCCTGTAGAGATTCACACTTGCTATCTCTCCAGATGGTTTTGTACAATGAACTATTCCCTGCAAAGGTTCACAGCTGCTTCCTCTCAGGCAGTTTTCCATAACGAGAAAGCACCTGCTGAGATTCGCATCTGCTTCCTCTGTGGGCAGTTTTCAATAATGAAATACCACTTGCAGAGATTCACAGCTGCTTCTTCTCCAGATAGGCCTAGATTCACTAAACTAACCTTTGGTGGGCGATCTGTAGCAAAGTCTTCCCGGGCAACTTATTCACTACGAGTCCCCGTGCAAATTAATGCAATTGAAGGCATGTCCCAAAGCAACCCCACGGATTGCTACAGTAATCCAAACACATGCGCAGACCATCTTCTTTGCCTGTAGATGCTCTCCACACAAGCGAGGTCAAAACAAGGGGGAGGAGGGCTTTAATGGAACAGAACACGCTATAGCCAGAGCTATATGGAACAGAACACGTTTTTAACCTGCGGGTTAAAACCATGGGCTCGCACTGCAGGGAAGAGCGGCAGAGAGCAGGAGAGTCGGTAGAGCTTGCCTTCTTGAGCTTTTTGCACAAAGGAGATGTGTTCAAAATGTTTTATTTTGTTGGTTTTTAATTTTGATGCTGGGATTTCAGGGCGGCAGAGAGCAGAACAGTCGGCAAGGACGTGAGCGACTGGTCCTCAGCAGTCACTTCATTTTGGATCGGCAAGCCCAATTGGTGTTCCTTCAAATTAAGGGGATCAATAAGTACAAGGAGGCACTCAGAGAAATTGAAAGGGGAGAGGTTTAGAACAAACGCCAGGAAGTTCTTTTTCACACAGAGGGTGGTGGATACATGGAACACGCTACCAGAGGATGTGATAAACAGGAGCACGCTACAGGGGTTCAAAGAAGCTTTGGATAGGTACTTGGAAGACAAAGGGATTGAGGGGTACAGATAAGAGTAGAGGTAGATTATAGGGATGGGATTAGAGGCAAGTTACAAAATTAATCAGGGACCACTGTTCAGGCACTAGGCCTGATGGGCCGCCGCGGGAGCGGACCGCTGAGCAAGATGGACCTCTGGTCTGACTCAGCGGGGGCAACTTCTTATGTTCTATTTAGTGAATCGCTGCCTTCCTACTTTGCATGCCATTTCCCCTCATTTGCTTGGGCGGATCAGATCGGGTGGAGGTTGATCAGGACACAACCGGTGAGCTTAGTGAACAGCCCATAGTTTTCCATAATGAAAAATTCCCTGCAGAGACTCCCACCTGCTTCCTCTGTGCTTAGTTTTCCATAATAAAATCCCATCTGTTTTCCTTGTGGGTCCTGCCTCAGGTACATTAGATAGATTGTGAACCCACCAAGACAGATAGGGAAAATGCTTGAAGTACCTATTTTGAAACCTGTTTGAGTGTGTTTGTATAACTACAAAAAGGTGTTATACAAGTCCCAATACCTTTCCCTACTTTGTGGGTACTTTTCCTTTGTAAACATACAGTAGACTCTCAGTTAACGGTACCTATGGGGATTGGTAGATACTGGATAAATATAGTTTCTGGTTACTTGAGAGTTACTATTTAAAATAGGCCTAACTAATACTATACCCTAGGGTTACCAGATTTTACTATTAAAGAAGATGTTAAGAAATTACAAGAAGCAGGTGCAACAATGAATAAAGACAAAGGTGCTTTTGCTGATGGCATAGATGAAATAGATTTAGAGATTTCAGTAGGAGATAAAGGTTGCTTCAGAGCCTGTTTTTGTGGTTCGGATACGGAAGGTAAATCTATTGATTGGAGAAAGTCCATAATATGTTGTCCCGAGGAAGAAAATGCGGATGTGTACAAGGCCTCATAAAAGATACAAAATTCCTCCAGAATGTCTCTTGTGGTAGTATGCAACTTCCCTGAAGTAGATTTTATGTGAGTTACACGGTGCTTTGCTCATCGACCTTTTAGGTACATAGCTAGTAGATGTCTGGATTTGTTAGATGATGCATAATATGTAGCGGATCGGCGAAACAAAGAGGCAGAGGCAGGGCTGCTGAAGATCTCATTATATTGAAATTTGAGATGTTGCAAATTTATGATATAATTGAGTTTCATGGGTGTGAATGTCTGACTAGCTTTTGTAGGTCTTTTTTCCTCTGTTTGAGACGAAAAGCAGAGTATCATCTCTAGAGGGAAGTGTTTTTTGTTATGCATAATAAAGCTGAGAGGCCAAGAAAAAGAAAAGATGTTATATCGAGCAGACTGAGGTTTGGTGTGAGAAACTTAAATAGAGGCTCCTTCTGTAGAAGCTCAAAGCCCTCTTGGACCTTTGTACTGCATCTTTCTCTTGTCAGGATTCACAAAGTATGAAGTACCCAGAAATCAAAGCGTGCTTTCAGAGGAAATCAACTTTTCAAATAGTTTTCTCCTTTTTAGGGATCGTGGCATTTGGACACTTTAAACCCCCTCCCCTTTTGTGATTGCATTCAAACACATTGGCTGTTTTGAGGGTTGAAATGCTTCTTGGAAATTTGATTGAATTTGATTTGGGGGGGTGCTTTTACAAAAGCCATATTAGCGAGTCCCGGCATAGCAAATGCAATGCAGTCCATAGGAACTGAATGGGCCGTGTCGTATTTACAGTGCAGGAATCGCTACTGTGGCTTTTGTAAAAGGGGCCCTTATTGACTTAAGATAATGTATCTTTAATATATAAATGTGTATAGGGCCTAGTACCAGTAAACAAGGAAGACAACTTCCATGCTGATATAGGAGAGTGTTTCAATTTTGAATATCACTCGCGTTCTCCACAGGCAGTGCTTCATGACATATTCGTTTATAGCTTTTGCTTGTTCGTTGGTCTTCAGAGGTGCCAGGGTTGGCCAGTTGGTTTGAGTGGTCAGGTGCTATGTGGCACTGGCCTCCTCATCAGACCGTTATGTTTTATCTAAAGTGCTTTAGTGCATTAGTGCTTCTATACTTCAGTGCTTTAGCTCTACACCATCCCGGAAATTTCCAGTGATCGGGATGGTGTGGAGCTAAAGCAAAAGGGGGGACTTTTTCTTGATACAGCCTTTGGGCGAAACATGTCGGAATGACAGGTCCCTTCCCGATAACTATTGACAAAGGGAAAACTCGGAAAATGCAGAAAAAAAAATAAGTTGAAAGATTATTTATTTATTTACTCAAGCACTAAAGTATAGAAGCACTAAAGCACTTATACTTATGAGGAATTTAGGAAACATCTGAAAACACACCTGTTCCTAAAGTATCTAGACAACTGATCCTCTCTTCTCTCTCCCCTCTATAGCGATTAACTTGTTCTATTGATCACTCTCTCCTCAAAAATGGATTTCCTGTCCTATTAACCCTCTTTCTTCCTCCCCTCTTAAAGTCAATCAATTTGTACCTTTGCTTAATCTTTGTAAACCGCATAGAACTTCACGGTATTGCGGTATATAAGCTGTTATTATTATTATTATTAACTAATCGATTCATCACGTAACCATGATTTATACGCTTCCCATAGGATGGAATATTCGGTAACTGAATGTAGGTTGGTGGAGAAAAAAAAGCCTTCAATTCTTTAGTGATATGGGAGATAAAATCCACATCATGAAGAAGCGAGTTATTCATCCTCCAATGTCTAGAGTTGGTGTTGTTAGTCCAGTTGAGGGAGCATGAGATGGTCGCATGATCTGAGATGGTGATGTCATGTAACTTGGCAGAGGTGGTGATGTTTGGAACCCAAAATGTAGTCAATCCTTGAAAAAGTATGGTGTGGTGCAGATTAGAAAGTAAAGTCCTTTGTGGTGGGGGTTTAAGATTCTCCAAATATCAGATCAAGCCAAATAGGCTCATCAAGTTGGATAAAGGAAGCACAAACTTGGAGCTTAGCTGGGCGGCAGGATGAAGATCTGTCGAAGAATGGGTCTAAAGCAGGGATCTCAAAGTCCCTCCTTGAGGGCCGCAATCCAGTTGGGTTTTCAGGATTCCCCAATGAATATGCATTAAAAGCAGTGCACATAGATCTCATGCATATTCATTGGGGAAATCCTGAAAACCCGACTGGATTGCGGCCCTCAAGGAAGGACTTTAAGACCCCTGGTCTAGAGGAAAATTAAAGTCCCCAGCAAGAATGGTATTTGATGTTAGAGAAGATATGCAGACATTATGAAAAGATTAGAAGAAGGATGCATCATCTGCATTTGGGGCATATATATTGAATAGATTTAATGGTTTCCCCTCAATAGAGCCCTCAAGGTACGACCATCGCCCATTGGGGTCAAATTTGTGAGAAGAGAGCTGAAAGTTAAGTGTCTTTTTCACCAGAGTAATGACCCCGTTCTTTTTACCTAGTGACGGGCAAAACAATGTTGTATCCACCCAACAGACAATTTCTGAGCTTCTTCTATGCTAAGGTGCGATTCCTGAATTAAACAGATATCCGCTCCAAAATGTTTAAAGTAGTGGAGTATCTTCTTCCTCTTGACAGGACTATTAATGCCCTTAATGCTGAGGGAGACAAGGTTTATGTTAACCATTTAAAGAAAAGTTAATGAGATTTGGCATGAAGAGGATCCCCTCAGATGCTGAGATGTGGAGAGGGGGCCAAAGCATACAAACAACTTCCCATAAATGGAGAGATCAGAAAAATATAGTTAAAGCTCCATGTTGAAGGGATACAAAAATGCAAAAAATAAAACAAGAGATTTATGCATATATTACAAATGATCAGATGGAAAACAAAGATCCAAAAATGGGATCGCATGCTGACAAGATGTACTCAGCATATCTCTCCCCAGCCCAGGAGATTAGGTAAAATGAACTGAGCCCCAGAGGGAAGGTTATAGTGAAATCAGAGAAAATGGGTAATTCAGGTCATATCACTTACATTGTCATCCAGAAATTTTTGCAGATCTGATGGTTCATCAAAATTCTTTGTGGTATTGCGGTATGTTATTCTCATCTTGGCAGGATAGAATAAACCATATTGTGCACCAATACTTTTAAGATGAGGCTGCATTGAAAGAAAGGTCTTTCATTTCTGTGCAGATGATTTTGAAAGATCCGGAACAAAAAGTATCTTCTTGCCCTCCACTAGAAGTGAGGGATTTGTTTTTGCGGTTTGCAATATCTGTAGAGTTTGTGGATAACGCAACACTTTCAGAACAATTGGTCTCACACATTTTGATGGAGCCGGAGGGCCTGAGGGCATCCTGTGTGCTTGTTCTATCTCCAGAGGAGGGTTAGATTGGATTTTCAAAATATCAGGAATGAAGGTATGTAACTATAATAGGATATCTTTTCCCTCGGTACCTTTGGGAAGTCCAATTATGTGTACATTATTGCGGCGCATTCTGTTTGAGATGTTTTCCATGTCACATTGCAGCAGGGACATTTTGTGAAGGCCACATTGAACCTCAAGGAATTGAGAATCGTGTTTAGAGAGCCTCTCCTCAGTGAGATCAATATGTACACTGTGCTGTTTTAATTGCAGCATGTTGTTGCTAATCTCCAATTTAATGTTGGCAGTCACTGCCAAATTTTCCTGCATAAGGCCTCTCAATATTTGTAGATCATTGGAGATAGAGGCTCCGTGATCTATAGAGCTAGAGGGACAGGCCTTGTTGGGCAACGGAGGCTCGTGCTTAGATCTTTTAGATGCATTATGTGTCGTAGAAGCGCCAGATGGAGGGGAGCCCTCGAGTTTGTTCGACTTAGAGGACATTGTTGAATGCGGATTTGCAGTCCACTGACCTGATTAGTTGCTGGGTAGGGCTGAAAAAGAGATTTATAGAGCAGGCTGGAGCAGAGAAATTCACTAAGCAGCCATCTTGTGACCAGTCACGTGACGTCCCCCCAGAAGAGGTTGTTTTTGGCTATGAGTCAGGAGGCAAAAGATATAAGAGCTTCTTTTTTTGCTAGTTTACCCTTGTAAGTGCATAGTTAAACATGAAAGAATAAAATATGTGGCTAGGGATATTAGATCTTAGTTGGTATGATTTACTGTGATGAGGTTATGTTCACTCTAAGCTAAATTTGAAACAATATCTTTTCCTAAGTTCTCCCTTTATTACTTATATTTATTACCTTTATTACTTGTAGTCTCTATTTATTTATTACCTTTATTTATTAATTACTTGTAGTCTCTCTTCCTCCATTTTATTCTTTTTTTTTTTTTTGGGGGGGGGGTCTAAGGAAGATGTAAAAACATAAGAACAGTCTTACTGAATCAGACCAATGGTCCATCTGGACAATCCAGGTCACAAGTACCTGGCAAAAACCCAAATAGTAGCACAAGTGTTGATTATTGTGTTTCTTTAACAAGTACTTCTACTATTTATTATTTCTATAGCACTTACAGGCGCACACAGCGCTGTACATTAAACACACAAGAGATGGTCCCTGCTCGCAAGAGTTTACAATCTAATTATGACAGACACAGGACAAAAAAGGGGAGAATCTATACAAGTCTCTGTATGCTTGTGATTGTTATATGAATTAAATTAAAAAAAAAAAAAAAAAATCTGTTGCCAAAATTTACCACTTGGTAACTGAAGCTGAAACTGATTACTTTTAACCAGAGTTGATGCTAGGTACAAAATTTAGCCCCCACTCCCTTCCCAAACAGCAAACCACTTCTTCCTCCGGTCTTCCTATACCCTCAATTGGAGACATAATCCATCCATCCTTCCCTCCCTTACCACCTGAACAGAAAGAGCCATCCATTCGTCCCTCCCTTTGGCCCCTGAACAGGCGGAACCATCTCCCCTCCCCACGTCCAGATCTATCCATAAGCCCCCTCCCCGAGCCTACCTTAAATCCTGATGTCTAGTGGCCTAGTTAGGGCAGGAGTGATCCCCTGTTGCTCCTGCCTATGCCATCTCCACCATTAAAATGGCTGCCATGATCTTTAGCAACAATCTCATGCAGGTCTTAGCAGCTGTTTTGAGCCAGCAAAGGCAGGAGTGACTATGAATTGCTCTTGCCTTTGGCAACTCCGGTTGCAAAATAATAATAATAATAACTTTATTTTTCTATACCGCCATAGTCATGGCTCTCGTGACCCTTAATGGCAATCTTGTGACACTGCTGCTGAAGATTTTGGTGGTGGAGATGGCATGGGCAGGATTAACTAGGCCACCAGACTACAAGGTTTTAAGGTAGGCCTGGGGAAGCCTATGGGTTGGTCTGGGATGGTGGGGTGGGGTGGGGAGAGAGGGACAAAAAGCTTCTCCTATTTGGGGGAGGGACAAGGAACCTCATGTTCGAAGAGGAGGGGGAGGAACATAGCCCAAAGTTTTTGTTTCAGTCAATAATGCACTGACATTTTTGGCCAAAGCTAAATGAGGCTGAATATAGATTTCGAGTTAGTTTGATGTCGAAACCAAAATTTATTTGGCCTGTAGCTTGTTTACATGTTTCTGGGGACATGTACTTTTATATGTGTGGTTTCTGTATGTCTGATGTCTGAGAGTCTTTTGTAGGTCTTCCTGGTTATGTGACTGATTTCAGGCTCGTGACTGTGTGCTTTGATAGCAGTAGGTGTGCCAGTTCGAGGTGACTGGGCACGAGAAGGGATCAGTAACAGGGAGGGAGCAATTGTGCTCACATGTCCTGCACTTCTTAGATACCTGAACTGCTGATCAAAACAATGGCAGCCTCTAGAGACTGGTAACTATAGCAACTAAAAGAAAACCAGCTTGCTACAAAGAGGCACCACAACGCCCCCATGTAACCAGAGAAAATGTCGGAGAGTGGAGCAGGAAGAACCTTTCCAAATCATGGCGACTCCTATTTATTTATTTATATACCACTTAAGTGGTTTACATTCAGATACGCAAACATTTTTCACTCTCTGTCCTGGTGGGCTCACACTCTAATGTACCTGGGGCAATGGGAGATTAAGTGACTTGCCCAGATTCACAAGAAGCAGCATGGCCCCAGCGCTCACCCTTAACCATTACCAAATATTCTCTCTTTAGAACTAAACAATGCAGAGTTATGCCTTTTCCTGTCTGCATAGTCAAGGCCATTTGTTTAAAAAAAACAAACAAAAAAACCCCCAACTAACAAATGCAAGACTTTAGGACAGGGGTTGCTTTGTGCCAGAGACATAAGAACATAAGAATAGCCTTACTGCATTGGTCTCAAACTCAAACCCTTTGCAGGGCCACATTTTGGATTTGTACGTACTTGGAGGGCCGCATAAAAAAATAGTTAATGTCTTATTAAAGAAACTAGTATTTTAGCCCGTTACATTAACGGATGCTAGAATATATGTCTATCTGTCTTTATTTCTGTCTCTCTCTTTCCCTCCCGCTGTCTTTCTTTCTGTCTGTCTCTCTCCCTGGCCCCCTTTGTCTGTCTGTCTTTCTGTGTCTCTCCCTGCCCCTGTGTCTTTCTTCTTTTCTTTCTGTTTCCCTTCCTCCCGCTGTCTGTCTTTCTATCTATCTGTCTCTCTCCCTGCCTCCTATACAGCAGCATTTCTCTCCCCCCACTTCCCTATGCAGCAGCCACAGCAGTATTCCCTCCCCCTCCATTTCCCTGTGCAGCAGCCACAGCAGCAGTATTCCCTCCCCCTCCATTTCCCTGTGCAGCAGCCACAGCAGCAGCATTCCCTACCCCTCCATTTCCCTCCCCCCACACCACTTCCCTGTGCAGCAGCAGCGTTTCCCCTACCTCCCCTTTCTCTTCCCGCGGCAGAGCAAATCAGGGCAGTAGAAGGCCCCGAAGTAGCATGTGTAGAGTGCTGTACACGCTGTTGGAATCAGCAGGTTTGTAGTCGGGACCGCGGGAAGGGAAGGGGGGGCAGTAAGGGAGCTAAGTCTCTGTCTCACAGCGGGCTTGCTGGCTCCAGCCAGCCAAAGATCATTTTTTAGTTCAAAGCCGACGCTGCGTCTCCTCTCTCGATCCCCGCCAGAGTCGGAAGTCTTCTCCGACTCTGGTGAGGTTCGATAGAGGAGCCGCGGCGGGGGCTTTGAACAAAAAAATGAACTTTGTCTGGCCGGAGCTGGCAAGCCCACTGCGAGACAGAGAGATGCGTGGTAAGCGCGCATGCACACTCTGCCGGCCACGGAACTACAGATCAGGCAACACGGCGTTAAGAGTGCGCATGCGCGCTTAGCATTTTATTATTATAGATGACAATTTTGTATGAGGTAAAACTAGTTTATAAATCTTTCCTTTTGGCTAAATCTTGTGGGGAGTGTGTGGTGCAGTGGTTAGAGTCACAACCTCAGCACCCTGAGGTTGTGGGTTCAAATCTCACACTACTCCTTGTGACCCTGGGCAAGTCACTTAATCCCCCATTGCCCCAGGTACATTAGATAGAGTGTGAGCCCACCAGGACAGATAGGGAAAAATGCTTGAGTACCTGAATGTAGGTTATTGGTATATAAATGCTAAAAAAAAATAAACAATTGTAATTTATAGCGAAAGAGACATGCGATCAAGAAACTGTTTTATTTTACGTTTGTGATTATGATAAATGTACCGAGGGCCTCAAAATAGTACCTGGCGGGCCGCATGTGGCCCCTGGGCCACAAGTTTGAGACCACTGCCTTACTGGGTCAGACCAAAGGTCCATCAAGCCCAGCAGCCCGTTCTCACAGTGGCCAATCCAGGTCTCTAGTACCTGGCCAAAACCCAAGGAGTAGCAATATTCCACATGCTACCAATCCAGGGCAAGCAGTGGCTTCCCTCATGTCTTTCTCGATAACAGACTATGGACTTTTCCTCCAGGAAATTGTCCAAACCAGACTCTGCCCCTGTAGCCCATATGTGCTGCTTTTTAAATTACCACTGTCCCTCTTGGTGCCATCTCACACCTACCTTCTGCTCCTCCCCTTCCCATTTCCCACTCATCTCTCATTGTCTCTCTCTGACTTCTCTCACACCACCTTCTACTGTCCCTCCATGACCTTCCAGACACCCATCTCTCACTATCTCCCTCTCACAGCTACTTCTGTTTCTACCTGTTCCCACTCAAGTCCAGCTCTCACTATCTCTCCCCGACTCCTCCCCCACATACTTTTCACTCTCTCCGCCTATGTCTTTCCCTGACCTCTCTCACACAGTTCCTGCTGTCCCTGCCTACTCTCCTTTCTCTCTCTCCCTAACTATCTCTCCTTGTCCTTGGCTGATCCTTATCTCTTACTGTCCCTCCTTTATCCTTTGACATGGGCATGACCATCACCTCTTTCTCTCTCTTTGCTTTCTTTCCTCCAGTTTTCCCTCTCCTTCTTTCTGTCTCCTATCCTCTTGTCCCTTTGATTTCCCTCTCTCTTCCACATGTATCTGCCTCCTTCATGCTTATGCTACTCCGATATAACTGCAAGTTATTCTTTCATGGAGAAACTCGTGAATTGAGCCACAGGTCTTAGACCTGTCCCATTGAAATTATGAAAAAGAAGCCTTCAAGCTATAAACTGAGCTGTTTTACTACCAGAAATACTCTTTGGACTTTAATTGTCAAGTGAGTAAACAGAAAGTCAGAGAAGAGATTTTGAGAGTGGAATTTTCTAACAGGTTGCCTAACTTGTATGCAGGTATTATGTGTGAAGCCCAATTTTATATTGGTTGTGTGCAGTGGTGTAGTAATTGGGGGGACCACCCTGGGTGCCAGCGCCTCTCCTCCTCTCTGACCCCTCTGCGTACCTCTTGAAATATTCAGCGGCACAAGCAGCATCTTCCACCTGCTGCATGCCCCAGCCTCGGCTCCCTTCCGACGTCACTTCCTGGTCGCGGGACCAGGACGTGACGTCAGAAGGGAGCCGAGGCTGGGGCATGCAGCAGGTGGAAGATGGCGTTCATGCCAGCAAACATTTCAAGAGGTATGCAGGGTGTGTGTATATGTGTGCGCATGGTGCAGCGATGCTGGGTGCCACTGCCCTAGGTGCCAACCTCCCTAGCTACGCCACTGGTTGTGTGGGTCAGTAAAGGGACGCCAAGTCAAGATGTTCACAATTTGTAGCCTTTTTTTATAAAGGCTCTCAGTGAACACAGAGGGGGACATTATGCTCAAGACATGCAGAGTTATTTTATTTATTCAAAAAATTTCAATGCCGCCAAAAGTCTCAGCGGTTTCCAAAATTACATACATAAAAACATAAAAAATACACACACACACTAAAGCATGACAACCCAAAATCATCACACATATAACATAAAAGACATGCCCTTTACAATACTTTCAACAAATACTCATCTGCTTTAAATTAAAGGAAAGCAAAACAGTTTCAAAGGAATAATTATCATGTCATATTAGAAATAAGCATCAACAAATAGGAGAATAGCTAGGCACGGTTACAGACCATGCTAAATGCCAATTCTATAAAGGCTACTTACCGCTATGCAACCTTTATAGAACAGTAATTAGGAGTGAATTCTTGCGCCCAACTCTGGATGTGAGGATTTATATCTGCCAAAAACTGTTCTCTCTACTTCAATCATGTCTAATAATTCCTGGAGAAGACTTACTGCTTTTTATATTAATGAGGGTGTTCATTTCATCTCTTTGCTTCTCATTAGATAGAATAATTTCCAGGAGCAAAGGGCAGATTGAGACCCTTTTATCAGTCCAGAGAAACATAGAAAATGGTGGCCAGTAAGGACTGCAAAGCCTATTTACTCTATCCATTCCTAACATAATCTGTAAAGCCTACCAGATATACAAGTTTACTCCTAAATCTAAGAATTTTCTGTGCTTATCCCAGGTTTTCTTGAATTCCAGTACTGTTATTGCTCCAATACCCTCTCCATGAGGAAGCATTTTCTAAACCGAGTCTAATGTTTAGCCTTATGACCAGACACGGACTAGGTTCTGCAACTCTCTTTCAAGCATCATGAAACTCAGTTCCTACCTTTCCAGACATACCATAAGAACATAAGCAATGCCTCCGCTGGGTCAGACCTGAGGTCCATCGTGCCCAGCAGTCCGCTCACGTGGCGGCCCAACAGGTCCAGGACCTGTGCAATAATCCTCTATCTATACCCCTCTATCCCCTTTTCCAGCAGGAAATTGTCCAATCCTTTCTTGAACCCCAGTACCGTACTCTGCCCTATCACGCCCTCTGGAAGCGCATTCCAGGTGTCCACCACACGTTGGGTAAAGAAGAACTTCCTAGCATTCGTTCTGAGTCTTCAAATAATCCAAAACAAGGCCATCAAAATCATTATGAATTCAAAAAAATATGATCACATCACTCCCCTACTAAAGAAGGCTCATTGGCTTCCCATCCCCCACCAGATTACGTACAAAATTGCTCTCTTAACTTTCAAATCCCAAAAGACCAATGAGCCTGCATCTATTAATAGGCTCCTGATCCCATACGAGCCCCCTAGAACTCTAAGATCTCTGCATCGCAACATACTCTTTATGTGCCTTCATTAAAAATTATTGGTACTCACCGGGCCTCTATTTTTTCTGTCACAGCTCCTATTATCTGGAATTCCCTCCCATCATATATTAGAGCAGAACAAAGTCTAGATAAATTTAAGAGACCAACAAAAAGGCAAAAATGGTCAAGGGTTCCAAGAGTGGTAGAAAAACAGCAAACACCACAAAAAGTTAAATCAACAGCTGGCGTTGAGAAGACAAACGCTTAAATGTGAATAACTTTAAGAATTTTGTGAAGTTTAGGTACCCTCAGTGTGAGGGATCAGCGATGGGAGCACTGCTCCAATGCTTCACACAACAAGGTGGCGCCTGAAAGACCACCACCACCTACACAACATCATGGGGTACCTGTGTGTGTTTTAAATCAAAGTAACACTACCACCATCATAAACAGTGTAAAATAAACACAGGTGAAAACAGTTACAACAACCACTCTGGGAACCCCCCAGCCAACTCCCCAAAAAAGTAAAAACAGCACAACTTAGCTTCAGTGAATCTTCATCCGATGTCCAGGGGAAGTAGGACAGGGCAGATGGAACGCCACAGAATCAAAACAGATGGAATGCCACAGGGCAGATGGAACGCCACAGAACCAAAACAAAATTCTTAAAAGTCATTCACATTTAAGCGTTTGTCTTCTCAACGCCAGCTGTTGATTTAACTTTTTGTGGTGTTTGCTGTTCTTCTACCACCCTTGACCATTTTTGCCTTTTTGTTGGTCTCTTTGCAAGTTTCTGTGGCAATTTTGTTTTGGAGTCTGTTGCGTAGATAAATTTAAGGGCAGTTTAAAATGTTTTCTTTTTAAAGATGCATATGAATAATTTACTATTCTTGATATTTTATCATTTTACCTTACCTCTTCCCTGATGTTTTTTTTTCCTTTTTTCTTAAAAAATGTAGTTCTCCCTTCTCTCCTCTTGTTTTACTGTCGTACCCTATGTTAAGTTAGTGGGTCTATGGTAAGTCATGTTTGTTTTTTGATTGCTCAAAAGAATCATTAATGTGATTTTTTTTAAGACCCCATCCCTGCAAACTGGAGGCCTTTTTGGCCCAGTTTCTTGGACAGAGTTTGGGGATCAAGTATGAGTATTTTATATCTCATTTATATCATACTCTATGAGTGTGGGCGTTATGTATCTCTGTGGAGGAGGGGGAAGACATCTTAAGGCTGAAATTAAGAGATACAATGATTGGATTGTTGGTGAATTATACAGAACTGCCTATATGCGACAAGCAAGGTAACCTATAGAACTGCCTATATGCTATAGGCATGGTAACTTATAGAGCAGCCTATATTGTGGCCACCAGGCCCTGGAAGCCCCGAATGGACCACAGGAAAACTGCTCTGGCATGCTGCTCGATAAAAGAGACAGTCCCCACAGGCAAAGTATCAAATTAAACAGTCAAGAGGAAACCAGGTAATTAGTCAAAATCCTATCCAGGGTTCTTTATTCCATAAAACAAAATCAGAATGGCAAACAAGAAACAAATAAGAAAAACTCAAAGCAAAAATCCTGGTCAGCAAATCAGGATACACAGAGTCCCGGTGCCTTAGCAAGTTTGGCACCGCTTCCTGCAGCTAGGCCTCACCCTGGAGAGAGTTAATCTCACTTAACACAGTGAAACAACAAAACCTTCATTGCATTACTTCCACACATCACAAAATACAAACAGAAAAGCTCAGGAGGCCCTCAGCTTCTGAGCTGGGGGAAGGAGAACTGCCAATTTGTCTTCAAATATCATGCAATATTCAAATATTCCCATCCAAGATCTTGACAAACTTCTCCCTCATTAGTACAGTCCTCAGTTCCTGGGCTTTACTGTGCTCACACAAAAACCATAAATTCAAAATAAAACAAAACATTTCCCCAGCAAAACAAACTGGGAAAGCACCAGTAACAGTCCTTTAAACATTAGAGCCAAAGAGCCCTGCCCCCACCTGGGGCCCGGTAATGGGTCACAGTAATGGCCCAGGTAGCACAAAGGAGAAAGTAAAAAAAACAACTCTTTCTCCCTAAGTTGCAGGCTGCAATACAAGCCCTAGTAATTGTTCATACAAAAAAACAACAACAAAAGAGCATTCAAACAGTTCAGTTCTGAGCAATAGTGAGCTATCAAACAAACACAGTTTTAGAGCTCAGTGGGCCTTACAGGCAACTCCTATTTCCATAGCTTCCTGGTCTGCTCAACAATGTCCATTTCTTCCTCCTGAGGCATGGCCTCAGCTCCCTGGTCTGGAGCTAAATTATCCACTTTCATGGGTTCTAGGCTGTTCAGTTGCTCTGGACTGGCTGACTGCTGAGGACCCTTTCCCTTCCTTCTCCTCTCTGATTCTGAAGGGAAGCAGCTGGCTTTTCAGGGGGAGAGCTACCCCTGCCCTCAGTGTACCTGTACTGCTCTGAGGCTATCTTGGGCTCCCCCTGTGGATGGTCGGGTAAATGCAGGGTTTTCTCATAAGCACATAAGCACATAAGCATGGCCTCTGCCGAGTCAGACCATAGGTCCATCATGCCCAGCAGTCCGCTCCCGCGGCGGCCCCCCAGGTCAATGACCTGTAGTGATCTATTACTCAAGAGCATTTTGTCTTGTATAGTAACCCTCTAATTGTACCCCTGGATTCCCTTACTCCTCAGGAATTCGTCCAATCCCTTTTTGAAACCCAAAACCGTACTCTGCTCAACCACCCCCTCTGGAAGCGCATTCCAGGTGTCCACCACCCTCTGGGTAAAGAAGAACTTCCTAGCATTTGTTCTAAAACTATCTCCCTTCAATTTTTTTGAGTGTCCTCTAGTTCTTGTTGCCCCCGCCAGTCTGAAAAATCTGTCTCTCTCTACCTTCACTATACCCTTCATGATCTTATAAGTTTCTATCATATCCCCTCTAAGTCTCCTCTTTTCTAGGGAAAAGAGCCCCAACTTCTCCAGCCTCTCAGCATACGAGAGGTTTTCCATGCCCTTTATCATTTTTGTTGCTCTTCTCTGGACCCTCTCGAGTATCGCCATATCTTTCTTTAGGTACGGCGACCAGTACTGGACGCAGTACTCCAGATGCGGTCGCACCATTGCCCTGTACAGCGGGAGGATAACTTCCTTGGTTCTGGTAGTGATACCTTTTTTGATAATGCCCAACATTCTGTTCGCCTTTTTTGAGGCCGCTGCGCATTGTGCTGCCGGTTTCATTGTTTTATCCACCAAAACCCCCAAGTCCTTTTCTAGGTTGCCTTTTCCCAATGTCATCCCCCCCATCATGTAGTTGTACATCAGGTTCCCTTTCCCTATGTGCATAACTTTACATTTCTCCACATTAAAACTCATCTGCCATTTATCTGCCCACTCACTCAGTTTGTCCAGATCCCTTTGGAGTTTTTTACATTCCTCTACAGATCTAACCTTACCGGAGAGTTTTGTGTCATCCGCAAATTTTATAACTTCACACTTTGTCCCTGTTTCCAAGTCATTAATAAATATATTGAATAGCAGCGGTCCCAGCACTGACCCTTGTGGGACGCCACTTGTGACCCCTTTCCAGTCAGAATAGTGTCCCTTTACTCCTACCCTCTGTTTCCTGTTTGCCAACCAGTTTTTGATCCATCTGTGTATGTCCCCTTCCACCCCGTGGTTCCACAGTTTCCTTAGAAGGCGCTCATGAGGTACCTTGTCGAAGGCTTTCTGGAAGTCTAGGTATACTATATCTATGGGGTCACCTTTGTCCAAATGTCCGCTTATCCCCTCGAAGAAGTGCAGTAGGTTTGTTTGGCAGGATCTTCCAGTACAGAAACCATGCTGGCTTGTTCTCATCAGCTTATTTTTTTCTATGTGCTCACTGATACTGTTCTTGATCAATGATTCGGCCATCTTCCCCGGAACTGAGGTCAAGCTGACCGGTCTATAATTCCCCGGGTCGCCTCTGGTTCCTTTCTTGAAGATAGGTGTAACATTTGCTATCCTCCAGTCTTCCGGTATTACCCCTGTTTTCAGGGATAGGTTACAAATCTGTTGCAGTAACTCCGCTATTTCGTTTCTAAGTTCTCTTAGTATTCTTGGGTGAATTCCGTCCGGGCCTGGCGATTTGTCAGTTTTTAGCCTATCTATCTGTTTGAGTACGTCTTCGAGGCTTACCTCCATGCACGATAATTTTTCCTCTTGGTCCCCCTTGAAGAATTTTTCCGGTTCCGGAACATTGGATGTGTCCTCTTTTGTGAAGACCGACGAGAAGGGGCATTTTGCCTAAACCTAATATTCACAGGCTTAGGAGCAAACCTAGCAGAGCTAGGCTGAGTTTCCATGTCCTCAGCTTCTGAAAACTCAGATAGGACCTCATCTTCAGCAGAATCCTCTCTAGTGTACTCCTGGAACCTAGGCTGCTGGGCTCTGCAGGGATTGGGAACAACTTTCCTAGCCCTGTCTGCCTCTCCTGGGGTTTCTAGCTGGGAATATGTCAGGCACAGAGTCTGACTATGCGATAAGCAAGGTAACCTATAGAACTGCTTATATGCTATAGGCATAGTAACTTATAGAATGACCTATATATGATAAGCATGGAAATATACAGAACTGCCTATATGTGATAGTCATGGTAACTTATAGAGCGGCCTAAAAGCGATAAGCAAGGTAGCTTATAGAACTGCCAATATGCTATAGGCATAGTAACTTATAGAATGACCTATATATGAAGAGCATAGAAATATACAGAACTGCCTATATGTGATAGTCATGGTAACTTATAGAACTGCTTATATGCTATAGCAGTGTGCCACACGAGATTTCAGGTGTGCCGCGAGAGGGAGGAGGAGAGGTGCCAGCGCTGGCTGACTGCCTACAGGATATGCCTCTCACGGCAAGAGACACATCCTGTATGCAGTCAGCCGCCGCCAGTTCCTCTCCACCTGTCTGGCGCCTCTTCTTTTTCAGTACCCCTCACTTTAGTGTGCTGCAGCTTATAAAGTTTGCAAGACACTGTGCTATAAGCATAGTAACTTATAGAATGACCTATATATGATAATCACAGAAATCTATAGAGCAGCCTATATGTGATAAACATGGGAAACTAGAGATCTGTCTAGATGTTACATCTAAGGACTCATTTTGTTTCTTTCTTTTTCCCCTGACACTCTTAGTAAATATTATTTTTGTTCACCTTAAGTCACTGGCAGATCTGTTTTATCATTTACCCATTCCACTCCATTCAGGATTTTGTAGACCTTTATCACAGTGGTTCTCAACCCTGTCCTGGGGTCTCCCAGCCAGTCGGGTTTTCAGGATACCCCTAATGAATATATATATGAGAGAGATTTGCATATACATAAGGAGACAGACATGCAAATATATCTCATACATGTTCATTAGGATAGCCTGAAAACTCAACTGGCTGGGGGACCCCAGGACAGGGTTGAGACCCACTGCTCTATCATATCCTCCCTCAGCTGTCTCTTTTCTAAGCTGAAGAGCCTTAACCTCTTAAGCCTTTTCTCAGGAGCAGAATTCCATCCTCTTCATCATTTTGGCCACACTTCTTTGAACCTTTTCTAATTCCACTATATTTTTTTTGAGATACGGCATCCAGAATTGCACATAATACTCAAGGTGAGGTTGCATATTCCCAGAACAAGCTTAGATCCAGTCAGGGAATGTTGCTGAAGTGCCTCTGGAAGTCTCGGCTACAGTCTCAGGCCTCTTATGTGACAAATTTCTGAAGGTTCTTACTAGTAGGCTGGAATAATATTATTTGGCCTTCTGTAAGCAGGTGAAAGATCAGTTGTTTCCTGGTATCTGATGTTCAAATATACATGGAGAAAAGAACAGTAGATGTTTCTCAGGTTGATTGTATGCAATCTAGTTGGCTTTTGCCAAAAAATATTGAGCAAAAGAGTACAGAGAGTTCAAAATACATCAGGAAGAGTGGTGAAATGCAGTGCTAAGTGGGATATTGTGTCACCATTGTTGTGTTGCCTTTGTTGGCTGTCTGTTGAACAATGTGTTCTTTTTCAGGTTTTATACCTGACATTTATAGGTCTCAGTTATCTGACACAGAAAATTAAGAACACAAACAAACCATTCTTGAACATGAGCTGAGTTCAAGCCAATTACATCGACTGGTCACCTTAGGTCTCCATCAGCTAAAGATGGCAAAAGCAAAATCAATAACAAAAAACAATAAACCTGGTAATATGCTGCTAACTAATCAAAAAAGGAGGAAAATTGGGGGGGCGGTCCAAGATGGCGGCAGCATGGTGCCAATGTCTCCAGAGGTTCTGAAAAAGTTACCTTTTGAGCTGTGATGCCACACTTGAAGCGCAAGGGGAGCATCTGACCCGACCCCTCTACGGTCAGGACATCTACACCAGCATAGCAATCAATATTGGAGTTCGCCGCCATCACTGGGAGTCCCCATATTGAAGGAAGAGGGTAGTCTGTGTTGTCTTTGGCATGAAGAGAGGCCAAAAACTCAGACTTAGAGGTTTCCTTCTCCCCTCCTGAGGCTCTTCCTCCACCCTGACCTGCTCTGCTCGCTCTGAAGTCTGCAGTGTGACGTTGGAAACAGTGGGTTCAATGGCCTGATTGGGAACATGGCAGTCCACAATTTGAATTTTCCATGGAAAAGTCTCTGGTAGGTTTAAAGATGTTCTCCCCATGGAGCTGTGTTAGATGTCTCCAGAACATCAGCACCTGGTAAAGGGAAGCCTAGTAGAACTGCACACAGGTGTCTTAAATAGCCTGGGGGGTGGGCTAGTGAACCATAGCGAGGAGGACCCAGGCCCATAAGCCACTCTAATCACTAAATTTGGTGGAACATGCGCACCCCCCAACCCTACTCTACGGCCATATAGGTGCTACCTGCATCCATAAAGGCTATTGGGGTTGTTGAGAGGTGGGTATAATGGTTTTGGTGGTGTTTTGGATGGCTCACCATAACCTATAAGAGAGTTCTGGTGAGCTGTTTATCTGGCACCCTTTTTGTGAAGTTCACAGCAGTGCCCTGTAAGGTGCCCCACTTCTGTTGCCATGTCAGGGTGGCCAGTCCATCACAATGCTGGCCTCTTCCACATCCAAATGGTCTTGTTCTGGGTATTTGGGACTTGTATGAAATTTTGGTCAAAAATGTGGTATAAGATATGGTCTGGACACAATAGCCTGGACATTCAGATAGGTGATTTTCAAAAAGAAAAAAATTCTAGACGTATTTTTTGAAAATGGGCATTTTCCCACTGCCGACTTTGGGCGTCTAATGCCCAAAGCCCAAATCGGACTTAGATGTATGTTTTATTATGCCCCTCCACGTGTATAGCCCTCGATGGAGACTGCCCCAACTTTGTTGGTTGGGCTGAGAACTTTTCAGCAGCCCCTCGTATATTAAACTTGGCTGTTTGCATTTGGGTTGTAAAATGAAAGAGGCCTGGTTGTCCAATATTATTGGAGAAATGATTGATTTTATTGCTGTTTTCATTCTTTGCTATTACCTGGTAAAGTATAGATATAAGATTTAATAATTGTTAATTGTGTATTTTTATGAGGTTTTAACTGATAATTTTATGGATAATTTGCTAATGAATAATTTTCTATTTGCTTCTATGATTGCTGGATAAATTGTAATGTGCTCTCTTTGTTGTACAGTCAAAAAAGGTGGAATTCCTGAAATTAGATTACATTAAATGAAGGCATTTTTTTATTGGGTTTTTTTTTTGCAGGGGGAGGAGTTTTCAAGGGAAAGGGCATGTCTATGATTGTTTGCTTTTATCACGGTTAATTTTAAAGTATTTGTGCTTTTGTTGGTATGCATTTTTATTAGCCCAAGTGTCAACAACCTTATTAGACATCTTAACAAATTGGATCTACCAAAAAGCATACCTCAGAATAACAAATAAAAATACTGTTCCCAACCAAAAACCCCAACTCCATCCCATCCCCAAACATATCCATGTGGCATATCCCTAACAGGAATATGCACCAGGCCTATAAACAACACCCTACGGGACCCTACCCTTCCAAATACCAAAACAAGAAAAAAATGTAACTGTGGAACATCAACCTACAGTAACAATTGACGACTAGATATTCAGAACACAAACAGCCCTAGTATAAGGACCAGGATTCCCTGTGGCCAGGGATCAGTCACAGAGGGTCCACAGACTGTCCAAAAGTCACATTGATATAATCCGCGGCCTCCGAGGCCACAGTAAAGGAGTACCAAGTATCATCGTGTTGTATTTTCAATAGTGTGCCTTATAATCCACCAACTTCGTACAGAGGGGGTAAAATACCTTTCTCTGCTCAGTTAGAGCAGTGGAGTAATCCTGGCTGATTCGCATAGTGGCGCCCTGAAATTTCAGCAAATCTCTCTTAGCTTGATATTAATGAAGAATATCCATCTTATGCCGGTAGATAAGAAATTTAACTATTACCACTCGAGGCCTCGAGTCTCTTGCAGGGTGTGCTCCGATGCGATGAGCACATTCCAAGCAAGCTGGGCCAAGAGAGGAGGTATCTGGAAATTCCAGCTCCAACCAGCCTTCCAATTCGGTCAGCAAACATGCATCCGGAATTATCTCCAGAATGCCCAAAAAGCAGAGATTACCTCTGCGAGACCTATTTTCTAGGTCCTCAAGCTTGTCTGACTGGAACCGCACTGTTTCTTGTAAGCTAGCAATATCCAGCTCATGAGAGTTAATTGTGTCTTCTGCCGTGGACACCCGCTGCTCAAAGTCAGTAGTCCAGGCCACTGTCTCCATCAAAAGGTGTTCTAGGCGGGTCATCTGCGATGTCAAAGTCTTCATTTGTGGCCCCAGCACTTGTGCCACTGCTGTTTTTATTTCCTCAAGAACTGTGTCTGTGAACTAGGAGAGACCGCTGTGCCAGGCATGTCTGCCATTTTGGAATCCCCAGGTTTTGTACGTTCATGGTCTTTATGTACTGATTTCATACTCGCGGACTCCTGGGAGCGAGTAATATATCTGTTCATTAGTTCCCTCACTCTGTGAAAGTTCAAAAATCAGCTGTTGTGTGAAGTAAGCAAGCTAATACTCTGTTTAGAAGAGCAGGGTCCCGGATCCGATCAGGAACACGTCCTCACCCGCTCATAGCGTCATGTGACCTCTCATGTCGCTGGTTTTATATGTATCATGCATTTTTATTATTAGCAATGATTTCTTTTCTTTTTCTTTAATTGGTATTATTAACCACCTATATGAAGAGATTCACCCAAAGTGGTGTATAGCAAGTACAATTCAACATAAAACATAAAACTTACAATTTTGTTAACAGCATAACAGTAGTAAAAAGACCAAATATAAACAATACAATGAATGAGGTAAACTCAAATTCAGCAAATTGAAACGTAATAGGACTACCATGAAACAGTTTCAAAAATATACTTATAAAAGCACTGAAATTCAAATAAGAGAGATATAATACAATGTCAGCATAATACTTATGAAACAACTAATAAGTTCACATCAGAACACTCAAATAACATAGATATGACGCTAATTCACAGAAAGAGTGGTTGACCATTGGAACGGGCTCCTTGTGCAGGTGATCGTGGCCAGCAGCGTGCAAGATTTTAAGAAAAAGTGGGATGCCCACGTCAGATCTCTACGAGGGTAGTGTAGAGGTGATGCCATTAGAGTGAAACCCTTAGGAGGGTAGTTGGGGGAGGATTAATAGAGTGGGCAGACTTGGTGGGCTATGGCCCTTTTCTGCCGTCATTTTCTATGTTTCTAATTCTTTTCTACAATACAGCTTATCCTATAGCCGAGGGGCCAAGTGCAGTTATTAAAAAGGGGAACATGGGTGATACAGCGTCCATTGAGATAAACTGGTGTTATCGCAAACTGTGTGCCTTCTGAGATTTCAGCTGTGCTGGTGAGGAGGAGAGTCATCCATGCCGGCTAAATGCCTACAAGACGTGCCTCTCGCGGTGAAAGGCATGTCCTGTAGCCGGTCAGCTGGTGCAGATGACTCTCCTTGCCGGCATCTTTCTTTCTCTCCACGCACCCCTCCACTGAAGCGGGCTGCTGCCAGATGAGCCTCCGCACATGCGCAGATGTTGACACAATGACATAACGCATGCACGTGATGTCATCGCGTTGACAACCGCACATTTCCAGGTGCCTTCCGGCTGGGGCACTGGGTTCAGTGTGCTGCCGGGCGGAGGGGAGGTTAAGCTCAGGCAAGTTGATTATACAGTTAAACAAGATATAAGGAATTGATCTAGTTGCAGTGTATAGCAAGCTAGTCGTGGTTCAGAATGAGTCTGTAGTCAATCACCCTATGTATTAAAAGGTTGGGTGAGGAAGCAGGCTTTCACCTGCTTCCTGAAGTAGAGGTAATCTGGAGTTAGACATATCCCCACTGGGAGTAAATTCTAGAGCATGGGGGCTGCTCCTGCGAAGGCTTGCTGATGGGTATCATGTCGTGCAATTTCTTTTGACGAGGGTACAGCTGGTGATGCTCCTTGAGAGGACCTTAGAGGTCTCAAAGTTGTGTGAAGGGTTAGCTTATTCTGGTCCATTTTGTCTGAGGACCTTGAAAGTCAAAGAAAGAGTTTTACATTTAGCCCTGGTTGCAGAAAGGGTGTAATGTGGTCATGCCGCTTGCTTGGAATCTAAGCACAGAACTAGACAGACCTCTAGATCTCTGGCCCAGAAATATCTAAGATAATAAACAATTTAATTTATATCATTAATTTTAATGCATGTATGGTTGGGCAGACTAGATGGACCAATGAGGTCTTTTTCTGCTGTCGTTTACTATGTTACAGAGCATTACAGTGGTTTAGCCATGATGTTATCGTGGCATGGACCACTGTGGTCAGGCTTGTCTTCAATATATGGAGAGAGATTTTGTAGCTGCCTTAGATGATAAAAACAATTTTTAAAGGTTGTTCGAATTTGCGGGATCAGAGTGAGTTGACGAGTCTAGCGGTATCCTGAGATTCCTGACCTGTGGTTTTAGGGGGAGTTCATACTTCTCTAAAGATATTTTGAAGCCAGGTATTTGTCCTCTTGTGTTAGGCCCCCAAAGAATCTCTGTTCTGCTTGGGTTGATGCATGTACATCTCCTTTTCCTTCAGGTGCTCAAGGGAGCAGTGAGCACAATGATACTGTGCCTGATACCCTGGTAGGGTTGGGAGAGAGTAAGAGACAGGCATTGGCTTGTAGAGGGAGCAGAGGGAGTCCATCTCAGGAGAGGGAAGTGATGGGGAGGAGGTAGTTGGGAAGACATAGGAAAAGTTGGAAGCATGGGAGAAGGTAAAGAATTTAGGTGCTGGGTAGAGAAAGACATAGGGAAGCTGGAAGCTGAAAACAGAGGGAAAGAGCCAGGAAAGGGCTGAGGCTTGGAGGAGATGCTGAGAAGAGGGTAAGGGAGTGAAAAATAATATAGACAGGAAGAATTAGAGAATGGAGAGGAAACAATTGAGAAGGGGTAAAAGATGGTGAGGAAATGATATGGTATCAGACTGGTGAGATTAATTTACGGCTTGAAGAAGTACGATCATGTGACTCATTATCGTGAGTTGCATTGGCTTCCTGTGGAGGCTTGCGTGATTTTCAAATTAGGATGTCTATGCTACAAAGCTGCTTATAGTGTCAGATAAGAATAGCAGAAAATCATATGCCCTCTTTACGTTTCCGTCAGTTAAGGGCTGCAAAAGTAAGAAAAACCATGAGCATATACTCTCATACCAAGTAGCTTACTATGATAAAGATTTTTGTCCACTGATACTCAAGTCCAGCTCTTATGAACACTTTAGAAAACTGCTAAAAACCTTTCTCTTTTCTAAATTCCTGACCAATTAGATTATCATTATAATTTGTGTCTTCATAGCATAGCTTTTTGTTAACCGCATTGAACTTATGGTTATGCGGTCTATAAATCTATTATGTTATGTTATGGTGAGAAAGGAAGAGATGGATAGAAAACTGGTTAGATCAAGTTTACCTCTTTGATTTTCTTTATTCTTGCGTTTGATCTTTTTATTATCACACTGTTAACAAAACTGTGTCAAGCTGAACCTCCTATAAACCGCCTTGGGTGAATCTCTTTGTGAAAGAGGTTAATAAATCCCAGTCAATCAATAAGACAGAATAGGTGGAAACAGGAAGAAGGAGTGGGAAGGATGAGGGGGTGAAAGAAGTTGGAAATGGGAAGGATAAGACAAGAGATGGAGAGCAGCAAGAGTTTAAAAACTGTGGAGAAATGGAGATGCAGCAATGGGAAAGAGTTTATTGTGACAAGAAGAGTGGAGTAGCATAATGGTTAGTAGGAAAACTGGGTTTAATTGCCACTGCAACTCCTAGAGAATGATTTTAAAGTGTTTGAGGCTTGTGCAGATGAGGATGGAGTTTGCAGGAATGAGACAGGGACAGGAAAATGAGATGCGGGGATGGGGGAAAATTTGCCCCTATGTCATTCTCTACTTCTGACTCTGGGCATTGCCCCAGTTTCAACATAAAACACAGAAGACATTGGAAAAGTTGGAAGCATGAGAGAAGGTAAAGAAAGACATAGGGAAGTTGAAAGCTGAGAACAGAGGGAAAGAGGAGATACATGTCAGGGAAGAAGTGGAATGGAAATAGAGACAGAAGAGAGCCTAGAGTCTGATGACAAGAGGAAGAAAAGGAATCAGAAACAAGATAAAAGCAGAGAACATGATGAGAAAGACTGTCATTGTAAATGCCATGTTCTGACACTGCAGATTAAATCAACGGTTCTGATTAGTACTCTCAGTTAACCAGCACCCATGGGGATTGGTAGATGTCAGATAAATGTAGTTTCTGGTTGCTTGAGAGTTACTATTAATAATTTAGGCCTAACTAATACTATACCCCATACTATGCCATACCATAAACTGTTCCAGACATGTGGTAGGCAAAGCCTAGGCATAATTCGGTGTGGCATGCCAAGTTTACATTTAAATTTCCCCCAGTATTGCTTTGATTTTTTTAATTTTTGCTGGTTGCTTGAGTTCTGCTTAACAGAGACTACTGAATTTACTTTTATATACATTTTTGTCTGTAATTGTAGTTGCAATATCAGTTCTAGCTCATGCACTATTCAACGGAGGAAGGTAGCTGCATGTTGCAGTGTTGGATGTCCTGCCCCTCTCCTCCACAGGACCAGTTTTAGAGCAGAAATTAAAAGGTGCCCCTCCATCACCTCTCCTCCCTGCCCCCTCCCTCAATCTCCCCACGCATCATTACAACTTAGCAGTCAGAAGAGTCCCCCACCCACCTCCTCCCAGCTGCCGTGCAGCATTGCTGCAGAACGAAGGCTTCCGGGGCAGACCTGCTCGCTGACGCTGGGAAAGGTAGGTGGGAGCTGGAGAGAGAGGTCATACCACAGGCTGACCTGCAAACAAAAAAGCATTCCGTTACCTATGCCCCTTTGCATGCTCCCCTTCCCAGTGCTACATTTACATTACTCCTGGAGCTGGCACTCACCTTCCTCAGTAGAGATCTGTTGCAGAATCTGAGCTCACCTAAACAGGGCTGGATTAACACTGTATTGGGCCCTAGCCAAACATATTTGTGGGACCCTCTACTAGGGACCCTTTATCTCTCAAGAAGTAACAGGGAAACATGCAGAGCCTAGCTGTGGGTATGAAAGCAGTCATAGTTTGTGAGCACGGGGGGGGGGGGGGGGGGGGGGGAGGCTATGCAAGCACGTGCTTTCAATGGAGAAGCTTAATAGGTAGAACTGGAGAGCAGCCAAGTTTCCCAGTTCAAAGGGGAAACAAAGTCCTGGATTTCTGCAGCCCTGTCCTGGTACATTGAAGTGCTGATTTCCACTGGTGTAGGATGTCCATGTCCTCTTTTTAGAGGACTGTCCGGGTGCCGAAAGGGATTTCCAAAACCCAGCAGTTTGTCCGGGTTGTGGAAGTCTCTGACCTCAGGGCCGCGTCTGCGCATGCGTGAATGTCGATGTGATGATGTCATACAGTTACACATGATGTCACTGCATCGACGTCCACGCATGCGCAGACACAGTCCTGAGCTCAGGGAGGTTCATGTGGGAGCAGAATGGGGTGGAGCTGGAGGCAGAACAGGATGGGGATGGGGCGGGACCAGGTGCCCGCTGTCATTTTTTTATAGAGCATATCTGGCAACCCTACACTGGTAGTACTAAGGACTATAAATAGAACGCTGAAGCTCTGTAGGAGTGGGCTGAGAATCAGGGAAGCTGGGCAAGTCATTCTCACTCTCCATTGCCTCTGGCACAAACCAGAGATTCCAAGGGTAGACTGCTCAAGAGAGTGAGATTTAAGGCTGTCATAGTAACATAGCAGATAAAGACCCGAATGGTCCATCCATTCTGTCCAACCTGATTCAATTTAAATTTTTTCTTCTTAGCTATTTCTGGGCAAGAATCCAAAGCTCTACCCAGTACTGTGCTTGGGCTCCAACTGCCAAAATCTCCGTCAAAACCTACTCCAGCCCATCTACACCCTCCCAGCCATTGAAGCCTCCCCTGCCCATCCTCCCCCACCTGCCATATACAGAACGTGCAAGTCTGCCCAGTACTGGCCTTAGTTCAATATTTAATATTATTTTCTGATTCTAAATCCTCTGTGTTCATCCCACGCTTCTTTGAACTCAGTCACAGTTTTACTCTCCACCACCTTTCTCGGGAGCGCATTCCAGGCATCCACCACCCTCTCCGTGAAGTAGAATTTCCTAACATTGCTCTTGAATCTACCACCCCTCAACCTCAAATTATGTCCTCTGGTTTTACCATTTTCTTTTCTCTGGAAAAGATTTTGTTCTATGTTAATACCCTTCAAGTATTTGAACGTCTGAATCATATCTCCCCTGTCTCTCCTTTCCTCTAGGGTATACATATTCAGGGCTTCCAGTCTCTCCTCATACGTCTTCTGGCGCAAGCCTCCTATCATTTTCGTCGCCCTCCTCTGGACCGCCTCAAGTCTTCTTACGTCCTTTGCCAGATACCAGATGTCTGTGAAGCAGGTACTTTACAAATGTTTAGAATCCTGAAAAAATCCAGGCAGCTGGCAATCTTAGCCTCCTGAGCATATCTTACAAGGACCCCTAAACCTTTGAGCCTGAGGCATGTGTCTAAACCAGTGTTCTTCAACCGCCGGTCCGTGAACTGGTGCCAATCCACAGAAATTTTCTGCCGGTCCACAGGGCCGGCACGTCCATCGGGCCCAAGACAGTGTTCTTCAGCCGCTGGTCCGTGGTGCGATCAACGCGGTATCTTCAGACCGGCTCCCTGAGTGCTGCAGTGCACAAAGCTGTGGGAAAAGGCTCCTACGTGTGGCTTGAACTGGAAGCCTTCTCTCTGAAGTTGCAACATCAGAGGGAAGGCTTCCAGATGAGGTGCGGGATGCGCGTGAGGAGCCGCTGCCCACAGCTTTGTGCAATGCAGCACTCAGGGAGCCAGCCCGAAGACGCTGCGTTAATCGCACAGTGGACTGGCCCAAAGATAACACCAGGAGGCAGGCCAGAAGGCAAGGCACATGGAGGGAGAGAGTCAACAGCAGTAGGGGAAATTCTTTTCTTTTCTTTTTTTATTTAGTCTTTTTTTTTTTAATTTCGTGATTGATTTGTCTATTCAGGAAGAAATGCATTTGCTTCTTTTCCTCTGGGGTTGTACTGCTTGCAGAGTCTTGCATCTTAGGGTTTGTTTGTAAATATTAGTACTTTTAGTTTTTGGTCCTGCATTTGCATGGGGTGATCTGTTTTCTGGTAGGAATGAATGTTGAGCAGCATACATTGTGCTTTGTGTATTTTAATTTTGTGGTTAACCATTATGTGTTGTTAATACGATTATATTGTGTGTATATATGAAAAATGGATGGAAAAAATGGTGTTACAATTAGTACTATTATGGGGGCGGGGTCTGGGGCGGAGATTGAGTGGAGATGGGCACGACTTAGCCCAGTGTTCTTCAACTGCCGGTCCGCGGACCAGTGCCAGTCCACAAAATAATTATTTTATTTCCGCCGGTCCATAGGTGTCAAAAGGTTGAAGAACACTGGTCTAAACCTAAGCCTGAGCCTCTTTATTGAACTGACCCCTCAACCTTAGTAAATGTTTAAATCCTTTGAAACTGGTCCCACCTTGGCATCCTGTTTGTCTGTCTTGTTTGTTTAAATTGTAAGCTCTTTTGAGCAGGGACTGTCTCCTTTGTGACTCAGTAAAGCACTACGTACATCTGGTAGTGTTCTAGAAATAATTAATAATACCTTGTTTCCCCAAAAATAAGACCGACTGAAAATAAACCCTAGTCACCGGCAGCAGCGCTTCCCCCGCCCCTCCTTGCCCCCTACCCCTGCTGCTCCCCGCTGACCATTCCATCTCTCCCTCCCATCCGAACCCCAACCGCGAAACCGAAATACCTGTTAACACATGGCAGCATCGGCAGCACAGGCTGCATCACAGCCTTCTCATGCCCAGGCGTTGCGTGTGCCACATTGCTGATGACTTCAGTGATGCGGCAGAGGAACGCCCGGGCTGAGAAGGCTGTGATGCTGCCGACGCTGCCGTTTGTTAACAGGTATTTCGGTTTCATGGTCGGGGTTCAAATGCGAGGGAGAGATGAAAGGGTCAGCAGGGGTGGGGTGGGAGGGATAGAAAGACGCTGCACGGGGGGGGGGATGGGAGGAAGGTAGGGATAGAAGCTTCGAAGGTTTTGCTGCACAAGGGGATGGGAGGGATATAAAGATACTGCACAAGGGGATGGGTGAGAGGGAAGGAAAGATGCAGCACATGTGGGGGAGAGAAAGGAAAGAGGAAGATTTGAGGTGAAGGAGAGGAAGGGGGAGATGATCATTGTACATGAAAAAAAATAAGACCTATCCCGAAAATAAGACCTAGTGCCTTTTATGGGCCCAAAATGAATATAAGACAGTATCTTATTTTTGGGGAAACACGGTAGTACTAGTAGGTCTGAGCCAATGGAATATCTCAGCAGCTGGTCCAGAACATGCAGCAGCTTGGGTTTTAATCTCCTTAAAGCTCATGTCATCTTAGAGGGCTTTTGGTAGCTCTGCCTCTGCTTTGCCTATCTTATTTTGGAGGTATAGCCCCCAGAATTAGACCCAGCACTTGGGTCAGATATCATTAATGACATAATCATAAATGTCTCTCGTCTTGTTCCCAAATCCCCTGAAGTCCTCACAGTTCTGTCCTTCCCCCCCCCCCCCCAAGCCCCACACAAATCAGTGCAGGCTCATAGCTCTTCTGAGCAGGGACTATCTATTGTGTGTTAGAATATACAGCGCTGCGTACGCCTTTCAGCGCTATAGAAATAATAAATAGTAGTAGTGTAGGGTTAGCTAATGGCTCCAGGAAAAAGAGGGCAGATTGAGACATCTGGATTTTACTTCTGTTAAAAGTGATGGAAGTAAAACCTGGATGTCCCAATCCGTTCTTCTTTTTCTGGTGCCATATGGTAACCCCAGGCATGCCTCAGACTTATTTTAAGCCAGTTTCTCTAATGGATTTTTTTTAATCGCTTGTTTAGCAAGCTTCCCGGAGCAGGAGTTGTGTATGTCTGATAGAGAAATCATCACTCCATCTGAAAGAATAAGCTTTTATTGCAAAAAGTAACATATTACAAAATGCTATGCTTTTTAGCGTATTAACAATGATCAGAGTGCTGTGTGTACATTGTTTTGCAATCACGTCAGCGCACACTTTGGAACCATACGGCACAGAGAGCTGCAGTCAGGCTGCGACAGAAGTCCCCATGGTCCCGAAACTGTGTTTTGTCGTTTCGTAATAGTGTGTGCCTTCACAACACAAAACCATGTAAAAATGCCCAGCCCAGCTGAGCAGATGGGACTTAAAGTGCCACACAAAATAGGATGGTGGTAGGGAAGAACTGCCCGTTTCAAATAAACTGCTCTGTTTACACTCGCCCACAAGACCTTAGAAATTAAATATTGACACATCTAAAGTTAGAAACAAACAAAACGGATCCTCCTCCTCCCTTATGTTCTATCCACTTCTTAACAACAGTTCTCATGCCTATCCCAGAGAAGGAAAATTCTCAAAGCCTCCTCCCCACTTTGGAGTGCACACCAGAAACCCCTCACTTCCTGACATTTCTAAATCCTGCTTTTAGCTGGCACTCAGGAAAGACCAGCTCGGGTCGGTCATTTGCTGATTTACCCTCTGTTACTGCCCAGGGGAAATGACTTCGGAAGCTCGGGAGGTGTTCTGCTCTGAGTTGATGTCCTCAGGCTATGGAACTGTTAAGCTTGATTACATCAGTATCCTGAGCTTCCTATTTCGTTTCCAGTTCATAGGGAGAGAGCACAGCAAAGAATGAAAACCAGGGAAGCCTGGAGTAAAAAAAATCTCACTTCTCCCAAGGACAGCCCTTGTGATCTTGGGTTAGTCATTTAACCCTGCAACTGCGCCTAAAACTTAGATGGTAAGCTCTCTGGTGAAGGCACCTGAGCTCAGATTTGGAAAGGTGAGTGATGAATCTAAGAATCCAGATCCTTAACAGCTGAGCTGGGGGCTCAGAGCAGAAACAGAAAGGCCTCATGTTACAGTCACCTCCTGAGCAGCTAAGGATGCCACTCCCAACGTGCTTGAAGGGAATGGGTTAAACCCAGGGGGCAGGCATTGAAACCAGGTGCTCTTTGAGGCATGAAAAGCAACCGTTTCTATTCAGCCTTAGAAACTGCTGGTTAATCTTTGCCTCAGCCACATGCGACACACCTGAAAACACAAGGAAGCAAAAGGCAAGAAAACCATGAGGAACTGAAATCCTCTTGGCACACAGGAAAGGGTGAGCAGAAATCCAGACAAAGAGAAACAGAGACAGGTGCATCACTCTTCCAGAGGGGACTAATTCACTTTCATCTAGTCACAGGACACAAACTTTAGCTATGGTATTTTTTTCTCCTTCCATTAAATACATCAGAACTAATTACATGTGGCCAAATCCCCCCCCCCTCCCACTGCTCTGATTCCACCAGCTCTCACCTCCAGTGGCCCTTTTCAATTCTCAACTTTTGCCGCAAATCCCCTCCCTCTCCCCCCCCCAGAGGCCTGTTGGATCCCTGTGGATCAAAGCTCTGCAGTGGGGCCCCAGTGAAACCTGTCTCCCTTGCTCATTCCCACAACTCTCTGCTTACTTTTCGTTTAATACAATACTTTCCCCATGATAATCCTGTCTTGGACTGCCAGCGTGGCTAATCGTTCAGATAATGGGGTCATTGTCCAAAATACTCCACAAAGACAAAAGTCGGCTCTGCAGCATGTCATCCAGTTCAGGGGGGCTTCAGGAATCTTGCTCCTCTTAATCCAGTTAGTTTGATAGTCAAAATGAATCCAATGTCTACACGCCTTCTTCTGAGCCTCAGCAGTGAGGAAAAGAGCACTATAGGTAGTCAGAAGTCTATGTAGTACCATAGCTGGGCTTACTAACTCTCATATTCACAAATGTGCCCATTGTCTGTAGTTATCAATACCACTTCTTCCCCCACCTCCAAGTTTGGAAATGGTGCACATACAACAAGGACAGTCTTTAAGGGAGATCCAGTGATTAAGGCAGCCTGTGCTCAGACGTAGTCCTTTCTGCCATAGTCTGGCACGGCGGATCTAGGAGCAGAGTACGCCATACGGGAGGCAGGGTACTTCTCTTGCTTAGGGGGACAGGAGCAACACAGCATGGCTCCACCTATTACCTGCAGTGCTGCCGCCGCCCAGCCGATGTAGAGCGAGGCCCCCAGTTCCCGTTTCTGAGCGTCAACCAGAACCGGGTTGTAGAAGTCTCGGATAATGGTGTTGGCCGACCAGGAAACAGGAATGAGGCACATGAGCCCCGCCACAATGAAGGTGACTCCAGAGACGATCATGATTTTGGCTTTGGCAGACTCGTCTTCCACGCAGTTCGTGCATTTGGCTCCAATGATGGATATGAACAAGCCGAGGACAGCCACCACGATGGCAATGACAATGAGGGCCCGGGCAGCCTGCAGGTCCTGAGGCAGTGCCAGCATCGAGTCATATACCTTGCACTGCATCTGGCCGGTGCTCTGTACCACGCAGTTCATCCACAGGCCCTCCCAGATGATCTGGGCCACCACAATGCTGGTGCCAATGAATGCTGTGACCCGCCACATGGGCAGCGCACAGGCGATGATGGTGCAGATCCAACCAAGGACTGACAGGGAGACCCCCACAATCTCCATTCCCATGGACATATCTGCTACTTTTGAGGGTATGTATCGAAGTGAGCAAAGATCTCCGTAGAGGTGTGCACAGGCTGAGAGCCGAGCGTCTTCTAACGGATCAGCCAGGGCACCTGTGTCTCTTAAAACACTGGAGCCGGGGCTGGGGCTTAGTTTCGATGAGCTCACTGTAATTCTTTCCAGAGAGGTGGAGCTCCAGCACTGGAATCTTAAAGAGGCAGGTTTCCTGCCTTCCCTCATCTCTGAGCATACATGGCAAAACACCAGGTGACGGTATGTGAAAGGAATGAAGCCTTCTGCTCAGTACAGCAAAGGTGCTAAGAAAAGGGGCTTCGGAGTTACTTTTCACCTTTTCTCATTAGTAGCTCCAGGAGGTATTTTCTTCACTCCAGAGTATTTGCAATCTGAGGCAATGTCTCGCAAACCTTTTGATGCCGTGGCACACTAAACTCGGGGCCGCAGCTAGAGGGCCTCTGGAAGTACGCAGACGTCGAAGTGATGACATCACGTGCATGCACAGAGGCTCTCTTGACGGGGCCCTGAGCTTGCTAACCCTGGGAGGAGAGGGTAGTCAGCCGGCGTCAACATCTCGTGGCACACAGTTTGCGATACGCTGATTTAAGAGGCTGATGCAGAAAGGCTCACAGTAGATCTGCGTGCAGGGGTCTGAGCGTCTATCTTCTACCATGAGTGGAATACCACACCATGCAGATAATTACCACTGGGTTTTACTAAACCACGGAAGAGCTTACCATGGGCCAGTGAGGTAAATGCTCCAACACTCATAGGAACTGAATGAGCGTCGAAGCATTTACCTCGCTGGTCCGTGACAGAAAACTTGCAGCTATTGGAGAGGAGCATGCAGTGGTGTAACGAGGGTGAGGTGCCCAGGCCAGTGGTGCCCCTCCACCGCCCTCATCTCCGTCCCCCACTCTTCCCTGATCCCACCTGCTGCATGCCCCCTTTCCCTGTACCTCCAGTTGTTGCTTGTGGCAGTCAACAATGTGCTCCTTGTGACCCCGTCGGCTCTCCCCCTGCCGTCACTTCTAATGCGTGGCACCTGGAAATGACGTCAGAGGGAGAGCCAACGGGGTCGCTAGGGGCGAGGGGAGGAATGGGAAGAGGTGGGGGGGGGGTTTCAGTGCCTTCACGAACATGGCACCTGGAGCGGACCGCCTCCCTCACCTCATCAGTGGGAACATGCTTGATGCAAGGGCAGAAGAAAACCGAAGTGCCATCACACAGGTGCACTTTTAGTTTTGTCCAGACACATGCACATGTCTGTAACCTGTCTGTCTTTGAATCTTGCAGGAGCTCCCTTCAGTTTTCAAATGGAGGCAAAACAGGCATCAAATCATCTCTGTGAATCCTTGGACACTGTGTCAAATGCTCCTGTTTACTTCTCTGCATTGCCATGGAATACACAATAGCAATGCAGGCATTGAGTGTTGCACACAATTCTGGTCGCCGTGTCTCAAGTTGGATATAAGAAAATTAGAAAAGGTTGAAAGAAGGGCGACCGGGATACTGGGCCAGATGGACCATTGATCTGACCCAGTGTTCATTTGAATGCAATGGATTAGCAACTTGCCCAAGAGTCCAAAGACGGTGGCTTCCCTAGCAGTACGGAGCCTGGACTCCCAAATGCTCTCTTTCATTCCGACAGTCACCCTTTCTGTAAACAAATATTTCCTTAGATTACTTCTTACCCCCTCTTTTACCAAACCACAAAAGTGGTGTGCTGAATGCTCTGCACTGCTCCCGTTTTGTAAGCGGATAACTAAATTTAAAACCAGAAAGTTATTGAGGTCCGTACTGGAAACCACTTTCCAATTTTGTAGCTGCCCTCTTAACCAACTCCATCCAGTTTATATCTTTTGGAAGGGGCCTCGGAGACTTACTGCCACAAGGGCACCATCACCTCTTTCTGTGCTTCTGGCTTTGGCTGCCGCCTTTTCTGCCTGTTTGGCCACCTTATGATCATCAGCTATCATCACCCTCAGGTTCCGCTCTTCTTTCATACACAGAAGTAAATCACCCCTTATACCAGGAATTTCAAAGTCCCTCCTTGAGGGCCGCAATCCAGTGGGGTTTTCAGGATTTCCCCAATGAAGATGCATTGAAAGCAGTGCATGCACATAGATCTCATGCATATTCATTGGGGAAATCCTGAAAACCCCACTGGATTGCGGCCCTCAAGGAGGGACTTTGAGATCCCTGCCTTATACTAAACAGGTCCTTTGGATTTTTCCAGCCCAAGTGCATTATCTTGCATTTTTTAGCATTGAATCTGAAATGTCTGGACCATTTTTCAGGTCCACTAGCCCTGTACAGTGCTCACCCATAACTAGGTGAGGTTCTGAGCTGGACCCTCTCACCCCTGCCTAATCCCAGCCATGTTGAATGAGATTTAGGAACTGGTCCTGCACAGAACAGCATTTACTTAACACTGCCTCAAGGCAGCATGAGTCCAGGGTCCAGCTGCGATGTTTAACGCTTCTTTTAAACACTGGTTGCTGAGGTCACATTTTGCCTGGGTATTAGCGCCAGTATCTGGCCCTGAATATCCAGCATGAGGGGTGGCAGTAGGTGTAATCTGCAAAACGGCAATGTTCAGCTTAAGTTATCCAGATGTTCTTTGGATACAGGCACTGAATGTCACCAGTTTCCAAGTAACCCCCAGCTCCTGACACTGTCCTGATAGTGTGGGGGTGGCTGCAGAGGTTTTCAGTGGCATTGTTTCTATACTGCTACTGAAAATCCAAGGACGGTTCCTGTCAGCACTGGCTCTCTGGATACCTAGCTTTGAATATTGGGACATAGGGGTTTTGCACAAGCCTTGGGGATCCCTGCCAGCCATAACAACGGTGTGAGAATTTTGCCACCCATGACTACGCCGCTGATTCATGGGGTGAAATTATGTTCCAACAAGACATCAAAGGGTAGAAATTAAGCTACTTAAGAGATACCATCAAGCCCACTATCCTGTTTCTAACAATGGCCAACCCAGGTCACAAGTACCTGGCAAGATCCTGGTGGTGGTGAGCATTTGCTGGCATTATTCCTGGGCATTCAATGTCAGGCCATATCTGGGCACTGGCGTTGAAAATCTAGGTTTGTGAAGCCAGCTACTGCTAAGTGCGAAATTCAGCACGACATAAGTAACACTGCATAAAGATAGAACTTACTTTTATATTGACTAATTTGACCACTTAACATAGGGAAAGGATTGGAACGTGTATACCAACTTTTTGTAGTTTCACAACCACACTCAAATCAGTTTGCATACTTCAAACATTTTCCCTATCTGTCCCATTAGGCTCACAGTCTATGAGGTCTGTTCAAAAAGTTCCAGGATAGTTTGAATTGCATGCCAATGGGAAGTTCTTTTGAGATTTGCTAGGCAGCATTGAGTAGCTTGAAATCTCATGAGCAACCTCCTTTCCATTTGTTGATATCTGTTTTTGTCTCCGAGCTACAGTAGTTTTTGTGAAAGTGTGTTTCCGTGATCGGCTATTTTTTTTATCATGTGCGTCCTCAATGAGCAGTGATACAGTGTGAAGTTCTGTTTTAAATTGGGTAAGACCACTACAGAAACTTATGAGATGTTGAAAGTGTCATGAGTTGTGGAAGGTGTTTTGAATGGTATTCACGCTTTAAAAGTGGTCATGAATCAGTGGAAGACGATTCAATAACTGGAAGACCATCAATGTCAACTGAAGGTGATCATATTGATCAAGTGAGGGTTCTTGTGCATGCTAATCAGAGATTAACTATTAGAGAATTGGCAGAGGAATGCCAGAACATTCTAACAGAGAAATTGGGGATGTCTTGCGTTACGGCAAAGTTTGTTCCACAGTTGATGACCGACGACCAAAAGAACATCCGCATCATGATCTGTCAGAATCTTTTTGAGCAGGCAAATGAAGATGAAACATTTCTTGATAAAGTGATAACTGGTGATGAGACATAAAAGCTCAATTGTCTCAATGGAGAACCAAAACATCACCAAGACCAAAAAATGCTTGGCAAGTTGGGTCAAACATCAAAGTGATGCATCATTTGTTTATACAGCTTTTCCACAAGTAGTATTCTTTTTCCTACTACTTATCACTTATATAGAGCTGAAAGTTATAGACAGCGCTATACATTTTGACATTTATAGACAGTCCCTACTTGGAAGAGCTTACTACAATCTAACTTGGACAGACAGACATGACATATAGGGTTGGGGATGGGTGAGATGAGAGGAGTTAGGAGTCGAAAGCACTCTCAAAGAGGTTTCTGTGTGGTCTGTTTGTGAACCCTCGTCATTTAAATGTATGGCTGGAAGCCTAGATGAAATAGTGTGTTATCTATTTTTAAAAATTTCTCTTCTCATTCTTACATACTTTCACATGGAATGGCTGTGGGAGAGCTTAGAGCTCCTGTAGGCTCAGCCTCTCCCATCTTGCCAGGGGGGCTGGCAGAGGGTGCCCTCAATTCCAGCCCCTCCTAGTAGGATATGTTATGGTATGAACTGCATTTCGTTTCAGCTTCTATTAGTTTATTTAAAGTCTGAAGCAGCTAATCAGATCTCGCATTCAACAAGTAGCGAGTAAACACCTGGTAGTAAGAAGAAAGCATATCAGAGTTGTGAGCTGATAAATGTGGGATACTGCGGTTTGCAGGTCACTTCTTATCCTGCCTTTTATCCAAGTGTGATAAGCGCTTTCCCAGAAACCCAGCCCATGCTGACATCGTGGCAGGCTTATTAGAATACTATGTAACCATAACGCTCCGAAAAGAAAACTGATCTAATACTATTAGAACAAAACACAGCTTTTCCTAGTGCCCAGAAGCCAAAATAAACAGCAATACACAAAGCAAGTTGCTGGCACTGCAGAGAGAAAGGGGAAAGGGGATGGGCCTCGTATACTGTCTTTTTGTGGTTACACGTTCAAAACAGGTACTTACATATTAAAATTAAGGCCCTCTTTCACTAAGCCACGAAAGAGATTTCTACAACGGTCTGGAGCTCTAAATGCTCCAACGGTCATAAGAATTCTATGAGCAAAGTATTTAGTGCTTCGGGCCATGGTAGACACCTCCACCGTGGCTTTGCCCAGGGTCACAAGGAGCAGCGCTGGGCTTGATCCCACAACCTCAGTACCCTGTATTTGTGGCATCAGAGTAGAGATTCCGATTCTGGAAAGTTTACTGGTGTGACAATACGTTTCCAGAGGAATAGGGTTATTAGCAATTTAAAAAGCCATTCCCTGGAGAAGTACCGTAGGTCTTTGGAAAGCTTTTTGCTCTGTATGAAGATACAGGCCATTCTCATTATTCAAAGTAGTATGGTTCCCTAAAATGTTCATGAACCGCAAATAACAACATGCTGAGTATACGAGAAAATAGAGGTTTGGTTCTAGCAGTACACGTGCCTCAAATCCACAGAAAGTGAACAACAGAACCACTACAACAGACTGGAAGCTGCTCTTCAAATCTCTCCTTACTTTGGGCTAGATTCACTAAGGGCACGGATCGAATTTGATCCGTGAGGGATCGAATCGGATCCGTGTCCGGGGGGCTGATTCACGAATCGCCCTCATGCAGTGGGAGGTGTTGGGGGCAGGCAGGAGATCAGGGCAGCGGGAGATCGGGGATCACAGGGCAGAGAGCAGGGCGGCAGAAGGCAGGGCAGTCGGAAAGGGCTTGAGCGACTGGTCCTCAGCAGTTGCTTGTTTGTGATCGGCCAGCCCAGTCAGTGTTGCAGGGTTTTGGTTAGTGAATCGCGTCCCTGCCTACTCTGCATGCCATTCCCCTCATTTGCATGTGCGGATCAGAAGATGGTCGGCAGAGAGGTAAGTGAATCGGGCTGGAGGGAAATCAGGTCGCAAACCCATCGGTACATGATCGGTTTACTTGACTTTAACAGAGACTTCTGCCCAAATCAAACAAGCTCAAAATGGCTCTCTGCCTGTCCCCCCTCTGCATAAAACAGACTGCTTCAATATTGAAGACAGTCATTTACTTCACCTGTGACTCTGCAAGTCACACTAGAAGCTGCTGCACTCCTCCAATTCTCTTCTAAATCTGATTTTAACAGAACCACTACAACAAACTGGAAGCTGCTCTCTAAAATTCTCATTACTCTGACTTTAACAGACTCTCTGCTTCCATAAAACTGCACCATTGACATAGCATATGCTAACTCCAGGAGACCCTTCAAGATATCTCCACACCCACACAGTGATCCTAGTTTAAGCCCTCCCAGCCACCCAATCCTAGGCATACATTAATCTAATCTAATCTTCTATTTGTGATTCGCTCATACTTATACAGGCTCTAGGCGACTTTAAAGAAAGGCAAGAGGTGAGAGGTTGGGGAGGTGGATAGGTAGGAGGGAGAGGAAGGGGAGGGGAGAGAAAAAAGGGGGGAGTAGAGGTGGAAGGGGAAAGGGGAGGAAAAGAGGAGAGGTTAAAGGAGATTAAGTGTCAAACAGATGGGTTTTCAGTTTTCTTCGGAAGATGATGTGGCAAGGTTCAGTTCTGGTCATTTCTGTAAGGCCATTCCAAGTTTTTACTCCTAGAAAGGTAAGCATGGAGTGGAAAACTCGTTTGTAGTGAAGATCTTATGTGGATGGGAGATTTAGTAGCATCCGGCTGAGGGTTCTGCGAGAAGTAGACCATGCTATTGAGAAGAGCTGGATGAATGGGGCCGCAGAGTTTCCATAAAGTATGCGATGAATGATGCAAGATATTTTGAATGTTGTTTGTGATGGGATGGGTAGCCAGTGGAATTGTTTGATGAAGGTTGTGACTGAGTCGTATTTTCTTAGGTTGAAGATAAGTCTTACGGCAGTGTTTTGGATGAGTTGCATTTTGTGAATTAGAGCAGTGTTGATTCACATTACACATATAGATCCACCTCCAAATCAACCCCAACACATACCCCACCTGCTACCTAACCAAATCCTACTACAACTCCATATCCGTAACCTAGCCACCACAGCCTCTCCAAATTGCATTGCCTTCATAATACCAATGCCACAACCTGTGTTCTCATATGTATTGCAAATTACTCTGCTTGCCAACATGTATTCCCCTCATCCTACTAATCACAGGCCAGGGTCAATATGGTGACCTCTATCACCTTCCCCACAGGAAATCCTTACCATGCAGACCCCGCCTCCTTAGGCCTATCCCCCTCACTCCTCCTCACCCAATAACCTCAAAATGGCTCTAGCAAATGTAAGGTCTGTAAACAACAAAAATACTATGCTATATGACCTCCTCACAGACAATAACTGGGACGCCTTCCTAATTAACGAAATCTGGCTCAAAGATAATGATGGAACTACCCTGGGTATGCTGTGCCCTCCAGGATATCAAGCGATAGCTTGCTCACACACCGACTCTAGAGGTGGAGGAGTAGCCGTCATCATTAAGTCCAACCTCAACTCAAGACTGATAGAGGCCATCACACTAAACACACTAGAGTGCCTTACCTTCTTGGTGGGTCACAACAGAGACATAACCTTCACCTTGATATAAAGAGCACCACACTCCTCAATGACTGGTCATCACATACAACAAAATCATCATACTTGGAGACTTCAACTTCACAAACTACCCACATGAGATCTACCAGTTATGTCTGTTATTACAATGTTACTTGATTGCTTTTGTACAAGCTGAGGGGGCAGGATCAACTCCCTGGGAAGGAGGCGGAGTTCAAAAGATGATTGACAGCATTCTGCAAGCAACTTGTGGGTTCAGATACAAAACCCTAGCATTCAGGCCCACTAGACACATCTACAAGAAAGAAGATTATTGAAGTTAGAATCTAATCTTTCTTTCAGAGCAAGAAGTAGTCAAAATCAGTGTTGAGGCTCCTAAGTCCTGGTTTGAATATTAAAAACATGACAGACATGCTAGAAATTATAAATGAACATATCCTGCTTCAATCTAGAGTCATTTCAAAGAGTTGCTATGAAGATGAGAGCCCTTCTGATTTATATCATGGGCTAGAACATTTCTTGGAACAATGAAAAATTTCTTCAACACTTTTTATGTAGAATTATCAAGTTAAGGACCAACTGCTTCTTGCCTCCAGTGAAGTAGAGGCCAAGGAGCAGTTTGATGTTGATCTGATTCCAAAAACATTTTTATAGTCCATGGCAGCTAGAATATCAAACGAGTATATCATGTTTCAACTAAAACATTACCTATATGATTATGCTGTGACAGCATCTCAAATCCTGACATTCTCTCTACACAAGTGTAAATCAGGACCAGTAGGAGGCTGGCCCAGACTTCTCCAGTTACTCCTGGGCCTCATATGTCTATATTCATCAAGTGGATACAAGCAAGTGGTGTCAGTCAACCACAGGTCTGGGAAAAAAAGACTAATGGGAGTTGGGCAATAAACCACATTGCACCAGATAAAGCTTTGAATTTAACTAGGAAAAGTTGCCTGATTCATTGCAGATTGGATGGGAATACTGTCCCAGCATTAATGGACACAGTTACATAGACCAGCTTAACCAGTTGAAGTCTTAGAAACAGAAAAATGAAGGCAGATAAAAACCATATGGCCTATGTAGACTTCTTAACCATGGCCTCTACTATCCCCTCCTCTCCCTTAGAGATGGAAGTTGAAGTTTAAGTAGAGTAGCCAGATTTTCCTTTCAGAAAATCCAGACCCCTAGCAATGCCCCCAGGCCTGCCTAGTTCTGCCCATCCCATCCCCGCCCCCAAGCCCGCCATAGCCCCGCCTCTGCTTCCTTCTCTTGTTGGGTAGGGTGGAAGTCCGCACATGCGCAGCCATCACGCAATGATGTCACACAGCTTTTCAAATCCTGGACAAAGTGCCGGGTTTTGAAAAGCCATCTGGACATGTCCAGGGAAATTCGGATGTCTGATAACCCTTAGTTTATAAGAATGTTGAAAACTCAACTCTTTGCAAGGGCATTTATTTTGCCTGCTTGTATGTTATAAGATCTGGGGCAGGACTTGAGGGTATTGCAATGACACATATTGTGATTGTTGTGTTAGCTTAGGCTGATTGCTTGTTTTGATATGTTTATTTTATTATGTATGTTGCTTGTGAACCGTCTAGGTATTTAGGCGGTGTATACATGTTTAAAATAAATAAGTCCCAAACTTCCTTGAATTTAGATACACTTTTCATCTCCAAGCGTTCACCACTCTTTCCGTGAAGAAGAAGAGCAAAAAACAAGCCTGAAATTCTCTTCACTGGGTAGATCAAGGTACAGCCCATAACAGCGGAAATATTGGTGAAATTGATGCAGACGTTATTCCCTTTTTTTCTTGACTTGATCGCTTTCTTCACTATTAGATGTGATTCGTTTTGTATATGAGTTCTTTTATTGTGCACCACTTAATAAATAAATACATTCAGAGGTGGTTGGCAGTACAGTTGGGAGCCGGGGCCCAGTTTATTCCACACAATAGAAGTAAAGCACTGTCGGTGCCAGATTACATAAAACTGTAGACTGAGGGAATCTTTGTAGGTGAGGCCTCAGGAACAATACAACAGAGCAGTTTCTCCCATCAGGTGAAACAATCTGTCCAGCAAACACAAAACTTGTTGACCCCAAGGGCAAGTTCTTGAATCCTGAGGGTACAGAAACTTGGACTTCTGCCCACTTCAACTGATAGGGCCAGGTAGCACTGCATTGACTGTTATCTTGGCACCATAACATTTTGTTTCTTTTGAAAGTGTCATCTTGGAGTATTACTTTTATGTCTATTCAGTATGTGTTAATTTTTTTGGTGTGTGTTTTAAATTTGTGACCCACTTAGGTTATAGACAGGATAGAAATCCCAAAAAATAAATAAGCAGAAGACAGAAATTCTAAAATTGCAGAATTCTGACTAGTTGAAGGAGGTGCCGCAAGGAAACCTCCAAAGAGAGGCATTGGATTTGCCAGTGTCCTAGAGCAGTGGTTCCCAACCCTGTCCTGGAGGACCACCAGCCAGTCAGGTTTTCAGGATAGCTCTAATTAATATGCATGGAGCATATTTGCATGCCTATCACCTCCATTATATGCAAATCTCTCTCATGCATATTCATTAGGGTTATCTAAACTAAACTAAACCTTAAGTTTATATACTGCATCATCTCCACGGATGTGGAGCTCGGCACGGTTTACAAGAACTTAAAATATAGGAAGAGAAGGAAGAAAAGGTTTACATGAACTTATATATAGAAGAGAAGAGTAAGGGGGGATAGAATTACATTTTAGTGAAAAGCCAGGTTTTCAATTGCTTGCGGAATAATTGGAGGGAGCCCAGGTTCCGCAGCGGGGTAGTAAGGTCGTTCCAAAGACCTGTGATTCTGAAGAGAAGGGATTTTCCCAGTTTGCCTGCATAGCGAATACCGTGTAGAGAGGGGAAGGATAGTTTATACCTTTGGGCGGGTCTGATAGAGTCAGGACTCGAGGAGTTATTAGATAGTGGGATTAAGGGAGGAAGGATGCCGTGAATGATCTTAAAAGCCAGGCAAGAGCATTTGAAATGGATTCTGGAAATCACTGGGAGCCAGTGAAGTTTGGCTAGGAGTGGGGAGACATGGTCAGACTTGCGTTTTGCAAAGATCAACTTAGCTGCAGTATTCTGGATTAGCTGGAGTCTTTGAAGACTTTTTTTTGATAGGCTTAAGTAGATGGCATTGCAGTAATCTAGTTTGGAGAGGATAATGGATTGGACAAGGACGGCGAAATGTTGTTGGTGAAAATAGGATCTTACTTTCCTCAGCATGTGGAGGCTGAAAAAGCATGATTTAGCCAAGAAGTTAAGGTGGTCATTGAAGGAGAGAGAAGAATCGATAATGATGTCAAGGACCTTGCTTGAGAACTCAAGCTGCAGTGCAATGCCTGAGCGTAGTGCGAAGAGGGTGGGCAGGTGTTCTAATTTTGGGCCGAGCCAGAGTAATTTTGTTTTTGATTCATTCAATTTCATCTGTACTGAGAAGGACCAGGAATGGAGTCTCATTATGCAAGCTGTAATGTTCTCGTGGTGAGGTTCTGGTCTGTTTCAAGAAGGACAAGGATGTCATCAGCGTATGTATAGATTGTTTTAAGGGGGGATAATTAGAGGAGTTTCAGAGAGGACATATAGATGTTAAAGAGAATAGGGGATAGGGGTGATCCCTGAGGGACACGGCAAGATGGTGTCCAAGGACATGGTGCCATTTGTGTTGACAGTGTAGGAGCGAGAGCGTAGGAAGTTTGAGAACTACTTTAGGACGGTGGATTCAATTCCTATCTCGGAAAGTTGTTAAAGTAGTATGTCTTGGTGGACAACATCGAAATCTGCAGAGAGATCGAATTGTAATAGGACAGCGAATTTGTTACGAGAATGTAGTTGTTGCACCTTAGAAATTAAGGAAACTAGGAGGGATTTGGTGCTGAAGCTGGGTCTGAAGCCATATTGGTAGGGATGGAGGATGGAGAATCTCTCTAGGTAAGAAGAGAGCTGGGTGGCGACTATGGCCTCTAGCAGTTTAGTTAGAAGAGGAATATTTGCTATGGGGCAGTAGTTAGATGGTAAGGAAGGGTCGAGATCGGCTTTTTTCAGAAGAGGGGACAAGGCAATGTGTCCCATTTCTGTGGAGAACAGGCCCGATAGTAAAGCAGAATTTATAAGCCTGGTAAGGGAGGAGATGGCCTGCATGGGAATGTTTTCGTAAAGGTAGGAAGGGAAAGGATCCAGGATGCAATTGCAGGATTTCAGTTTGAGACAGAGTTTAGAGATCTGGGATTTGGATACGAGTTCAAAGGCAGTCCAGGATCTATCAGCAGGGATAGGGTTGGAATCGTTGGGAGGCAGAGAATTGTAAGAGTCTGCTGGGGGGAAAGAACTCCGTAAGGTAGTAATCTTTTCGTTGAAAAATTTAGCTAGGTCATTTGCGGATGGGAGGAAAGGGGAAAGGTGGAGTCGTTTTTCGAGGTTAGGTTGCGCCAGATGTTGAACAGTGTACTATTTTGGTTTTTTGATCTGGTGATTTTATCTCCATAGAAATTCTTCCTTGCTTTTTTTAGTACTGTGTTATAGAACTTGATGTTGTCTCTCCAGGATTTTCTGTCTGAAGGGGATTTTGATTTTTTCCATTTACGTTCCAGGGCTCAACATTTCTGCTTTAATTCCCTGTGGTATGGAAGATACCAGGGAGCCTTGCGGGAGTGGGAGATAGGTTTAGTAGATAAAGGGGCAAGAGCACGGTAGGTAGTCCCAGAAAGGGTTACCCAATTATGCCAGTTGGAATCTGGGTCGGCATGTTTAGGAAAAGGGGGAGTTGGTTGAGAAATTGGGTCCAGAACAGTTCACTCGTGATTTTTTTGCGGTAGCTGATAGAGTTTATGGGTTGGGGTGGAGTGCCAAGATGAGACATGAAAATGGGAAGGCAGAAAGAGCCTAGAAGGTGATCAGACCAGGGGACATGTTCCCAACGGGCCTCTTCGGCAGAAGTTTTGTGCTCGGTCAGGTCAAGGAAGCTGATGATGTCTAGTGTATCCCCTTATCGTGGGTAGGGGTGGGCGAAGGAGCGGTGAAGCCTAGGGAGAAGAGGAAGTCTTTGAATTCGGTTGCATCCTTGCTGGGCCCTCCAGGACAGGGTTGGGAACCATTGTACTAGAGAATGACACGGTGACAAAATTCATCACCATTCCCGTCCTCTTGAAGATAACCACGGGAAACCATCCCGTGTCAATCTTTAGTGTCTCTCTCAACCTCAGTCCTTCTACACCAGCATTCTTCAATGAAAGGCTTGAGGGTCAGTGGCTGAGTCCGTTCATACTCTGATTCTTTCCTCTCCTTACAGAATGACACGGGTATGGTTTCCCATGGTTAACTGCGGGGACAGGGACAAATTCTGTCCCTGTGTCATTCTCTAGAAGTACCTGGCAGAAACCCACATAGTAGCAACATTCCAGAGCTGAGATTGTGATGTCATAATGCCTCATTGCAATAATGCCTAAGAACCAAACTCACCAGTGATGTCACAATAGCTTGACTCTCTTATACTTGGCTCGGCTCACATAAGAACATATGAAATGCCATACTGGGACAGATCGAAGGTCCATGAAGCCCAGTATCCTCCAGGTCCCGTTCTTTAGTGTCTATCTCAACTTCAGTCCTTCTACACCAGCATTCTTCAGTGCAAGGCTTGAGGGTCAGTGATTGTTTTCATTCATACTCTGATTCTTCCCTCTCTCCTTAAAGAATGAGATGGTTTCCCACGGTTATCCAAGGAGACGGGAATGGTGGTGAATTTTGTCATCGTGTCATTTTCTACTTTGAATCTTCTCACTGAGAAGTAACAGATGACAGCAAGGCAAAAGTTGAGGATGAAGCATCATGCGTTCTCCAGGGAAATCTGACAACCTTTGTATCCCATCACTGCTAGTCTATGTCAACCTCAAGGACAATACTCATCTCAGACTTACTTATTAATTTGTCTCCACCCATCTATTCAGTCTCCAGGTGACAGACAGTATAATAAAAACACAAGAGCAATAGATAAACATGCCTTCCCATAATCACTCCATGAAAAGAATTACCAAGGCTTGATAAACATGATGGATCATTACATCCAAATCATCCTACTCGTCTCATCTCCAGTCATTTGTTTATTTAGTTAAACCAATTTATAGCCTGCCTATCAACCTTCCTGAAGGAGAAAGGCTTGCGATAGAGCCATACGTACATATCTGAGCACTTGGAATATGCCGTGAGCATCATACCACAGCATTCAGGAAGCAAACTGCATGCAAATTTTTTATGTGTGACAAACCTGCAGTTGTTAGCAAAATTGTCCCTAGATCCGTTAAACCTCCCTTCGTAAGCTGTGTTCCTCCAGAGGTGGCAAATTCTGCTAGCTCTCTTTCTCGTCTTACTTTATTAAATATGTGTTCACATAATTTAAAAGTACACCAGTTTCTCAGATTCTATGCTCAGTTAGTATCCTCTCAGATAGGTCTCCAAGCTTCTAGGATAGCAGAAGGTTCCTCTCAAAGGAAAAGAGGAAGAAAAACAAACCTAAAAAAACTCCCTCATCCTCTAACACAGTTCCTTTTATATCTTAAACTGCACAGCTATTTGAATGGAAAGTCCCCAGATTTCATGTTCTGAGTTAAGCTGATGATGCAGTCTTCCTGGGGGAAGGAAGAAAATTCTCACACCTGCCCCTTTCTCATAGGCCTAGGTTGGCTCTACCCCTCCAGTCCCCCTATTCTTTGGGTACTTTATTGGTCTAGCTCAGTGGTGGGCAAACTCAATTAGTCAAAACTACAGACTACAGACTACAGAACTACAGACTACAGACTACAGAAACTACAGACCAGTGAGTTTGACTTCGGTTCCGGGGAAACTGACGGAAGCACTGATTAAAGAACACATCGATGAACATCTGGAAAGAAACGAACTTTTGAAAACAACCCAACATGGTTTCTGCAGGGGGAGATCGTGCCTAACGAACTTATTGCACTTCTTCGAAGGAATTAACAAACGGATGGACAGAGGAGACCCCATAGACATCATATACCTTGATTTCCAAAAAGCCTTTGACAAGGTGCCTCACGAACGTCTACTCCGGAAACTGAAGAACCATGGAGTGGACGGAGACGTACATAGATGGATCAGAAACTGGTTGGCGGGTAGGAAACAGAGGGTAGGGGTGAAGGGCCACTACTCGGACTGGATGGGGGTCACGAGTGGTGTTCCGCAGGGCTCAGTGCTCGGGCCGCTGCTATTTAATATATTCATAAATGATCTAGAAACAGGCACGAAGTGTGAGATAATAAAATTTGCGGACGATACAAAACTATTTAGTGGAGCTGGGACTAAAGAGGAATGCGAAGAATTGCAAAGGGACTTGAACAAATTGGGGGAATGGGCGGCGAGATGGCAGATGAAGTTCAACGTTGAGAAATGTAAAGTATTGCATGTTGGAAACAGAAACCCGAGGTACAACTATACGATGGGAGGGATATTATTGAATGAGAGCAACCAAGAAAGGGACTTGGGGGTAATGGTGGACATGACAATGAAGCCGACGGCACAGTGCGCAACAGCCGCTAAGAAAGCAAATAGAATGCTAGGCATAATCAAGAAGGGTATTACAACAAGGACAAAAGAAGTTATCCTGCCATTGTATCGGGCGATGGTGCGCCCGCATCTGGAATACTGCGTCCAATATTGGTCTCCGTACCTTAGGAAGGATATGGCGTTACTCGAGAGGGTTCAGAGGAGAGCGACACGCTTGATAAAAGGGATGGAAAACCTCTCATACGCTGAGAGATTGGAGAAACTGGGTCTCTTTTCCCTGGAGAAGAGGAGACTTAGAGGGGATATGATAGAGACTTATAAGATCATGAAGGGCATAGAGAGAGTAGAGAAGGACAGATTCTTCAAACTTTCGAAAAATAAAAGAACAAGAGGACACTTGGAAAAGTTGAAAGGGGACAGATTTAAAACGAATGCTAGGAAGTTCTTCTTTACCCAACGAGTGGTGGACACCTGGAATGCGCTTCCAGAGGGAGTAATAGGGCAGAGTACAGTACAGGGGTTTAAGAAAGGATTGGACAATTTCCTGCTGGAAAAGGGGATAGAGGGGTATAAATAGAGGATTACTGCACAGGTCCTGGACCTGTTGGGCCGCCGCGTGAGCGGACTGCTGGGCATGATGGACCTCAGGTCTGACCCAGCAGAGGCATTGCTTATGTTCTTATGTTCTTAAAAGAGCCAAAGATAAAGTTATAAAAAAAAAAAAAAAAGAGCCAAAGATCAGCAGTACAATGATTAAGATTTCTTTTGAGAGCCAAATTTCTTTTCAAGAACCATGTTTTTAGGAGTTGGTTTAAACTAGCTACTAACATTAAATAAAACCAGATATCATCATAATATTAATCTTATTTATTGACAAAAAAATCTTTTTCTACCTTTTGTCGTTTCTGCTTTAATCATCTTGTCTTCACTTACTTCTTTCTAGCCAGCATTTCTCCTCTCTCTGTCTTCCATGCAGCATCAGCCCTCTCTCTCTCTGCCCCTGCCATCCACTGTCCGCCCTCTCCCCGTTCCATATGGCATCTTCCTTCTTTCTATGCTCCTTCCATAAACTGTCTATCTTGTGCCCCTTCTCTCCTTTGTACATGATTCTTTTCAGCTCTGCCACCTCTCCATTTTTCTCTGCCCCTATGCTCTGGCATTTCTCTCTTCTCCTTTTCTTCCCACCCCACGGTCTGGCATCTGTCTCTTTCCCTTCCCTGATTCCCTGGCATCTCTCTCCTTTCCTTTCATCGCTCCCTCCCCATACATGCTCTAATATCTCCTCCTTCCTGGCATATCTCCCTCCCTCTCTTCCCCCATGCCCTGGCATCTCTTCCTCCCTCCCTTCCCTCCAAGCCCTGGCATCCCCTTTCATTCATTCTTTTCCCACCAGTTGGGTGCAGCAATTCTCTCCCCCTCTGTTCCCTTTCCTCCTTCTGTCACCCCATCCCCAGGCGGCAGTGCAGCCCCTAAGCGGGTGCTCCAAGGCCTGGCATCATGAACTTCTTTAGGCAGCAGCAGCATTCACAGTGAGTCTTTCCTGCAATCTTTCTGCATAGTATCCTCTGGGTATACCGTTTCCCGAACCATCGACTCTTGGTCGACTGTCGGCTTTCCCCTTCTTCTTAGTTTAAAAACTTCTCAATTTCTCGCTTGATGTTGCTTGCAAGTAGCCTTGTTCCATCTCTGCTGAGGTGGAGTTCATCCTTCCTGTATAGCTTGCTCTTCCCTAGAACGTCATCCAGTTGCGCACAAAGTGGAATCCTTCTTCCTCACACCAGTGCCTCATCCATGCGTTGACTGCTTGCAGCTCTGTTTGCCTCTTCCCGTCGGCAAGATCTCTGAGAATTCTACCCTCTGCATTATGGTCTTCAGCTTCCTTCCTAGCAACTGGAACTGGTCCTTCAGTGCTTCCCTGCTGTAGTTCCTGTTGCTCACATTGTTTGTCCCCTATGTGGATCGCCACCGCCATATTGCCCCCTTCCGCGCTGTCGATGATCCTGTCGATGCAGCTCACTATATCTTCTACCTTGGCTCCTGGTAGGCAGGTTACCAGCCGATCCTTTCTTTCTCCCACTATGTGGCTGTTGACTTGTCTGATGATGGAGTCCCCCACGACGATCGCTGTCCTCTCTATCTTCTCTTGTCTCTCTAGCCGCAGGTCCATATTCCTGGTGTATGTCCATCTCTCCAGCCTTAGGTCTGTGTCCTCTGTGCACTTCCATCTTCCCTCATCCTGGTGTTGGCTTGCACTGGACTCGTAAGCATATTTTCATGAGGGGCCCTAGGAATGGAATCGGCTACCTTTGTACATTAGAAAGCAATGTAATTCTGATGCTTTTAAGAAGTTATTGAAGAGACATTCTGTAACATGACTTATGGGCATTAAGGCATTTGTAATTACGTAAGTGCTGGTCGCTTATTTTCTTTGTGTTTTAGATGTATTTTATGAATTTTTTTTATTGTGTATGTTTAAATTGTGAGCCGCCTTGGAATCGAGTGAAGAGGTTGAAGAACATAACTGAAGAGCTTCTAAAGTGGCTTTATCATAAATAGCTTGTAAAACCAGTTTCAGTATGCATACCAGAAGGAACTGTAAATAGTTTATGCAATCAAGTTCACGTAAAAGTTCTAGTTATCAATTGCACTTTGGTCTCAGCTGGATTCCTTGATAAGTGATTAAGTAAAGGACTGAGGCCCTGATGTTCTAAGCCTGTTGTGCATTTAACAATTGATGCTAAACTGGTTTAGTGTCAAAGTATTTTACCTACTGAGACATATAATGGCTCACCGCAGTCTTTTCCGTGCTTCGCAGCAGCCTCTGACTCTGCTATAATATTAAAAAGAGCACTCCAGGCAAAGCTCTGACATCACCAGGTGATGCATAAACTGAAGTCCTGAATTTTAGTGCCCCAAAATACCGGCTGGTCCAGGGATGCCATTACTGTTAAAAGCACGTCTCAGGCACGCGGGGCTGGGGCTGACATGGAAATCTAAAAAAAATACACTCCAAAACTTGGCAGATATCACCGTCATATTTCTCAGTAAATTTGTCCTATATTTTTCAGATACAAATTGTGTTACCAATTACCCCCCAAAAATCTCAAAATAGCAAATGAAAAAGCACATGTGTGTTAAAAACGTGTCTCGGGTGCATGCATTAAAGATGTGTTTTAGGTGTATTCGTTGAAAGCTGCCGATTGCATCGTTTGCTGGTAGCTCTCTGCCCCTTCCCTTCCATCCAATAGCATCGACAATAAGGCATATCTAATGATGCGGGCCTACAATATAGCACTTCCTGGCGCGTGTGCACATTTTCGTCAAGTTAATGGAAGGTCTGGTCAACCAGGAACTAGTAATATACCTGGAGAAATTTAGCATACTGCACGACAATCAGTCTGGTTTCCGCTCTGGATTCAGCACCGAAACTGTCATAGCATCACTACTGGATTTCCTCCACACCTTATTCAGCCAGGGTACCAGTGCTCTTATTCTGCAACTAGACCTAACTAGTGCCTTCGATCTAGTTGACCACGCTATTCTGATTGACTGTCTGGAGTCAATTGGTCTTTCAGGAAATGTGTTAAAATGGTTTCAAGGGTTTTTGAGCAAACGGTCATATCAAGTCTACAGTGACAATAAAAAAATCTGTTAGTTGGGTCAACTCATGCGGAGTCCCACAGGGCTCTCCCCTTTCCCCCACTCTGTTCAACATCTACCTTGCCTCATTGGGGAACTTACTTCAAAACCTAAAGGTTAAATTCTACATCTATGCAGACAATATCACCATTATTATTCCCATTACCACTCTAACCTCTAAGACTAAGACTCATCTTTCATCCATTCTATAGGAAATCGAACTATGGATGACCAACTTCAAATTGAAGCTCAACACCGACAAAACTAAATTTTTCCTCGCTACCCCCAATGACAAAATCAGCAATCCATCTATCTCCTTGAACGGTCAGGTCTTCCCTATTGACCACTCCATTAAAATTCTAGGAGTCACCCTGGTCCGCCACCTCACTCTTAATGCTCACACAGATTTATTAGTTAAAAAATGATTTTCTGTACTATGGAAACTCAGAACCATCAGAAAATACTTTGATGCTCCATCCTTCCACTTACTGGTTCAATCCTCCATCCTGAGCCTGCTCGATTATTGCAACATTATTTACCTGGCATCCTACAAAAAAACCATCCTAAGACTCAGAGTCATTCAAAACACGGCAGTTCGACTGATCTTTGGGCTGAAGAAATGGGAAGCCCCTACTATCAGAAACTCCATTGGCTGCCCCTAGAGGCGCGGATCCTGTTTAAGTTCTCCTGTATATGTTACAAATCAATATTTGGCCTTGCCCCCACTTACCACATTTCCCACTTCAATCTGGCCAGTTATCTCAGACCCACACGAAGAATACATTTGTTCTCCTATCCAATAATAAAAGCCTGCCACTACAAAAGATTCTTGGACAGAACTCTTGCCTTCCAGGCAGGTAAATGGAACGATTGGCTTAGTAACGTTTTCGTGCTCTCATCATCCTACTTCAATTTTAGAAAACAGGCAAAAATGAGCTTGTTCAACCGATTTGTTAACTAAGAATCTTCTCAGCTCTGCTTAATCAACCAGTATCCCTAATAATCTAATCAGCTTTCATATTCCTTCTTTATGTAAGATTGTATAACTCTCATATTCCTTCATTATGTAAGATTGTATTGCTGACTTTGATTGTAACCTCTTCACTGACTTTGACTGTAACCTCTTCGCTGATTGTCCAGCGCTTCTTGCTGTAAACCGCCTCGAACTTCTATGGCTTTGGCGGTATATAAGAATTTGTCAATCGCTTTCGCCAATGGAGAGGGACAGATTCTTCAAACTTTCGACAACTACAAGAATGAGAGGGCATTCCGAAAAATTAAAAGGGGACAGATTCAGAACCAATGCTAGGAAGTTCTTCTTCACCCAACAGGTGGTGGACACCTGGAATGCGCTTCCAGAGGGAGTGATAGGTCAGGGTATGGTATTGGAATTCAAGAAGGGATTGGACAATTTTCTGAAGGAAAAGGGGATAGAAGGGGATAGATAGAGGGCTAGTATACAGGTCCAGGACCTGATGGGCCGCCGTGTGAGCGGACTGCTGGGCATGATGGACCTCAGGTCTGACCCAGCAGAGGCACGGCTTATGTTCTTATGCTTATGTTCTTATGTTTACGAGGTTCTTTGGGCATTGCTTGTCATTTTGACCCAAGGGATTTTAACGGCGATTTTAAAGTATCGGGGCCTGAGTGTGGAGATTGAACCCTGGGACTATGATCCTTCAGCCTACTGGAGTAAATCCAGCTCCAGCCTTCGCCTAGCTCAACAGATTGTAAAGACTGTTGTAAATCAACTTCTTTTTCTTTTTGTGTGAGCCCTTGTCATGGGTGCTGACCTAATGAGCTGACTGGCACCTACAGGCTGTGTGAGTGAGTGAGACCAGGGTTACAGAAGCGAAACCAGCCCCTCTTATCACGCAATGCAAAAACGTTCTTGCAAGTGATACCAAGCTCCTCTCATCCCACAGTGCAACCCTCCCTCCAAGAATACTATCTCTCTGTATTTAGTAGAGCATAACTGCCTAAAAGTTGTGGTATGTCAGGGAAAGTCATTCACGATTCCACATTTTACACCCTATGGGCCAAGGGATAGTACATCTTCACCCTCTGGGGTATGGACAGAGATCTGCCCTGTCTACTTCCCTTTCTGGGTATAGATTAATCTTTGCCTTTCTGAGACATGGACAGAGTCCCTGGTTGTCTCTTCCACTGTCTAATACGTGGACAGATAAGCTCTGAGTCACTTGCAGAAAAATTCCAATTAGCAGGTAAGTATCGATGACAGGGCAATAAACATCCCCCCCCTCACACCAGTAGCCACAGAAACTTAACAGCATAGTCTCTCCCCCTCTTCCTATCCTGTTTACACCTCTCTGTACCTCCCCTTGGCACCCAGCCAAGGCATCTCTCTGTGCTGGGCAATGCACCCAGATCACACCTTCCTCTTCCTTCTCTGCAACAGGTGAAACTATGCAAATGTATTGCTCCTTTGGCTGCCTCCAGTGCTGGTGAGTGAAATCTGTTCTCTCAGTTTGGGGAGGGAGAGGGGGAGGGAGGGAGATGGAGATGTGCCCGACACTTAGTGTCAAAACAAACAGAGGAGCTGAGCAGGAAAACTAGAGGGGGCGGGAGCTGGACCAGAAGAGGAATATTTCAGGTTAACAGAGCTTGAGAAACTGCACTCTCGTGTTTTGCAGTGTGAGACGATTGTGTACTTTTGTGGCAACCCAATGGAATGAGGGGGCTCTAATGTTTTTCCAGGTGGTGAGACATGCCTTTTGCTGGTCTTCCACCTGATTTTCAAATTGTGCATCTCTGTGTGCTGCTTGCCAGAGCATTGTGGCTGGGTATGAAGAGATTGTGAATCTGTATGGCTTAGTGTGAGAGGATAGTATATCTGTACATATCGAGAATGTCCTTAATATGTAGATATTGGGTAGGTTGAGTGTGAAAGAATTGTGATTCTGTGCGACTATATCCACTGAGTGTGAGATAATTGAACACCTATATGTTTGTGGTGTATCTAGGTTTGTACCTATAAGCGTAGTATGTATCCTGTCGGATCTAGGAAACGTGGGTCTTATATCAGGGCCTACAGAGATTCCTGTAGTTTGTGTATGAGATCCGATAACATCAATGTCACATTCAGAGCATCCTAAACCCAGCAAAAGTCTGGGACAGTGGCTGTTCTTTTATATACTTCCACTCGCTTGCTGAGGATACCAAGCTGCACCCTGTTCCTTGTACACATCCACTCACCAGCTGCACCTTTTTCTGTCCTCTTGAGGAACACAAGCAGCCTTCCATATTTGCTGCAAGAAACACCTGCACCCTCCTCTGTCGTTACTATGAGGTGCAGAAGCAATCCTATTTATCACTACTACCACTACTTATCATTTCTATAGCGCTGCCGCACATATGCAGCACTGTACATTAGACGTGTAAGAGATAATCGCCGTTCGATATACCTTACAATTTAATCCAAATAAACAAATGGGACAAATAGGGGTTAGGGAATAATAAAGCAGACGTAGGTAAGAGTTAGGAATTAAAAGCAGCCTCAACAAAGTTCCTACTCTGAGAACCAGTCGTGTCCTCCTCTGTCCTTAATATGAGTTGTATAAGTAGCATTTTATATTCCTGCTCTGGGGCAAAGTCATGCCCTCCTTCGTCCTTAATATGAGGTGTATAAGTAGCATTTTATATTCCTGCTCTGGGGAAAAGCCACGCCCTCCTCCGTCCTTAATATGAGGTGTGTAAGTAGCCTTCCATATTCCTGCTCTGGGGCAAAGCCATGTCCTCCTCCATCCTTAATATGAGGTGTATAAGTAGCATTTTATATTCCTGCTCTGGGGAAAAGCCACACCCTCCTCCGTCCTTAATATGAGGTGTGTAAGTAGCCTTCCATATTCCTGCTCTGGGGCAAAGCCATGTCCTCCTCCGTCCTTAATATGAGGTGTATAAGTAGCATTTTATATTCCTGCTTTGGGGCCAGAGAGAGATGATGATTGAGGAATGGAACGAGGTCTGGAGGAGAGGAAGCATGCAAGAGACAGAAATAAATAAATAAATATTGGATGCACAGTCAGAAGGAAGTGCAACCAGAGACTCATGAAATCACCAGACAACAAAGGTAGGAAAATGATTTTATTTTCAATTTAGTGATCAAAATGTATCAGTTTTGAGAATTGATATCTGCTGTCTATATTTTGCACTATATTTGTCTATTTTTCTATAGTTGTTACTGAGGTGACATTGCATATTTTAAAGTCATCTGCTTTGACCTCTTTGAAAACTCCCCAAATATAAATGATAATTAACATTTTCTGTGTGTACAGTGTGCTTTGTTTTTTTAATTTTGTGGTTACCATTATGTATTAATAAGATTATATTGTGTGTATATGAAAAAATGGATGGAAGAAATTGCATTACAATTAGTTATAGGCACTAGAAGAACTACAGTCTTTTCGATCTTGGGACCTCAGCTTTGGAACAAGCTACCAATCTATTTACGCACTGAAACTTCTTTAGATAAATTTAAAAGCAGGCTAAAAAGTTACCTATATAAAGATGCATATGAATCTTAGATTGGATTTCTTTTTTTTTTTTTTCTAACCAGATTTGTAAATAGGTCACCGATCTTTTTATTCACTTTTAGATCAAGTCTCATTTAAACATATATTTCTAGATCAAACTTTACTTAAAAAAAAAAATACCCTTCCTGATGCTGTCCCTTCCACATTGGTCTTTTTTTTGTGTTTAACAATTGTAATTTATCCCTGCCTCCCTTATGTATCTTCAGGCCACTATGGATATGATTGTATGTTTATTGTTTTTAAATGATTCCCATAAATTATCATTGTTATACACATTGAAAATACTTGATATTGCGTTCAAATCAAAATTTTAATAAACTTGAAACTTATTATTATTATTGGGTAGAGTCAGGGGATGAGTTTGGGCGGGTGTGGGATGGATCTTGGGCAGGGGTACTCGGTTGGTATTTGTTAGGTTTAGGGGGTACTTGGCTTGAAAAGGTTGAGAAACACTGCCCTAAGGGCACTGCTCTGAATTTGATTGGTCAAGCAGACATCAGGCAGATGCTGCTTAGCCAATCAAAGTCAGATCAGTACTGTCAGGGCCTTCAGGAGGTTCAGAGAATCCCCAGCCCAAGAGCCCTGCTTTTTTGGGGGGGAAGATTTACTTTTTGTTTGATGCAGTTTGACTGGTTGAGCAGGCTGCCTACTCAACAAATCAAACTGCATCAAGCAAAAAGTAAACAAAAATATAAAAAAGCAGGGCTGTAGAGCTGGAGATTCACTGAAAGCCCTCACTGCACACAACTGCCGCCGATATTCAGCAGGAGATAGCCATCTATCACCCACTGAATATCTGGCTCATCGGATTGACGGGTGACCGGTTACGTTGTGCGATTTGGCTGGTCACTGCCAAAATTCAGCAGCTGGCAGGCAAAGGCTAATTGCTAGAAGGACCCAGCTAAAAAGCAGGTCTATCTTTTGCCTTTTTGATTTAGCTGGTCAGCCGCTGAATATCAACTTGGCTGGCTGAGGCGGATGCAGCCCTGGCATTGAATATCGGGATTGCCGCGGACTGTGGGAGGTAGCCGGGCTGCTTCCCGTGGTCTGAATATCAGGGCCTCTGTTTCTCTACTTTGAAATCCTCAGATACTGTCACTCCATCCAATAAATTTATTCAGCTTGCAGTGGTAGGTGGCGTTGGACTGACCTCAAATATTTAATGCAACTGCGGCTCCTGGCATTGAATATCCGGATATCAGCAGTTCATCTGGAAGTTAACCAGGCACCAGTTGATATTCAGACCGGTACCTAGTTAACTTTTTCCAGTCCTTACTTAGCCATTCGGCAGACTGAAAATCACCACTAACCAGCAAAAGTAGGTGTTCTGCCCAGCCTCTGGCTCCAGCCTGCCCTTAACCTAACAAGTGAGTGGCAATATTCAGGGTTTAACTGGGCAGGAGCTTCTTCTTTTGATTATTGGGCCCTATCTGATTTGCTGTTGCTGATTTGCTTCAAATCTTGCAACCTACTGAATTGTACAAAGCTTCACTGTTCTTTCTTCAGCAGTGTCTCCATTACTTTTCCAGCTCCCAAAGTAAGGCTTCCAGGCCACCTCTTCTTTCTTGCCACTTTTGTGAAGAGGCAACAGAGAAGCAAACTTCTCCAATCCCCATCTATTAAACTGAGCTTCAAGAGAACCTTTCTGAGCCCACTTTTTTCTTGAATCCGAACAATGTCACAAATATCCTCAGGTGAATTCAGATCTGATTAGTTTATGCACCGTTCAGATCTTTTTGTGGCACCATAGCCAGTATGGAATAACCATATCCTGTAATAATGAAGTACTACCACAGTAGTGGGTCAGTGTCCACTGGGGGAATGTGTGGGGGGGTGGAGGGTCATGCTTACATACTTCTAGGGGTCATCTTGTCAGTTTGGCCACGATTTTGGCACTTATTCATTATTAAAACAGGTCTAGCCCCAAATGTCCAAACTGTGCCCTTAAATGTTTGATTATGACAGAAAAATTTCCAAGGTATATGCCGCTCAGTCCTGCCTATACCACATGTCTAACATGCCCCCTTGAAATCTAGATGAACTACTCATCAACAGCATAGAAATCTGTCTAGAAAATACGTTTGAAAAATAGCATAAGAACATAAGAATTGCCGCCGCTGGAAGAATTTGACAAGAAAAATGCCTCTATGCCACTTTTTGGCCAATTTTCTTTTTTTTTTGAAAATGAGACCCTTATTAATTTTAGAAATTGTATTCCACTGAATTTGCTCATGTGATAACTCAAAGAAACCAACATTTTTATAGTTACTTTCATAACTAAGGGCCTGTTTTACAAAGCTGCGTGGCAACAGCCCCGAAGCCTTTTAAATCTTTATGGGCTTCGGGACCGTTATCGCACGGCTTTGTAAAACAGGCCCTAATTTTATATAAATGTCATTAATCTAATTGTTTATTTATTACTTTACTTTTGACTAATTATTGCTAATGTTGATAGAATGGAATAGAGTCCTGACGGTCATGATGAGTCAACCTCTTGTTGCACCACGTCTGAATTCTATTCAGGATAAACATGTTTGCTTTTAAAGGACTCATCTTCCTGGACATTTGTTTGCACTTCACTTGCTTGCTTAATAGTTTACAACCGTGAGGAACATTTTCTCCTTTTACAAATGGCACTGATAGGTTAACAGTATCTGGCACTGGTGGTGGTATGTGTGCAGGAAGTGACAGATCGAGAGAATTGGGCACTGATGTTGGCAGCCTTGCAGAAATGTGCTTATATAGAGACCTGATATGTTGGCAGTAGAGGGCAGAGTTACTAATGCTGGCTTTTACAAAGGCACTGCAGAAGTTTCTACCATGGGATTCCTATGAGCGTTGGAGCATTTCCCTTGAAGGCCCGCAGTCGAAACCTCTGCAGTGGCTTTGTAAAAGGGGGCCTACGTTTTTAGTACAGTCATCTCTAACCTTTTTCTTGTAAAGAGCTGCAGTATAAATATGAGAAAGCTCTGAGTATTGCTGCCCGATTCAGGGAAAAAAATTTTGATTTAATTCGGCCTATTGAATTGATTTTTCGATTCACTTTTCTTTCCCAATTGGGTATTTTGTTGTTTATTTTTCAAACATCCCGGTGGATTTATTTTGTAAATTCAAAAATGGATCCTATCAATTGCCAATAGACCATAAAAATATTAATAAAAAAGTGATTTATATATTTATTTAATGTATCAACCCTGAGTTTAGGAGGAAGGATCTGATGTATACAAGTCAGATGGAATAGCTGTTCAGCCAAGGCAACCATGTTCTAATCATTGATTCTCCACCACCTCCTTAAAGCTTTAAATATACAAACTCCAATTTTATACTTTGGGTGTGCAAAATTGCAATTCTTTAGTTGTGCAAAAAAGAATTTTATAAATAGTATTTTTTAAAATAATTTTTTTGTATATATGCTAATTAAAAACATTTTCTGTATAAGAAAAAACGTATTCATTGACAGCTGCCAAGGCCACTTATTTTATATTGGTGATTCTGACGGGCCCGTTTTACCATGCTTCTTCAGAGAATCAATCCAAAAGATAAAACCTGGAACTATCATGGTAGGCCTATACCACTGCAGTCAAAATGCCGAGGAGAACATCCACTTGTGCGTATTCAAAAACTATTTATATAAATTGTAAAACTTTCCACAAAGGATTCCAAACCACTGTCTCCTGCATGACTGCTGGCAAATAATGGATTTATTTTGTAGCCTCTTCACCCACCCTTTGCCCTCGCCAACCTCATGCCGGTGCTGTGGTGTAAACAAAAGAAACAAGAAAGACCTTTCCTCTCTAAGTCAGTGGTTCCCAACCCTGTCCTGGAGGACCACCAGGCCAATCGGGTTTTCAGGCTAGCCCTAATGAATGTGCATGAGAGAGATTTGCATATAATGGAAGTGGCAGGCATGCAAATCTGCTCCGTGCATATTCATTAGGGCTAGCCTAAAACCCAATTGGCCTGGTGGTCCTCCAGGACAGGGTTGGGAACCACTGGTCTAAGTCACAACGTCCAATTCCGTCGATCCTGGGCTGTATAACTTTTGGTTATACATGCTGTACGACTAAGTCTAAGCTGGCCCACGTCCCGCCCAACTCTCGCCCTCGACACTCCTCCTGAAACGCCCCATTTAGCTTTGGTCGTTCAGCGGCACTATGAAGGCCTAGGTCGTTTAGAAATACGTCCAAGACCCGTTTTTAATATCGGCACTTGGATGTATTTGGACAATGTTCGTCCAAGTGCCGACTTAGACCGGTTTTTAGACGTTTTTCTCTTTCGATTATGAGCCCCATAGTATATAAATTACTATGAAAAATATACACCTACAAAAATTAATATAGGGACATACAATGTAAACATTTAACATATCCTTGTCATTACTCTTGGGAGCAAGTAGTGTACTGTGAGATGTTTTTCAATACATGTGCTATCTGCGTTCAAGACTTTTTAACCTTTATGTTCATATATGATATTTTGATTATAACAAACTTTCAAATGTGATGACTCCTGTTACATCCAGGGACTCTTGTTCCACTTATGTTGTTTTGGACATATCATTGGCAGCCAGTTGAAACAGGTGAAAATGAAACAGATGGCAAAGTTACATACCTGTACACTCATCTTCTGATGCAAAAGTCGGCAACAAACACCACTTCTTTCTGCAACGATTGAATGAATAATTCAAAGGGGCAAAAAAGAAAGGGAGAGAAAACACCAACTTAGAGATGATTTCAAGAAATCTTTGTGCTTTCATTAAAGGACAGGTAAATATCTAATCCAATTGAACAAAACCAAAACCAGTGGTGTGCGATGACATTTATAGCAGAGGAATTCAGATGAGCTAAACCAGGGGTGGCTGACCTTGGCTCTCAGGAGTTCCCCAGTGAATACGCATGAGATCTATTTGCATACAATGGAGGCAGTGTATGCAAATAATCGCATGCCTATTCATTGGAAAAATCTTGAAAACTCAACTAGACTAAAAACCAAGGTTGGCCACTCCTTTGCTACACATTATTGCAGTACATACAAGGTTTATGTGCTGAATGACATCTTGATCTCTCTCTCGAGAATCTACATAGAAACATAGAAACATAGAAATAGATGGCAGATAAGGGCCCACGGCCCATCTAGTCTGCCCACCTTAATGTCCCTCCCCTACCTTTGCCCTGTGAATAGATCCCATGTGCCGATCCCATTTGGCCTTAAAATCAGGCACGCTGCTGGCCTCAATCACCTGTACTGGCCTCAATCTACTGTAACATTTGCTACTTCTCCTTTTGACTTCTATATTGATGTGAAGAAACTTAAGTTCTGTATCATCACCACCTTTTCTTACGCTGGGAGTTACGCTGGATCGTCACCTAACTTTAGTGGAACATACAGACTTACTTGTTAAGAAATGTTTTTTTGCATTGTGGAAGTTGCGAACTATCAAAAAATACTTTGATCCCACCTCTTTTAGATTGCTAGTCCAAGCGGTAATTCTGTCCATTTTGGATTACTGTAATATAATCTATTTGGGCTCTTATAAAAAAATACAGCAGTCCGACTAATCTTCGGTTTGAAAAAACAAGAACATATCAGTCCCCACTATCAGCAATTACATTGAAGCAAGAATTTTATTCAAATTTGCGTGTATTTGCTTCAATGTGATATTTGGAATGTCTCCAATTCACTTTCCTCTCAGTTCGAGTTGCATAGATCTATCAGGCAAACTCAAAGCCTGCGTTTATTTGCCTATCCTAACTTAAAGACGTTTCTGGATAGAACCCTAGCCTTTCAAGCAGGCAAATTGCAATCATGGTTAGGTAAAATTGTCTCTCAATCTTCATCTTATTCTTCATTTAGAAAAATGGTTAAGACTAGGACTAGTGCTATTTAACATATTTATAAATTATCTGGAAACTGGAACAATGAGTGAGGTGATTAAATTTGCAGGTGACATTAAACTGTTCAAAGTTGTTAAAATGCATGCGGATTGTGAAAAATTGCAGGCAGACATTAGGAAATTGGAAGACTGGACGTCCAAGTGGCAGATGAAATTTTAATGTGGGAAAAATAACCTGAATCACAGTTACCGGATGCTAGGGGCCACCTTGGGGGTTAACGCCCCAAAAAAGGATCTGGGTTTCATTGTAAACAATACGATGAAACTTCCGCCCAATGTGTGGCGGTGGCCAAAAAAGCAAACAGGATACTAGGAATTATTTAAAAAAAAGGGATGGTTAACAAGACTAAGAATGTATTGTTCCATGGTGCAACATCATCTGGAGTACTGCGTTCAATTCTGGTCTCCTTATCTCAAGAAAGATATAGTGGTGCTAGAAAAGGTTCATAGAAGAGCAACCAAGATGGTAAAGGGGATTGAACTCCTCTCATATGAGGAAAGACTAAAACGGTTAGGGCTCTTCAGCTTGGAAAAGAGATGGCTGAGTGGAGATATGATTGAAGTCTACAAAATCCTGAGTGGAGTTGAACGGGTACTCCGTCAAAAATTACAAAGACTAGGAGACACTTGATGAAGTTACAGGGAAATAGTTTTAAAACCAATAGGAGGAAATTTTTTTTCACTCAGAGAATAGTTAAGCTCTGGAACGCGTTGCTAAAGGATGTGGTAAGAGCGGATAGTGTGGCTGGTTTTAAGGAAGATTTAGACAAGTTCTTGGAGGAAAAGTCCATAGTCTGCTATTGAGAAAGAAATGGGGGAAGCCACTGCTTGCCCTGTATGGGTAGCATGGAATATTGCTACTTTTTGGGTTTTGGCCAGGTACTAGGGACCTGGATTGGCTACTGGGCTTGATGGACCAGTAAGGCTATTCTTATGTTCTTAAGGTACCGTTATGGGCCATAATGCCTTTCTATATTCCTCTTCAATAAAGGCCATAGGATATCTTTTGTTCTAAAGCGCTCATCCATTCTTTTATTTTATTTTGGGTATTTATATACCGCTTTTATGCCCCCAGAGGAGTCCTAAGCGGTTTACTTTATACAGTGATCAGGTAATCTAAATATCTGACTGCTTTTAATTAGTGCAGATACATTAAATACGTAACAATTGGAAATATGGAAGATTTCTCTTTAGACTTTTAATGGAAACTGTTAGAATTTAGCCTGTTTTTAAGCCCTTTAGCATATCTGATTTAATCAAAGGGAATATCTGCTTTCTTCCATGCAGATGATATTTTATTGATTCATCCCACTGATCCTTTTCCCCCATCCCTGACTCAGCTTCAAAACCGCCTGGCTTTTCCAGCGCAGATTAGTCTTTAATAGAGACAAAACTGTAGCCTGCTGGCTCACTGGTCCACTTCCTAGATCGTCCGACCCTATTGTTTTATTTGGGAATCTGATCTTACCGTAGAAACATTTTGTTATTTAAGGATAGTTTATGATTCTCAGCTATCATTTCTTCCTTAGATCTCAGGTTCATACAAGACAAGTTTTTCCATTTTTTGACAATTATGTTCTGTTAGGTATCTTTTTAACCACAAAACACTTCATTTGTTTTCAGACTTGATTATTGCAATATTGTTTATGTCAGCTTACCTGGTTTCACCTTGAAAAAACTGCAAATGCTTCAGAATAGGGTTACCAGATTCGTTCATGCAAAAAAGAAGACACGTAGCCACGCCTTATTCTGCCTCCAGCCCCGCCCCATTCTACCCCCAACTCTCCCCCGCCCCACCCCTATACAAACCTTATCTCTTTTTCCCCAAGTATGGGCTGCAGCTGGAGGGACTCCAAACATGAACGGATACGATGACATCACATGCATACGCACATGGGTATGACATCATCTTGCTGCATCTGTGCATTCTCAATGGCTCTCCAGATATGTCCCCAAGCTCGGGGCCTTCCAAAATCCAGACAAATTGCCAGGTTTTAGACATCTGTCTGGGTACCTGAACAGTCCTCTAAAAAGAGGTCATGTCCAGGTTTTCCAGGACATCTGATAACCCTACTTCAGAACACTGTGATCAGACTACTTTGGGCTAGATTCACTAACCTCGTTTCCGTGGCCGATCTGTGCAGGCCCAACCAATTCACAAAAGAAAAAAATTAAAATGATGGCAATCGGAGGAACGCTCCCCTCGGACTGCACGGATCGCTAGTGTACGATCCTGATGCATGCGCAGACCATCTGTAGATGGTCTGCGCATGTGTCTAAGAGCCACGACTTTTTAAAAAAAACTTTTACTAGCCCAGTGAGCCCGTGGTTTTAACCCACTTTTAACCTGCAGGTTAAAACCACGGGTTCGCAGTGCGGGGAAGGGCAGGAGAGTCAGGGCGGCAGGAGAGATTCGGGTCTAGAGCAGGGCGGCCAGAGCAGCAGATCGGGGCAGAGAAGCAGGACAGAGAGCAGGACGGCAGAAGGCAGGGCAGTCAGAAATGACCTCAGTGACTGGTCCTCAGCAGTCGCTTATTTTGGATCGGCCAGCCCAGTCGGTGTTGCTTTTTTATTTTAGTGAATCGCTTTGCATGTCGATTCCCCTCATTTGCATTCAGGATTAGGTCACTTAAGGTGTTGTTCCAGATCCCTGCTTGAAAGGAGAGTGTCCTGTTGAGGAATCTTTTGAATTTGCATCCTTTGGGAGAAGGAAATGAGAACAGTTATGTTCTGCGTGAAAAGCGGAGTTTGTCCTGCAGGGTGAGGTGTTTCAGGAGGTAGGTGGCAACCGAATTTGAAGATTCATGCTTTGCATGCCGATTCCCCTCATTTGCATGCACAGATCAGGACCGGTACACAGGTAAGTGAATTGGGTCGGAGGGAAATCAGGTCATAAAGGGCTTGCAAACCAATCAGTTTGCTTAGTGAATCTAGCCCTTTGTAAGGCAAGTCAGTTTGATCAGATAACACACCTGTTAAAATCACATTGTTGGCTACCAGTAAAACAGATTTATTTACAAAGTTATACTAACCTTTAAGGCTTATCATCTAGATGTTCTTATTTATTTATCAAATACCATAACTTCATATTGTTCTACCAGGGCCTTATGTTCCATAAATGACCATTGCTTGGTGCTCCCACGACTCAAACAAGCACAATTGGAAGCTAAAAGACATAGAACAAGTTTACTTTTTATCCCCAATCACTTGGAACAATCTTCCAGTTTCCATTCATTTCGTATTTTAAGGCCGCAGTTAAAACATGGCTTTTTGCCCAGGCCTATAATACCTGATCCAGTCTGGTACATGACTCTTGTGATACTGGATTAATGTATAATAAAACCTGCTTTGTAACTGTCTCTCTCTTACTTTTATATGAATGATTGATTGGTTGGTTTATTGATTTACCACCTTTTTCATGAAAAGATTCACCCAAAGTAGATTACAATACACTGAATAGAAATCAGGTACTCTTAAGTATTTTCCCTAGCTCACAATCGGTGGTACCTGGGACAATGGAGGGATAAGTGACTTGCCCAGAATCACAAGGAACTCACAACGAGGCCCCACCTCCACTGTGTAGTTTTCCTATCATGTTATTCTTTTTTCTCTTTAGCTTAGTCTGTGAACTGCTTAGCTTTGCATTGTTCACTTTTAGCAGTAAATCAAGTTCTAAATAATTGTTTCCCCGAAAATAAGCCCTAGCATGATTTTCAGGGTAGGTCTTAATATAAACCCTACCCCATAAATAAGCCCTAGTTACATCGACCCCTGAAGCCCCTCCCAAATGTCCTAGACTCCATCCCTGGATTCGCCGGCAGCAGCATCCCCCCCCCCCCCCGCAGCCAAACCCCGCTGACCCTCCCCCCCTGTGCAGCATCTTTCCATCTCTCCCTCCCATTCGAACCCCGCCGACCCTCACACCGCGAGACTGACATACCTCCTTCCAACCAGCAGCATCGGCAGCACTCTAAATAGACTGCGTTGCAATCTTCTTCTGCTGGGTCCTTCCCTCTGCCACATCATTGATGATGGTGTAGCACAAAATATTTTGCTTCATACCTAGACTACTGTAATTTATTGTACTACAGCATTACTGAGGGGGAACACATGAGGTTGCAAGTACTCCAGAATACCGCGGCCAGATTAATTTTCAGAATAGGATTCTCTTTTAAGATTGCCTACACATCACCCCATACTACAAGAATCTTCACTGGCTACTTATCTAGGCCAGAATAATCTTCAAATTCGGTTGCCACCTACCTCCTGAAACACCTCACCCTGCAGGACAAACTCCGCTTTTCACGCAGAACATAACTGTTCTCATTTCCTTCTCCCAAAGGATGCAAATTCAAAAGATTCCTCAACAGGACACTCTCCTTTCAAGCAGGGATCTGGAACAACACCTTAAGTGACCTAATCCTGACCTCTCTAACATACCATTCTTACAGAAAATCACTAAAAACCCACCTATTTGACAAATTTACCTGATCCCCGAAATCTGCGCTACACCTACCTCTTCTTACACGTTCCTTCCTCCTACCCTATGCCACCCCGTCACTTAACTATCTATCTACCTCTTCCCAAATCTAATTGATGTTACCTCGCTGTCCTCACAGCACCTCTTGTTGTACACTGTCTTGAACTGAAAAGGTATGATGGAATATAAATAAAGCTATTATTATTATACTAGTTGTTTAGCCCGTTACATTAACGGGTGCTAGCAGCCCAAAACTCTGGCAGACTAGTATCGGACATCAAGATTCCCTGTTCATTCCATACTGCAGGAAAGACGGAGTGTCTTAAGGTGTCCATCCCCTCCCCTCCCCTCATCATGTTTAAAGGAGAAAAACTATTCGAGACCACCTTCGAATCCCTGAGCCTCAGAATCTGAAATAGGCTACCCCTATACTTATGTCAGGTCTCCTCCTATTACAGCTACAGGAGAATGTTAAAGACTTATCTCTCTTCTCCTTATAAAGACTGATCTCTATCCAATACACTCTTTAGAATCTAATTGCTAATGTAATAACTGATCCCAATCTTGTAAGACATAATAATTCCATTCTGAAAATTGTGGGATATGATTTCAGCAGAAACTGAAGATCTTGTTTTCAGTTGGGCTGAATCTCAAATGTGGGTTTTGTGATTCCCCTTTTGGGGTCCTGACTACAGGTTGGGAAGTTCTGCCTTAGGCCTTCAGCCCTAGAACCCCTAACATCATCCCTTCTCCTCACCTGGAACATTTCTTTCTCTCCTAAAAGTTCTCAGTGTATTATCTTCTTTGATTTTCTTTGAATGGTGATTCTCCAAAAGAGACTGACTTCCACTGGCTAGGATTGGTTGTCAGAGAACAGGAACTGTCACTGTGTGTCACTATAGATCTATGTTTGTTCTCTTATGCAGACAAATTAATGAATGCTTATGGGACTTTTATTTCAAATATGCATAGCACTGTGATTGGTTCTTCTTGAAAGCGAGTGATGTCATTGTCCTCCTGGGATTCCTGAATTACCTGTTCTGAAAGAACTTCCTTGTTGGATGAAATGACTCAGGAAGATCATCTGCTCCCTCTCTCTGTTTCACTCCCTCCCTCCCTCTCTCTCTCTTCTCTGCTTTTGGTGTTTCATCAAGAGTGTGTGCTTCAGACATTGACTATTACCTTTCCTTGTAATTTTATGTCTCTTTTCCTTATTTAACCTTGGTGTGTCCCACCCAAATCTCTTCTGGCTCGATTTCCAAAGCTTAATTCACATACATGTCACCCACGATAGTCTGTCACTGACAGGGTACAAAAAAATCAAACTCCCAAATGTTCAAAGACAGACCTACTGAACCATGAATTAGTAAGAGAAAGGAAAATTTGATATTTCTTTTTTTTTGCAGTGAATGCTGCTCAATTAATATTCAATCTATTATAAACTGCTTTGGGTGAAATTTCTTCATGAAAAAGGCAGTTAATAAATCCCAATAAAATACCACATTATATTGGAAACTAAAAAGTTCTTTATAGTGGTAAGATAGTTACATCATTAGTTTTCCTATTCTGTACAATATATGTGCTTACAGAGATTATTACAATTTATTATTTCTATAGTGCTGAAAAGTGTACACAGCTCTGTACATTTAACATGTACTAGATGGTCCCTTCTCAGAAGAGTTTACAATCTAATTTGGAGAGGCAGACAGGATACATAGGGGTTGGGCAGTTTCTAGCAGAGAGAACGATAGGATGGACATAGGTGTGTTGTGAGTGGGAGTTAAGAGTTGAAAGCAGCCTTAAAAACGTGGACTTTTAGCTTGGATTTGAATACTGCTAGAGCCGGAGCCTTACGTAATGACTTAGGCAATCTGTTCCAGTCATACAGCGCAGCAAGAGTCTGGAGTTTGCAATGGAGGAGAAGGGTATGAATAGGAGGGACTTATCTGATGAACGGAGTTCATGGAGGGGGAACATAGGGGGATTGCAGAGATATTGAGGGACTGCAGAGTGAATGCACATGTAAGTCAGTAAGAGGAGTTTGAACTCTATTCAGAAATGGATAAGGAGCCAATGAAGTAATTTGAGAAGAAGGGTAATGTACGTATGGCAGCTCTTGTGGAATATGAGTTGTGCAGCAGAATTTTGATTTGTTTGAAGGGGAGAAAGATGGTTGAGTGGAAGGCCTGAGAGAAGTTGTAATAATCTAAGCGGGAGATGATGAGAGTATGGATAAGGGTTTTGGTAATGTGTTCGGAGAGAAAAGTTCAGATTTTGGTAATATTACAGAGGAAGAAGTGACAGGTTTTAATGGTTTACTGAATCTGAGCAGAGGAGAGAGAGGAGTCAAAGATGACTCCAAGGCTGAGAGCTGACAAGACAGGGTGGAGGAGACTGTTGTCCACAGAAATAGAGAATGGGGGAGGGCGAGGTGGGTTTAGGTGGAAAGATAAGGAGCTCTGTCTTAGCCATATTCAGCTTAAGATGGTGCTGAGACAATGTTGGACAAGTAGGCTAAAATTCGGTCCTGGATTCATGTAGAGATATCTGATATGGAGAGGTAGATCTGGGAGTTTTCAGCATAGCGGTGATACTAAAAACTATGGGAGGAGCTCAGTGCACAGAGGGAGAAGGTATAGATCAGGGCTGCCCAAGTCCGGTCCTCGAGATCTATTGGCAGACAAGGTTTTCAGGATATCCACAATGAATATGCATGAGAGAGATTTGCCTGCACTGCCTTCTTGGTATGCAAATCTCTCTCATGCATATTCATTGAAACCCTTGCCTGCCAGTAGATCTTGAAGACCGGACTTGGGCAGCCTTGTATAGAAAGTTTATATAGTTTATTACTTAAATTCCGCCTTTATACAAAGCATATTAGAACACTACATTCATATTTAAAACAATAGCTTAACATTCAAAATACCACATACATCACAGTAAAACATCATCATTACATAAGTTTTCTTTAGAGCACTTCAGTTTGGAAAAGAGAGGGCTGAGGGGAGATGTGATTGAAGTCTACAAAATCCTGAGTGATGTAGAATGGGTATAAATGGATCGATTATTTTATTCAAGACTAGGGGACACTCAATGAAGTTCCAGGGAAATACTTTTAAAACCAATAGGAGGAAATATTTTTCATTCAGAGAATAGTTAAACTCTGGAATTCATATTTCATTAGGAAATCTACTGCAGAACTTAAAGCTCAAATTCTTCATTTATGTGGATGACATTACTATAATCATTCCGCTAATTTGTTTTACATCTGAATTTACATATTTTCTATCAATCATTTTAAATCATTGAACTTTGGATGTCTGCTTTCAGACTAAAATTAAATACAGAAAAAACTAAATTTTTCTTAGCAGCTCCCAACAATAAAATTAAGGAAACTATGGTTCAGGTGAATGGGATGGATTATAACATTGAACAATCTTTAAAAATATTGGGAGTAACTCTGGACAAACATCTCACATTGGAAAAACACTCTGATCTAGTATTTAAGAAAAGTATTTTGGTGCTTTGGAAACTTTGCACCATAAAAAAGTACTTTGACAAAGCTTCCTTTCGTCTGTTAGTGCAATCCTCCATTCTGAGTATCCTTGATTATTGCAACATCATATATTTGGGCGTCTACAATAAAATTATCAGAAAATTGAAGGTGGTTCAGAATATGTCCGTCCGTCTTATTTTCGGCCTAAAGAAATGGGAACACGTTACCCCCTTCTATCAAAAGCTCCACTGGCTGCCAGTGGAATCTAGAATTCTGTTTAAGTTCTCATGCATTTTCTATACAACAGTATTCGGTATGTTACCGGGTTATCTCAACCCCCACTTTACTCTGAGTTATACTAATAAGAGCTCTTGAAGAATACACCTGTTTGTATATCCCTCAATAAAATTATGCCAGTATAAAAGGTTCCTCGAAAGAATCTTCTCTTTTCAGGCGGCCAAACTGAACCTATGGCTTGCCAAAACTGTACTAGAAGCCTCTTCTTATCTTGATTTTAGAAAACAGATAAAAACTCAATTATTCAATAGGCTGGGTTCTTAACATATCTTACCTTTTAATCTTTATTCTATTTAAAATTGCCTGTATTCCTTTATATTTTATATTGCATATATTTCTTTTTATATTGTATGCATTTACTTGTCAAACCTCAAACGAATTGCATTGTTTGTACTATGTTTAACTGTTGTGAACCGCCTAGAACTTTCGGGTATGGCGGTATATAAAAATAAATTTATTATTATTACCCTCTGTTTTCTATCTGATAACCAAATCCTAATCCACAAATGAACTTTGCCACCTATCCCATGACTCTTTAATTTTCTCAGGAGCTTCTCGTGAGGAACTTTATCAAAAGCTTTCTGAAAATCTAGATACACTATATCAACTGGCTCACCTTTATCCAAATGTTTATTCACACCTTCAAAGAAGTCGAGCAAATTTGTGAGACAAGATCTCCCTCAGCTGAACCCATGCTGACTCTGTCTCATTAAATCATGTTTGTCTTCGTGTTCCACAATTTTATTTTTATAATTGTTTCTACCATTTTGCCCGGCACCGAAGTGAGGTTTACCGGTCTGTAATTTCCTGGATCTTCCCTGGAGTCCTTTTTAAAAATCAGCATAATATTGGCCACCCTCCAATCTTCAGGTACTACAAACGATCACTAACAGCAGGTCAGCAATTTCATGTTTGAGTTTTTTTAGTACCCTGGGATGTATACTATCTGGTCCTGGCGATTTATTACCTTTTAACTTGTCGATTTGGCTCAGTACATCTTCCAGATTCACAGAGATTTCTTTCAGTTCCTCCGCATCACCACCCTTGAAAACCATTTCCAGTTCAGGCACATCTCATACATCTTCTTCTGTAAAGACCGAAGCAAAAAATTCATTCAGTGTTTCTGCTATGGCCTTATCCTCCCTGAGCACCCCTTTTGCTCCTTGGTCATCCAATAGTCCCACAGATTCCCTCACAGGTTTTCTGCTTCTGATGTACCTAAAAAAATTGCTATGAGTTTTTGCCCCTTTTGCAAGTTTCTCTTCATATTCTCTCTTAGCTGTCTTTATCAATGCTTTGCATCTAACTTGCCAGTGCTTCTGTTTCTTCTTATTTTCTTCATTTGGATCCTTTTTCCATTCTTTAAAGGATGTTTTTTTGGCTCTAATAGCCTCTTTCACTTCACCTTTTAACCATGCCAGCTCTCGTTTCCTCTTCTTTCCACCTTTGCTGATACATGGAATACATCTGGTCTGGGCTTCTACGATGGTATTTTTAAATAACATCCACGCCTGGTTTACAGTCCCAACCTTTGCAACCGATCCTTTTAGCTTCTTTTTAACCATTTTCCTCATTTTATCATAGTCGCCCTTTCGAAAATTAAATATCCCTACAGTAGATTTCTTTTGCGACGTTACTACCGGTATCAGTTCAAATTTGATCATGTTAAGATCACTGTTTCCCAGTGGACACAACACAGTTAGCTCCCGTACTATGTCTTGCATTCCTCTAAGGACCAAATCTAAAATAGCACCCCCTCTTGTCAGTTCTCGGACCAATTGCAGGCCTGCAAATCCCACTGTGCAGTGGGATGTCAACCCAAAATCCAGGACTGAATGAAAGCCTCTCTGTGAAGGGATTAAAACTTGTTCTCAACTAGATCTGAAGTAACCCGAAGATCTGGATAACACAAGCTGGAATCTGAAGCAACAGGAGCTGAAACCATCCCTGACCTACGCCAGAGCATGGCTCATCTGCCGGGTCTGCCTGAGCACAGATTTGCATATTTGATTATTGACCTGGAGCAATGATTACCAACTGAGTTGGATAATTATAGTCCCTTCTTTACAACACTGAGGGACGGAGGGCACCTTGAAAACTGCTGCGCAGGTTCTTCACCTGCTGGCTGAGAGCTTCAAATATGGAAGTGCCTGAAAAGCTTTTGTCTCTGTTTGGGGAATCTTTTCTGGCTTGGAGCTAGCAAGTGTAATTGCTCTTTTCTGTCCCCCTCCCTTGGTGCTGGAGTGACACAGAGGACGCTTTGTTCTGCCCTGCAAGACACAGGTACATTCTTTCCTTATCAGACTGACCCTGCCAACCTGGGCTGGCCACAGACAGAGGAGATGCTGGGAAATAGAGAGAGAAAAAAAAATGCGAGGGAAGGAGAGACAGTTGACAGAGGGAAGGCTAACTGAGAGAGAGAGAGAACTTTACATAAAACTAGATTATTAATATGAGAAGTAATTTCCATAACAAGAAGAGATTACAGACTTGAGAGACTTCATTGGTAGAAACAGCTTGATTCCCAGCTCAAGTTTCCAGTGCCGTTTTGGATAAAGCTGGGGATGCTTGGTGCTGTCACTCACAGGCCCTGAGTGGAGGGATTCCAATTCACTGTGGAACAGTAACACCTAGTGGAAGGATTGAGGGTCTAGGATTTCAGTGTCTTGGAAGGAGTGCCAGTGTGCGGCTCCCAGCTGAGAACTGCCATTTCAAATTCATATGCTGAGAGGCTGGATAAACTGGGGCTCTTCTCTCTGGAAAAGAGGAGGCTCAGGGGGGATATGATAGAGACCTTCAAAATACTTAGGGGCATAGAGAGGGTGGACAGGGACAGGTTCTTCAGACTAAAAGGGACGACAGGTACGAGGGGGCACTCAGAGAAACTGAAGGGAGATAGGTTCAAATCAAATGCAAGGAAGTTTTTCTTCACCCAAAGGGTCGTGGACAAATGGAATGCGCTCCCGGAGGAAGTGATCCGGCAGAGTACAGTACAGGGATTCAAACAGGGATTGGACAGATTCCTGAGGGAAAAGGGGATCGTGGGGTACTGAGGGAGGTGCTGGGGTGTTGCATAAGTATAGACAGCTCACCAGGTCGTGCAGGTGCAAGGCCGGAGGGTTAGGACATTGATGGGAAGATAGGACTTCGATGAGAAACCTAGGGGGCAAGGGGGCCCCTTCTGGTGATTAAGGCAGGTCATGACCTGTTGGGCCGCCGCGGGGGCGGACTGCTGGGCGGGATGGACCTCTGGTCTGACCCGGCAGAGGCACTGCTTATGTTCTTATGTTTGTTTCTAGTCTGTAAACTGCTTTGCTTGGTATGAAATTCCAAGAAACATAAAAAGTAAATATTACAACCACTAGGCCATATGAGAATAAGGGAGAGCTGTAACCAAACTTGAAGAATGGTCTGAAATTTGGCAGCTAAAATTTAATGCTAAGAAATGCAAGGTCATGCATTTGAGCTGCAAAAAACCAAAGGAATGGTACAGTTTAGGGGGGTGAAGAACTTATGTGTATGACAGAAGAGCAGGACTTGGGTGTGATTGTATGTGATGATCTTAAGGTGGCCAAACAGGTTGAAAAGGTGACCAGTAGGAAAAAGGATGTATTGATGCCCCTGTATAAGACTTTGGTGAGACCTCATTTAGAATATTGTGTACAATTCTGGAGGCCACACCTTCAAAAAGATATAAAAAGGATAGAGTCGGTCCAGAGGAAGGCTACTAAAATGGTGCATGGTCTTCGTATGGGGACAGACTTAAAGATCTCAATCTGTATACTTTGGAGGAAAGGCAGGAGAGGGGAGATATGATAGAGACGTTTAAATACTTACGTAATATAAATACGCATGAGTTGAGTCAGTTACATTTGAAAGGAAACTCTGCAAAGAGAAGGCATAGGATGAAGTTAAGAGGTGATAGGCTCAGGAGTAATCTAAGGAAATACCTCTTTTCAGAAAGGGTGGTAGATGCATGGAGCAGTCTCCCAGAAGAGGGAAACAGATACTGTGTGTGAATTCAAGAGGGCCTAGGATAGGCATGTGGGATCTCTCAGAGAGAGAAAGAGATAATGGGCAGACTAGATGGGCCATTTGGCCTTTATTTGCCATTATGTTTCTCTGTTTCTCATGGTCCCAAATCCTAGCCCTAGCTCCAGATGAATGAAAGAATAAGAACATAAGAAACGCCTTCACCGGATTAGACCTAGGTCCATCTAGTCCGGCGATCCGCACACGTGGAGGCCCAGTTAGGTGCTCTCTGTTGGAGACCCGGATTTCCCGTATCCCCCGATATGATTTGCAAGAAGGTGTGCATCCAACTTGCGCTTGAAACCCTGAACACAAGCTCCTCTGGGAGAGCATTCCAAGCGCTCACCACTCGCTGTGTGAAATAGAACTTCCTGACATTTGTCTTGAACCTGCTGCCAATTTGGACATGTGTTTCCAAAGTTTCAAGTTTATTACGGCTTGATATACCACTTATTATACAGTCTAAGCAGTTTATATAACATCATAGCTAAAAATATACTTATAAAGGGAATATTTTAAACTATTGAATCCATTATTCTTTTCTCATTGACCCCCTCAGTCCTTTTGGTTTTTTTCCCATATATGTTCTCTTTCCTGTACTTATTGTAGTTCTCCCCCCTCTCCTGCTTATTCTTAGTACATTTTATTTTGTGTTTTGTGCTCGTCTGTGAAGAAATTTGTTTATCATTAATGTTTTTAATTTGTTTCTACCCTTATTTTTACCATTGTAAAACGCTTAGGGGCTCATAATCGAAACCGGCCTAAATTAGCACTTGGACGATCAGTAAGACAAGTCATCCAAGTGCCGATAATCAAACCGTATCTAAAAATGACTTAGGCCTTTTCAGTGCTGCTGTACGACCAGAGCTAAAAGGGGCGTTTTAGGAGGAGTGGTGAGGGTGGGATTTGGGTGGGACCATGGACTGATCTAAACTTAGTTGTACTGCAAGTACAACTGAAAGTTTAACGAGGCTGCCTGGACAGCACTTTTACATTGTGACTTAGGCCATGTAAAACCAGGTCTAAGTGCCAAAAAGGTATCCAAAGTGACCAGATAAGCACTATCATGATTTCTAGGCGATATACAATAAAATATAGGGGAAAACACTAAGGTAAATAAGACTACCTTTCAATTGTTATTTGTGAAATGATGTGGAATTTGTTTTGTGTGATTTGTAAACTTGTTTTATGTTGTATATTTTATTAAATGGTAAACATGTGACTACTTTGATGTTATTATTATTATAATCCGCTAGGAATTATGGACTAAGCAAAACAGAAATGTTTTAAAATAAATATTCAGGCACTGGCAATGAATATAGCTAGTACCCACATAACTGTTGGCTCCTCCCTGACTCCACCTACAGACCTCCCTCCCCCCCAAACACTAACCAGGCAGTGCCATGATGGTCGGTAAAGATATGTATTCAGCAGCACTGCCCTCAAGTAAGCCTGAATGTCAGTGGCTGAGATACTCATGCCTAGGGTTACAAGATGTCCGGATTTAACTGGATACGTCCTCTTTTTAGAGGACTGTCTGGACGGTTTCCTGGACTGCATGGAATTTGTCCAGGTTTTGGACTCACTCTCTCTAGTCCAGCCCCCACCCAGTAGTCGGGTATGGCTTTTGTGAGTCTCCCTTGTCCCCAGTACCTTCTCTGATGCTGCAATTTAAAAACTTTGGGCAGAAAGCAGTGTTAGCGATAAGATCCTTCTGACATCGGCCTGCCCCAGAAGCCTTCACTCTGCAGCACTTCTAGTTTCCATGTAGGTGGGACGCTGCAGAGTGAAGACTTCCGGGGTACAAGGATCATGTTGCTAATGCTGCCAGCTACCCAAAGTTTTTAAACTGAAAGGGCTGGAGAAAGTATTAGGGATAGGGGAGACTCACAAGATCCAGACCCAACTCTGATAGCCCAGGTTGGGGGGGGCGGAGGGGGGCTGGAGAGAGGAGAGACTTGTAGAAGTAGAGGCTTTATGGTAAGACTAGTGAGAGACAGGGATGAGGTGGGGCACTGTGGGCAAAGGTGGGGCATGGATGGGGTCAAACATCATCTTTTTTGACTTAGCAAATATGATAACCCTTAGGGTTACCAGACATCTGGGAGAACCCGGCAGTTTGTCTGGGTTTTGGAAAGCCCTGAGCTACGGCTGTATCTGGATAGCCTTCAACAAGCATGTATGTATGGCATCACATGCATCCCTCCAGATGCAGCCTGGAGTTTGGGGGAAAAAAAGAGACAAGGCTTTTGGGGGTAGTGTGTGGGGCTGGAGGTGAATCAGGATGGGGAACGAGGCAGGGCCATGCATCCGGGTTTGTCCGTCGTTAAATATGGTAATCCTAGTAAACCTACTCCTGCCCCTTACACCATGTTAAGGATATATCAGAAGCGCTGGGGCAGGAGTTCAATTCTCCCCAGGGTAACCCTAGGCAAGTCATAGGAATAGAAATTTTCAAGTCATTTACCCAGATAAACTGCCTGTCTGTAAATCTTTTACTCTCCTAGGTAAAAAAAAAAAAAAGTACCTGCAAGGCTAACAGCAAAAGAAATTTCAAAGGTAGGCATGCTTGGAGGCTGCTGTTGTGAAGGAACATAACTTGAAAGGAAAAAAGTGCTTGGTGAAGGAGTAAGTACAGGTGTCTTCAGGTAGTTTATCCCAGAACAATTTTGAAATGAAAAGCATACTCACAAGTTTCAAGTTTATTAAAAATTTGATTAATCACCTATCATGATTTCTAGGCGATATACAATAAAATATAGGGGAAAACACTAAGGTAAATATTGACAAAAGACAATAATAGTCATACTAAAAACATATGGAATGAGGGGTGAACTACAATATGAAAAGGATAGAGGGCGAGTTGCTAGAGGTGGTTAGAGGTCAAAGTGGTCCTAAGATGCTAGAGAGGCTGATTACCATTATAATTCGAAGGCATCTGTAAACTACTACAGAGCCACTGATTTAAAGAGCCTAGGAATCCTGGCCTGCAATTTGAAAATGGCATCCATTCTAATCCTTAGCTTTGTATCAAGTCATTAGCTGCTGATAATAATAATGATAGTAATAATAATAACTTTATTCTTCTAGGCGGTTTACAATCAAGAGAGCTGGACATTCAGCGAGTTACAAAATGCAGATAGTCAGAGGAAATACAGAGTGCAGAAACTTTAAGAAAGCAAAAATATAGATATACAGTTTGCTAAGAAATTTCCGAGAGGACCTGTTAGGAAAAGGTCACGCATTTCAAAAAATACAGCGAAAATGACAATATGATAATAATAACAGTTTATATATATTGCAGTACCGTGAGGTTCTATGCGGACTTAAGAGGAGAGAGAGAAGAGCGGCTTGGTCATTGGCTATTGGGGGGAGGAGGGCACTTTTCATGTAGGCACTTCAGAACACATATCCAAGAGAACATATCTGTAGTTTTTTTTGGGGGGGGGTTAATTAGCAAGTTCAAAGCACAGGTGTTACACACACATCCGCACAGGTCACACCTACCATGTGCATGGGCGGCAGAGGAAGGGGAAATTAGAAGGTGTATATTTAGAAATAGAATCTGCATGTGCAGTTTTTCTTCCCTGACTAAAAGACATCAGGGTTTAAGCTCCATTTCAGTCACAGTAGCCAGGTGAAGAGCTCTGGAATCTGTTCTCCCCGAAACATTAGAAGATTTATATCCTCTGCATTTGTCTGTAGCCCTAGTTTCTTATACACCATCTGAGCATTTAATCTTGGCAAGCAAATTAAAGAAAAAAACCCCCTAAAGATTACATCTATAACCTGCTGGAACTGGACTGTACCCAAACCAGCCATAAACCTTTTATTACTCTACTTTTATAACAGGTTTTATAAGGACCTGTTACTGCCATTCATAAAATACTTTAAGTATGTGGGATCAGAGACAAAAACCTGATGTGAGAGAGATTAGAGAGACACTCCGGTATGAGAGAAAGGATCTGACTGAGAGAAGCCTGGCGTGAGAGAGGGAAACAGAGAGACACTTGAGGGTCAGAGAGACACTTGAGTGTGAAAAGAGGGGGGGGGGGAGAGAGACCGAAGCCTGGTGTGAGAAGAGATCAGAGAGACATGGATATAATAGAGGGTGTCAGAGAGGAGTTTCAAGTTTATTTGCATCACGATATACCACTTATCGAAAGTCTAAGAACATAAGAACATAAGAACATAAGCAGTGCCTCTGCCAGGTCAGACCACAGGTCCATCCCGCCCAGCAGTCCGCTCTCGCGGCGGCCCAAACAGGTCACGACCTGTCTGTATCACCAGAAGGGGCTCCCTTGCCACCTTGGTTTCTCATTTAAGTCCTGTCTTCCTATCGAGGTCCTAACCCTCCGGTCTTGCACATGCACGACCTGGTTTGGTTTCTATACTCATTACCTGGTTAGTTTTCTATACTTGTGTTACATCCCAGCTCCTCCCTCAGTATCCCATGATCCCTTTATCCTTCAGGAATCCGTCCAATCCCTGTTTGAATCCCTGTACCGTATTCTGCCTGATCACTTCCTCCGGTAGCGCATTCCAAGTGTCCACGACCCTTTGGGTGAAAAAAAACTTCCTTGCGTTTGTTCTGAACCTATCTCAGTTTACAAATTTAAAAAAAAGCTTAAAATGGCAATTGCCAATCAAACAAATAGATACAAAAGGGAAGAAATACTTTATATTGTGAAAGTAAAGAAAACAAAGGAAAGTACATAATGGGAAGGGTTAAAATTATCCTATTATGAACTAATTTAGCTTAAAATATGAAATAAAGAAAAAAGGGAAGTAAAATTTACTTATCTGTTATATGCATCTTTGAACTTCTGCCTTCAAAGGAGGAAGAAAAAAACAACAATACAAAACATCGCATAGCATTGGAAGTACAAAAGAAAGCACTGAATCCACTCACCTTACAAACGTTGGCATGAGAAGACAATATAAAATAGGCATAGCAACACTTAACATGCTATGTACCTATATAAACATCTCCAAAGAAGAACATATGTCACTTTTGGTAGCTTTCCAACCCTAACCCAGAAATACAAACTGTAAAGCCCCCCCATCCCTCCCTAGTCTCCCCCAGGTGGTAGGCACAAAAACAATACCAATAAGCCAGGAACATTCCTCCTCAACTCTCCTCTGTAATACTTGTCGAGAATGTGTGCCACAAAGCAATCTCTGATCATGTCGTTGCCACCTGGCCATTTCCTGCATAGACTCGTATATCAGGCGGACATTCAACCATCCACACACACACGATATGTCACGTAGCCAAGAGGAGTGCTATGGCTAGGAATTTGCATTGATCCAGTGAGAGGCCAAATCCCAGTCATGCCGCAGCACCAGTACCATATACGTCCATTGGAGGCGTTGGTGCAGCAAATTTGCAATAGTGTTCCAGCCCCTCACATTCAACCAACATATGTAGCAGTGAGCCCCTTGCATGACTGCGGTGCACATACTCATCAGATGTCCACTGCCCAGCTTGGACTCCTTGACATCTAGTGATATATGTTCTATGCAATATCTTAAACTGCATTTCCTGCAATAAGGCATTGCGTGATCTCCAGGCAGCATACAAGAAACATTCCTGCAAAGAACGCTCAGAGACCACAACCCCCAAGTCAGTAGACCACACCTGCGCAAGAAAAGTCATAAAGGGGATGGCCCATTCATCTCTCCCTAATCTATACCAGGTAGGAGGTGTAGGAAAAACCAATCAACCTTCAAGAACGTGTCTCCCTGTGCTGCCTTGACCTGCTTACTGAGATAGTAATGTCTCAATTGTAGGTAAGTGAAAAAAGGCTGGGGTACCCCCCAGTGTTGTCGAAAGAAGTCTCCGAACACCGCTCCATACAGCCCTCTAACTTACTGGGCCTCCCCTCCCTGGGTGGAAAATTAGGATTACCAAGGACAGGGAGCATAGCCCAATTGCCAACCACACCTCCCACCCTTCCCCTCCACCACTGCCAGACATGACGAAGTGTATCCAGCCAGATTTTACAATCCAAGGGTATCCTCACTTTCTATCTCCCAAATGAAATATAGGCCATAACACTATAGGGGCGGAGCCAGTGGGCAAGAAAGCCCCCGGGTGCATACTTGTCTCCTAGTGTGTGTGCTTTGTGTTTCCAAGGAGCAAAGTGGCAACATTATAAAGCTGCAGATCGGGGAGACCCAACCCTCCCCTCTCCATATTAATTTTTATTAACTAATTCGAGCTCTGTGCGATTGCCAGATGAATGATCCAATGATGGAGCAAAAAAGTCTCTCGTGTGTTCCGGATCCAAAAAATTATAACACCATCTTTACCAGCACAATCCTCCCATAAAGCGATAGCGGGAGATTCCCCCCCCCATCAGGTGCAATAGTCCCTGATACCCTCAATTTTTGAAATGATGTTCCTTTGGTAAACCCTTACCCAATCAGCACATAGGTAGACCCTAGTATTTCAACTCAGTGGATGCCCAATGAGGGGGAAACTCCGCCAAAATCACAGGAGGCACAGGGGACCGACACCAGAAGTGCCTCTGACATCCCAAAATTTATAGATAAACCTGAAAAGGATCCAAACTGAGTCTTGGTATATGGGTAGAAGCATCCCTGATAAACAGAAGCATAGCATTGGCAAACATAGCAATATGACATTCCTGTCCCCCTGTATTTTGATAGCGAGGGGGGATAAGGGGCACCCCTTTCTGGTGCCTCACGAGAGGGAAAAAGATTGGGTTCTGTCGCCATTAATCAGAACTTGGGCAGTGGGGGCCGTAAGGGTAGTAACCCATTAATGAAAGGGACCCTTGATCCCGAACTACTAAAAGACCCAGAACAAGTACTCCTAGGTGACATTGTCAAAAGCCTTCTCGGCATCCAGGCTCGCCAATATGTCATCCCCGGGTCTATCCATTCCATCCCGCAATGCTACCAGTGCCTTCAAGATTTTAGCAGATGCGAACCGTCTGGGGATGAATTCCACCTGATCAGTATGAATCAGTAGCGGTATCACTTTGCTAAGCCTCTGGGCCAAAATAGCCATCAAGATTTTCATGTAACATAGTAGATGACAACAGATAAAGACCCGAATGGTCCATCCAGTCTGCCCAACCTGGTTCAATTTAAATTTTTTTAATTTTTTCTTCTTAGCTATTTCTGGGCAAGAATCCAAAGCTCTACCAGGTACTGTGCTTGGGTTCCAACTGCCAAAATCTCTGTCAAAACCTACTCCAGCCCATCTACACCCTCCCAGCCATTGAAGCCCTCTCCAGCCCATCCTCCCCCAAATGGCCATATACAGACACAGATTGTGCAAGTCTGCCCAGTACTGGCGTTCGTTCAATATTGATTGAATAAAGAAATGGGCCTGTAGGAATCCACCTGTTCCGGGTCCCTGCCCGGCTTAGGTAATATCACCACCGATGCATGACACTGCTCTGGTAAGAAATGGCCCCCCTGATGGATGTCCCAAACCAGAGTCGTCAATGCACCACCTGGAGTTTGAGGATCTTATAAAATTCAGGTCCCATGCCATCTGGTCCCAGGGCTTTAGCTAATTTAAGTCGGCCTTTAGCTGCCTGACCCTCCTCTACTCCAGTTTGGGCGTTCAGCATTTCCAGCCCTCTGGTGAGACTTGGGGAAGAGAAATATCTCAAAAAAAGGCACCCCGACTGAGGGTGTCCTAGGGTCCAACACTATACAAGTCAGAGTAAAATTGCACAAATCGTTCCTTAATGGGCTGGGCCTGAGTAAGGATAGTCCCCCGATCATCCTTAAGTCTACTGATACGAGAGACCTTTCTACCAGAGCACACCAAGTATGTTAGCAACTTCCCGGCCCTATTTCCCCAATAATGCAGGCTATACTTGTACACTTGGATTTGAGAAAGGGATCTAGCCGAGAGAATATGGTTGATGTTCTTTTCTGTTCTCTGGAGCCCCTCTCGAAATGCCTGGCAGCTTGCCCACAAATGAGTAGACAAGGCAAGTAATTCCGCCTCCTGCTTTTGTCGTTTACTAGCTGTGCATGCAATTATTTTGCTCCACAAAAAGGCCTTAGCTGTTTCCCAATAGACATTGTGGGACATTTCCCCTCCATTGCTGAAAGTGGCATATTCCTTTCATGCTTCCACTAAATAAGCCCTGAAATCCCCATCTACGTAAAGAGTGGGATTTAAACGCCATGAACACTGTGAGTGATCGGAAAGCCAGCACATCTGAATCACGACCGCATCGAGGATGCATGTTCTCTCCACCTTCCCTACCAGAGAGGCTGGGACCAAGAGATAATCAATGTGGGATAAGCTACCATGCACACGCAAATGAAAAGTAAAATCTATTTCTCCAGGGTGAAAGGTCCTCCATGTATCTATAAGATCTAATTTGTGCATGAGGAAGTTAACCCCCTTGGAGTCATGACCTGCACATAATGCCCAGACAGGTTTGCAATCAACTCTAGGGTTACTGACCATATTAAAGTACTCTGCTAAAATAAGTTGGTAATCATTGAAGGTTAGTATCTTAGCTAACAATGTTGAGAAAAAGGAGTGAGAATACACGTTAGGGGTGTAGATATTGCACAAAAGCACAAGCCAACCCTGTAATTCTGCGGCCCTGTGGTTCCTGTACTGTCTTATGGATCGTGAGTGCAACCACCCATTGACGGGAATTATATGAGGCATAGGCTGGGTCCCCTACTCAATCTCTCTGGAGCTTCTGATGCTCTGCCACCGTAAGGCGTATCTCTTGTAAAAACACCACTTGGGCCCGCTCCTTCATCAAGTAAGACAAAACTGGACCTCTTGACAGGGAAATTGAGAGTGATGAATGTGAGCTCAGCCAGGATCGAAATGGAGACAGATAGAGTTCCCCTTTGCCCATCTCCTTCTCTGCTCTGTCAGTGACCCACCTTCCTTCCCAGCAGTAATGAAAGCACAAGCTACATTCACTGTCAGTTCCTGCATACTTATTTTAAACATTTCTATTTTGTTTAGTCCATGGTTCCTATCAGATTACAATAATAACCTATACTGTACAATCAAAATAGCCATATTTCCCTTGGAAAATCCAGACTGATGCTCCTATAGAACTTTACGGCCTTGCAGTGGTCATTTTCATTGATTACATAATACGGTAAATTTCTTGTATAGTTGGGATAGACCCTGATCAGGGAGACACTTAGGTATGAAAGAGATCAAAGTGTCAGGTGTTAGAAAGGGGATCAGATAGAAACTTGGGTATGGGAGAGAGGATCAGGGAAACCCTCATGTGCAAGAGGGAAGATCCGATAGACTGTCGAAAGTGAAAGAAGGGATCGAGGAGACATTTAGGTGTAAGAGAGGGGCTCCGAGAGACAATGAGATGTGGGAAAGGAGATTGGGGAGACACTCAGATGCGAAGAGGGGGAGGTTAGAGAGACACTTTGGTGTGAGAGAGGGGTACAGGGACAGAAGCTGAGAGAGATGAGCTGGTCTGATAGGAGAGAAGCAGGGCTGGTGCAAGGGAATTAGTATCCTAGGTGAATCTTCAGCCTTGAACTCCTCACCTCTGATTAAACTTAATAATCATGGACATACCAATGCCACATCTTAAAAAGAGATGACTGGACACTATACTTTTCAAGTTTACATTTTACAGTATTTTATTTATTTCTTTCACTTTTATGTCCCGTCCTACCCGGGAGCTCAGAACGGGTCACAGTAGTACATTCACAGTGTTTGGGGTACAGGAGTAACGGTACATTCTATATTGTAGGGTAGAAACAATACAATCATATCATTTTAGAGGTACCTGGTTAATAGTGCCTATACAGTGTACTGCAGGGAAGGGAGAGAACAGAGGCCATTTACAGGAAAAGGGTTAAACATCGGGGTGTATACATGAAATGTTGTGGGGCACTCACTCTTGACTGGTTTATTAATACATAAGAGTGAAGGCAATTTCCAAACACCATTCACCTCTCGAAATTAATTATTTGAAAATTACCCAGCTTCTTTGTGCTGACTGAGTTTTGAATTTGTGAGACTGTCGGGACCCTTTCTTTTGCGTTGACTGCAGCTGCTCTTTGCCAGTTCCCGGAAACTGGTCTCCCTAGGCCAGTGTATCGCAAACTGTGTGCCCTAGTGTGCCTCCTGAGATTTCAGGTGTGCCACGGCACATTGGGGAGGAGGAGAATTGTTGGTGCCAGCTGACTGCCTAAAGGATGTGCCTCTCGTGGCAAGAGGCAAATCCTATAGGCAATCAGCAGATGCCAGCGCCTCTCCCTGCTGGCACCCCCCACACTGGCGTCTCAAGGCCCGTCATGCATAGACGTTGACATGTGCGTGATATCATCATGGCGATCTCCACTCACTTCTGGATGCCTCGTGCCGCAGCCACTATGTTTAGTGTGCCGTGGCTCAAAAAAGTTTGCGGGACACTGCCCTAGGCAATGGCCTTGTTTATCTAATAGTTAAGCCACCTCTTGAGAGAGGGGATTGGGGAGACATTTAGATGTGAAAAAGGGGATAAGGGAGACCCTCAGGTACGAGAGAGGGGTTCAAAGCCAGAGAGAGCCATTAGGGCGACATTGGGGTGTGAGGAAGAAGATGATGGTAGGGACAGATAAAATAGATGTGACAGAAGAAATGAAGAGATCTTGAAGTGCTGTCTTTCCCTTTCCATCCTGAAGGATGTTTTGTTAAGGCTCTGAGTATCCGTTTGTATAACTGGTTGAACTGGACGGCAGCAGGGTCTGTCTCAGATCAGGATGTTCTGGTTGCTGGGATGGGTTCTGCTGATAATAGACCAAATCGTTTCTTAGTGAAAGGACTGGCATGTGTTTGTGTGGTAACTCCCAGGACTCAGGGCTGAAAGCCCTTTTAATTAAGACTCAGAGCCATACAGGCGAGGCAGGTACCAAGTCTCTCCAACTGTTTTTCAAGGTTTTTTTTTTTGAAATTTATCAGCCTAAAAGAAGTTTGAGATCAGAAAACAGCATGAAACTATGTTCAGAGGGTAAGATGCATATCTCCCACATCAAGATTGGTGCGGCCATGTTGTCAGTAGCGGGTGTAAAGCTGTGGAATACCCTGCCATGAATTTTGCGGTTTTTGTACTGCTAGAATGAATTTTAAGAAAATGTTAAAAACCCAACTGTTTGCAAATGTTTTTTTGAGTTGAAACTTTATATTCAAACTGGATCTGAAAATATTTTGGTGCTTATTGACCAATTTTTAAGGAGTGTTGTTCTGCAATAATTGAACTATGTACAGTGGAAGCTTGGTTTACGAGCATAATTCGTTCCAGAAACATGCTTGTAAACCAAATTACTCATATATCAAAGTGAGTTTCCCTATAGGAAGTAAGGGAAACTCTCTTGATTGGTTCCACCTCCCCCCCCGGCCACCGGCGCTGCTCTACCCCACCCCACCCCATCCCCAAAAGATCCCCCACCCCCTAGGTCACTGGTACACCGCCCCCCCACGAACCTGCATCCCTCGCCCACCCAAACTGAAGGCTTACCCACATGTGGCACTGGCACTGGCACCAACCCACAGGAGGTGTCGGTGCCCGAAGATCGTGCTGCTTGCCGGACTGGGCCTTGAGCATCTGCGCATGCTCAAGGCCTTCTGGCTCTCGTTCTCTCCAAGAATCTTGGAGAGAGGCGGGAGCCAGAAGGCCTTGAGCATGCGTAGATGCTCAAGGCCCAGTCCGGCAAGAGGCAGGATCTTTGGCACTGGCACCTCCTGTGGGGTGGTGCTGCGTGCTGGTGCCAGATGGGGGTAAGCCTTCAATTTGGGCGGGGGGGACGATGCCAGTTCACGGGCAGGGGGACTTGCAAATCGAGTCAATGCTCGGTTTGCAAAAATATTTTGTTCGTCTTTCAAAACACTCGCAAACCGAGGTTTGACTTTATGTTTGTTTAGCATTTTATGCCTGTTATTATGTAAACCATATAAGTAATATACGGTATATAATTTTTTAAATAAATAAATGGATACAGATAGAGTTCCCCTTTGCCCATCTCCTTCTCTGCTCTGTCAGTGACCCACCTTCCTTCCCAGCAGTAATGAAAGCACAAGCTACATTCACTGTCAGTTCCTGCATACTTATTTTAAACATTTCTATTTTGCTTAGTCCATGGTTCCTAGCAGATTTCAATAATAACCTATAGTGTATAATCAAATTAGCCATGTTTCCCTTGGAAAATCCAAACTGATGCTCCCATAGAACTTTACGGCCTTGCGGTATATAAACTGTTATTATTCTTCACAAAGCACAGGAAGCAGCCATCCTCCATGGCACCAGAAGTACTTCTTTAGCTGCTAGGAAGACCTGAACAGAACTGGCATTGCTTTTCATGAACTACAAGGGAAAGGAATTAGAAAAGATGGCTTGCACGATGGCCCCTGGCCCTGATGTCGGCCAGATAAGAAGATTTAAAGGGAGAAGTGGTGCATGATGGCTTCTGATGAGAGTCAACTAACCAAAAAAGGAAGAAGTTCAATCCTTTGTCAAACCAACCATGACAAAGTAGAGTCAGACAAATGGCATTTCAAAAAGCCAGAGGTGGATCAAAGTTAATTATTTATTTGAAAACTACCATAAACAAAGGGCTCAACATGGAGCCTTGTTTCAGGTTGTCCGCTTGCCTCAGGAGTCACAGTTTCTCATAGATCCCTCAGGTATATGCTAATAGTAACATAGTAAATGACAGCAGATAAAGACCCAAATGGTCCATCCAGTCTGCTCAACCATACATGCTTCATAAATTAACCATTTAAATGGTCCTTTTTCTTAGATATTTCTGGCCCAGAAACCCAGAGCCCTGCCCGGTAGTGTGGTTAGGTTCTATCTACTGGAGTCTCTGTCAAAACTCACTCCAGCCCATCTAAACCATCCCAGCCATCAAAGCCCTCCAGACTCAAAAGGGAATCCTCTAAACACATTAGAGAAAAATTAATGCTGTCATAGCACGGTATCGTGTCAGTTTTTGCCAGATGATGGAGCAACTTTAACAGAGGAGATTGAACAGTCTTGTATGTGGGCAATATAAATAAGCTTTGTTTCTTACTAAATGTTTAATCTGACCCCCACTAACTCAGCACCTATACAATCACTCATTCTACTCACTCACATACCCTCTTCCTCCTCCCATCCCATACCTGGCAGGATCTCCTTCCTTCAATAGCGTGTAAGAAATCACACTCAAAGGATGTCAACCCTTTTCAACCATGCCTCCCAAATTTTGAATATATGAACATAAGACTTATCATATTTTATCTGGTTTGTTTTAAATCTACTACTTAGTTGTTTCATTGCATTCCCCCTAGTTCTAGCATTTTTGGAAAGAGTAAACAAGTGATTCACATCTACCCTTTCCACTCCATTCAGGCCTTTAACGATGGTCACTAAACTGGTCCCACCAGTTTAGTGTGCCAGTATTTTACCAGCCAATTATCAGAATGGCTTACCGTAGTCTTTTCAGATCTTCCTAGCAGATTCTGATTCTGCCATGCAAATGAGGTCATTACTATTAAAATAGTAGTAAAATGAGCTAATTAATATTTAAACAACCACTGGGTGATTCTCTATCATTGCAGGGAGATTCTTTAACCTCACTGTGTTTGTGTGATTATATTGATCCATTGATCCATGCACAGGGCCAAATCTGTTGGCCATAGTGACAACACCCTTGGCCACCTTCCCTTCTCCTGACTCCAAAGGGGAGGTGCCCCTTTGGTCACACCTTTTGGGCATGTACCTGTGGCCACATTCTGCAGTAGGGCTTGATTAAAATAGCAGATCAGAACTCCTGCTTTCAATGGTAAGGCTCACAGCTGTCCACTCCTTGTACCCTGTGGTCAGCTGCTTCCTCTCCCATTATTTTTTAATTTTCCAAGGGTTCTCTCTTGAGGAATTTTGTCAAAAGCTTTCTGAAAATCTAGATGCACTATATTAACTAGCTCATCTTAATCTACATGCTTATTCACACCTGAGGCAAATTGGTGAGGCAAAACTCCCCTTGCCTAAACCCACACTAACTCTGTCCCATTAATGTTTGTCTATGTGTTCAGTAATTTTATTCTTTATAATAGATGCTTTCTGATGAGAGCTAGATGGGAAGACATAAAGGGAGAGGCTGTGCATGATGGCTCCTGATAAGAGCCAGATGGGAAGACCCTCTGGTCTGGGCAATTTCCTGGAAGAAAAGTCCATAGTCTATTATTGAGAAAGACATGGGAGGGGGAAAGCCACTGCTTGCCCTGTATTGGTAGCATAGAATGTTGCTACTTTTGGGGTTTTTGTCAGGTACTGGGGACCTGGATTGGCCACCGTGAAAACAAGCTATTGGGCTTGATGGACCATTGGTCTGACTCAGTAAGGCTATTCTTATGTTCTCTGTCTGTCAAAATTAGAGTGTAAGCTCTTCTTAGCAGGGACCATCTATTGAATGTTAAATGTACAATGCTGCGTACACCTTACAGCACTATAGAAATGATAAATAGTAGTAGTAGTAGTAGGCTGTGAATGATGGTTCCTGATGAGAGCCAGATGGGAAGACATAAAGGGAGAGGCTGTGCATGATGGCTTCTAATGGAAGGTTAGTGAAAGGGATTAAAAGGATGCCTGATAGTTGGCTAATGAGGGCTGGGTGGAACAGATTAAGCAGAGAGGCAGTGCAGAGTACTCCCTCTCTTAAAAGTGAGAGGGGAAGTGGAGAGACTGTTTGCCTCAGATGACTGATGAGAGTCGAATGGGGAGGAGGGTGGAGAGAGGCCGTGCGGGGCAGCCACAGTAAGTAAGGCAGATGCTATCATGTAGGAAGGACCTGGGACAGAGCCTGCATTGAGTTGTCTGACCCAGAGAAGACTTTTCTGCAAAGGATTTAGGGTTGCATGCTGGTTTGTCATCTCTGAAGGAGCAGGACTGGTCAGAGAGGCACATGTGAAAGACAGATCACAGAGATGGGTGCAAGCACCTCAGTTTCCTCATTAAAATTTATTCATTTTTTTATAACCTCAGGGGCTGAGGCAGAAAACTTCTATGGGTAGAAGCGCACAATTAGCTAGGCGTCTGTGCGCAGTTTTTTGGCCGCAGAATGTCAAGAAGTGTTTCATGCAGAGAGAAGACTGAGTGAATCCATGCATGGGACAGTGGTACCCAGTGCATTAAAACGAATGGGAATGATGCTATTAGCTATTCCAATGACTTTGAGTGGGGCAGAAAGCGAGAGCTTAAATGCCAGGTCTGAGGAGGCGTAGAAGGTTAGCTCATTCTCCTGCAGTAGGGTCAGAGAGGATTAAAGGTCCATTTTTAATTTTTGCTGTGAGCACTTAACCTTTAAGACAAAATAAGGTGACAGTAATGTGCACAGGTTTATGTATTTATTTTAAAAACATATAGCCTGCTTAAAAAACCTAAGCAGGTGGGTTAGCAAACATACAGAATAAAAACCAGCATAAAACATGAAACATTCTTCACAGGTCTGAGCAAGAAAAAACAACGGCATTTATGCACGAACTGAAGTCCTGTATTATTCAGTGCTTTATTATGAGAATTACAAGCATTGTCTGTGTGTGAAATTTTCATGAGGCTGGTGTTTATCTGTAGAATAGCATTCCAGCACATGGGCAGATGTTTGCTGACACTCCTTTTGCCAAGGCCAGCTGCCCTCAGCAGACTTCCCTTAATTAGCCCTCAAACTGTGTACACTTTAAATTTACACATGACTAGCCTTCTGCAATAGCAAAACTTGAAAAAACTTTCTTCGTCATCATTTGAGTTCGGAGATGTGTTTCTATTCATTTTCGTTCCTGCCAGTAAGTTTATTCTATTTATTCTGAGTAGAATTCTAGAATTTTTGTATTTTTTCAGTTTTCTTGTTTTCCATGGAGAATGTTGCAAGTTGTTTAAGTCTTTAATTCGATCCTTGTGTGTTCTTTTTCCATTGCTTTCCGTTCCGATCTATCTTTAACCAATGTTCTTTTATTGAAATTCATTATCATATAAGTCAAAGTTTTCACAAATTGGTCAATAGTCATTAGTATGAACCCATTAGATGTTCTTTAGATTGTCATAGGTTGCTCCAGTTGATTCATAAATTCCTGTAGTTTTTTTGGATCCGTAAAGTTTTGCGTTTTGTTAGCAATGGTAACCTTCATAATCGCCGGGTAAAGGAGCCCAAATCTAGCTCCTAGAGATCTTAGTTGTGGTCTCATGTCTAAGAATTGTTTTCTTCTTGTTGCTGTTTCTTTTGCAAAGTCCGGGACAATGTATATTTTTGAATCTTGGCATTTAAGATTTTTGATTTCCTTGGCTATTTGGCATATTTCAATTGCTTGTTGATGTCTTAAAAGTTTGAAAATTAAAGTTCTTGGACCTGTTTGAGTGTTATTTCTTTGTGTTGGAATCCTATGAGCTCTTTCAATTTCCATTTCCGTTTTAAATTTCAGTGGTAGTATTTTAGGTAGAAATTTTTCAAGAAATGCAATCGGGTCATTCTTTTCCACTCCTTCAGGTAATCCGATTATTCTTAAATTATTCCGTCTTTCACGATTCCGGCTGTCTTCAAGATTTTTTTTTATCTCTGTTATTTCTTTCCATATGATTTTGCTGTGATTCATATCTGTATTTAATTGTTCTGTAATATCTTCTAATGTTGAAATTCTATTTTCTGTGATGTCCACTCTTTTAGTTAGGATTGCAGCATCTTCCATTGCTTTTTGTAGTTTTTTGTTACTATCTAAGACAATTTCTTTTATTTGTCTTAGTTCTTCCATAACATCCAGATTTTTTTTCTGTTGGTAATGGGATTTTAGAGGGTGTACCTGGCTCTGGTTTCGACCTCTTATTGCTTCCCGATGTTCCAGCTCCCAAGTCAGCTTTATTTTGTTTAGTTGAAGTCATATTTCAATATATATTTTAGTTTCTTTAAAATATTTGGTAGTAATTCTTTTTAATATATTTGCATATAAGGAGCTATTCGTTTATCCAACCATCCGTCCAAGCCACGCCCCTTTTTTTACAGTATTCTTAAAGCAACTGTAAGTTATACAAACTTAAAGATATACTGATTGGATGAGAAATTTTGAAGGCGGAGTAATGGTGAGAAGGAGAATCATCCTTCAATCACAGAGAAGATTAAAAAAAAAAAAGACGAAGTGATTGGTTTGTTATATTTCCTGTTGAAGGCGGTACTTCGGGTTTAATTTTGCGTTTCAAATACATTAAAATGCATTTCAATTACGATATATATGAAAAGAATATATCTGAAACGCAAAAATTGCCTGAAAAGTTTTTTAAATATATATATCTCAAATTTCATGTTTCATCTTTATAGATAATTGTTCTTTTATTTATTAAGTTGAATTTTAGTACCCACAATTTGTTCAACCTGACAATCCTCTATGGGGGACAAAGGGAGAGTTTTTGGCACAGGACTTCACTCTTGTCTGCACAGGCCTCAGATACTTTAAAATCATAGATGTCTGGAGAGTATGCTATTGAGACAGAGTTTACAAGAACACTGATGGGATTGTTAGCTTCTCTTAATTGACAACTCTCTTGTGAATCATAGGAAAATAGTGAGCACAAGAGGTGAGGGGATTCCTGTGCTGAAGACTCTTGTTACAGTTCTGAGGAAAGAGGCTAAATTCGAATGCTCTTAACATGATAAACTTATTATACCCAGGTATGAAAGCTTTTTAAAATAAAAATAATATACCACCTGAAAAGAAATGAATTGTAATTGAAATGTTCTTAGATATAAGTAATGTAATATAATCATTCTTATGGATTTAAAGACATACAAATATAGAAAATAATCTTTCAATATATAAGAATGAAAAACTTTTTACTTATTCTTATAATTAATAATAAAATAAGAGAAAATATATAGAATTAGAGAAAAATGGTAGTACTTTAGATAATTATTAATAGCTTGTGGGAGTTATCTAAATCTAACCTCAACCTGCGTATCCAAGTTTTCGTAAATAATGAGGGGGGGAAGGGAGGGATAAGAGGGATGGGAGGGAATAAAAGGGAAATATATAAGGTAATCATGGGAGTAAAGGAAAAAAGAGAAATGAAATACTTAAAACATTGGGAAAATATACATAATTTAATACCTGAAAATTTAAAAATAAATGGATATTAAAATTATGTCTTTAAATGTTAACGGTCTAAATCATATGATAAAAAGGAAAAAAGCACTATCATTTTTAAAAAGGCAAGATGCAGATATATGCCTTATGCAATAGCAAAACTTTCTCGTTCGTGGCAGAAGCCGTTGGCACGTGGCTCTGCCACAGGACTTTCTGCATCAGCTCCTCAGTTTCGAGGGAGTGGCAATGGATTGGGAAGGTCAGGCTGCATTTTTACTTTTTTGTTACAGTCAAGAGTGTCAGAGATAGAAACATGATGAGAGAGGGGATCAAAGAGATGAGTGTTCAGGGAAAGGGTAGCAAAAGGAGCCTTTAACAGAGGCCGCAGGTGCTCAGGGAATGAAAGATTGCTTTCTACAGCACAAGAAATATCTTTCTTTTTTTTATTTGTAACTCAGTTGTATTTCAAGGTGAGTTACATCCAGGTACAGTAGATATTTCCCTTTCTCCAGAGGGTTCACGGTTTCCGTTTGTACCTGAGGCAATCGGAGGTTAAGTGACTCACTCAAGGTCACAAGGAGCAGCAGTGGGATTTGAACCCAGTGCTCTAACCACTAGGCTACTCCTGCACTCTCTATACCTTTTTACTGATGATATTGTGGGAGTTTATAGGAATAGATGAAATTGGCTCTTGGCGGTGCTGTGGCAGCTCCAATATGCAAAACAGTGGAAAAGAGAGACCTGGATGATATACTGAACTTCTGAAACATTTGAAGTACAAATTTGTAAAATATTTGCTCTTGTGCAAAAATTCCATTTCAATCATCAATGTAGTGCAGTATGACAGATCCTAACTGCCGGTAACAAGTATTCTCCCCAAACACAATTCAGAAGCAGCTCCATCAGTGGCACTCACAGAAGACCCAAAAGTTTACATAAGAATTGCCATACTGGGACAGACTGAAGGTCCATTAAACCCAGTATCTTCTTTCCAAAAGTGGCCAGCCTAGGTCACAAGCACCTGGGAAGATCCCAAAATGTAAAACAGATGTTATGCTGCTTATCCTAGGAATAAGCAGTGGATTTCCCCAAGCCATCTCAATAATGGGCTATGAACTTCTCTTTTAGGAAATTATCCAAACCTTTTTAAAACCCTGCTAAGCTAGCTGATTTCACCACATTCTCCGGCAACAAATTTCAGAGTTTAATTACAAGTTGAGTGAAGAAATATTGTCTCTGGTTTGTTTTAAATCTACTACTTAGTAGCTTCATCATATGCCCCCTAGTTCTATTATTGTTGGAAAGAGTAAACAAGCGATTCACATCGATCAGTTCCACTCCACTCGGTATAGATAGGGTTACCATTTCTCAGGCTACAAAAACCTGGACACATGGCCCCACCCTGATCTGCCTCTGGCCCTGTTTCATTTCGCCCCGGCCCCACCCTGACCTGCCTTTGATTCTGCCCCAGCCCCTCCCCTATAAACCTCCTCTCTTCTTCCCCGACAAGATCTGGTCCGTCTGGAGGGCTTGGAGCATGCACGGAGGTGTGTGATATCATCCGCGCATACTCAGATGCTCTCCAGATGCGGCCGGAGCTCATTAGGGCTTTCCAAAACCCAGATAAACTGCTGGGTTTTGGAAAGTCCATCCTGGACCCCGAAGAGTCCTCTAAAAAGATGACATGTCCAGGTTTTCCCGGACGTCTGGTAACCCTAAGTATAGACCTCTATCATATCTCCTCTGACTTGTCTCTTCTGCAGGCTGAAGAGCTCTAGCCGCTTCAGTCTTTCTTCATAGGGAAACTGACCCATCCCCTATGGGTACTTCACAGATGCTTTCTATATGGGGACTTTCACCTAGCTATTGGCACGCTACAGAATTGCTCCCATAGGGTGTCTCCAGAGCTAAGCACCAGTTCTTTAATGGCATCTGTGTGCCAAGAGGGTCATTATAGAAAACTAGCATAAACCCATCATTTTGGTGTGACCCTTGACACCAGGTGAACACACCTTTGTGTGCCATATAATGTACATAGCATAGTATGCTATAAGCTATGCACATAAGTTGGAAGCAAGCCATGCCCCTCCCATGCTGCAGTCAGATATATGAACCTTTGCAGTTAGTTGAGGTTGGGCGCTCTTCTTTGAACCTTTTCTCGCGCCACTATATCTTTTTTGAGATAAGGAGACCAGAACTGAACGCAATACACCATGGAGTGATACAGGGGCATTATAACATTCTTAGTTCCCTTTTTTAATAATTCCTAGCATCCTGTTTGCTTTCTTGGCCGCCGCTGCACATTGGGCAGAAGGTTTCATCGAATTGTCTACAATGATACCCAGATCCTTTTTAGGTGGCCCCTAGCATCCGGTAACTGTGATTCAGGTTATTCTTTCCGATGTTCATCACTTTGCATTTGTCCACATTAAATTTCATCTGCCACTTGGACACCCAGTCCTCCAATTTCCTAAGGTCCACCTGCAATTTTTCACAATCCGCATGTGTTTTAACAACTTTGAACTGTTTAGTGTCATCTGCAAATTTAATCACCTCACTCATCGTTCTAATTTCCAGATCATTTATAAATAAGTTAAATATCACCGGTTCCAGTACAGACCCCTGTGGCACTCCACTGTTTACTCTCCTCCACTGAGAAAAATGACTATTTAACCTTACCCTCTGTTTTCTATCCGATAACCAATTCCTTATCCACAACTGAACTTTGCCACCTATCCCATGACTCTTTAATTTTCTCAGGAGCCTCTCATGAGGAACTTTATTGTTTGACACTAAAGATGTACTGGATATCATTTCCTTAAATCTGGTATTCAACTCCTGGGCCACTTAGCACAGAGCACAGAGGCTTGAGAAAGATATCGAACAGGGTTTCAAATAGTGTGAATCCCTGGGGGACTCCATGCCTAAACTTCACTATTTTCAGATGTAACTAACCTATCTTGTACTACAAACTGCTTCTGTTCTAAGAAAGACTTGAACCAGTTGTAAACCTTACTACTGATCCCGATGGCATCTATTCTGTTCAGTAGTACATCATGATTAATTGAGTCGAATGCTGCAGAGACATCAAGGGATACTATGAACGAAACTTTTGCCTTTGTGAAATCCTGAATGCACTATGTCAAGCAAATAGAGCAGTAGGATCTCTGTCATAATCCTTTTGAAACCCGAACTGGTTTTTATCAAGTATCTGGTGTTCATTTAGAAATTTGGTCAGTTGATTATGGATGCATTTTTCAAGAATTTTTGCTAGAAATTGTATGTTTGAAATTAGTTGATAGTTATATTAATTATCGCTGCATCTAGTGAAGGATCCTTTAGCGTGCAAAGTACAGAAGCCTTTTTTTAGAGCGGATGACATGGAGCCTTCATCAAGAAACTTGTTCATTATTCCATGTAGCACTTCGATAAAGGTAGTTCTCATACTTTTTATTGGCTATCTAGAGAGCAGAAGGAGTTGCTTACTCTGCTCACTAGGTTTGAGATTTGGCCTAGATTTAGTGTTTTGAACTCAGACCAGTGTGTGATAGAATTAGTATATCGTATTACCTCAGTAGTGTATGACATTTGTTTTAAACTTTCTGTTAACTTTTCTACTTTTTCTGTCAGGCCTATTGCTAGTATTCCGTCAACTTACCTGTAACAGTCTGGGATTCTGTACATTGGAACATGCAATGGTGTGTACATGTCAGCTTCCTTGTATAGAATTACCTGAGGAGTGTCCTAGTGGCAGAGCTGTTGCCTCAGCACCCTGAGGTTGTGGGATCGATCCCAGTGCTGCCCCTTGTGACCCCTGGGCAAGTCACTTAATCCTCCATTGCTCCAGGTACAAAATAAGTATCTGTATATAATTAAACCACTTTGAATGTATAATCGCAAAAAGGCAGAATCCAAGTCCCATCCCTTTTATTAATTAAGTTTCTTGCAAGGCACAATTTAGGGTTCCTTTTACTAGTCTGCGCTAGCGGTTTTAGCGCACGCTAGACGCTAACACCAGCATTGATCTGGCATTAATTCTTGGCGCGTAGCGCAGGGTTACCACGAACGGCAATGCAGCGCGCTAAAAACACTAGCGCAGCTTAGTAAAAGGAGTTCCTAGTTTCTGATCGTTTTTCTAGTTTGTAAATTTTAAGGGTGGATCTACTGGTCTGGATTTTGCAAACGGAAAATCTGGCAACCCTTTACATGGGTTCATATTCAAAGCGATTTAACCGGCCAGAAACCGCGCTAATGGCTGCCATGCGGCAATGACACTGAAGCCCATTAATTCCTAATGGGCTTTGTTGCGATTACCGAGGGCCTGAATTGCCTGCTTGGGGTTAACCGTTCATTTTCAGTGGCGGCTATCTCAGAACCAGCTATTCTGGGGCAGATTCAGCACCTAACTGGTCAAGTGTCAATATTCAGCATTTAACCAGCCAGGGTAACTGCATAAATGGGATCACATTAAAGTCACACCAATCTTGATACAATAACTCATAGCCTGTTAAGTGCTAAATATCGCAATTAATCGCTAAGCTTTAACCAGCTCTGCAAACCCGGAAATTCAGTCCTGAAGTCTGGACATTGAATTCCAGGCAAATCACTGGCGGAGGTGCCACTAGCTGAATATCAACCCCACAGAGAAGTATCGCGGCGTATAAAGACCAAAAGGTCCCACCAGTCTGCCTATTTCTCCTTCTTATCACAGGTTTATTATTATTTAAAATGTATCTCCTGCCTGATACCCAAATCCATTTGCATCATAAAAATATGGAGATTACAAAACAACTTAATTTCTTCATAGTTAGGCCTTCTTAAATTCGGTTTCTGCTTATGCCTCTACTACTAAACTAAACCTTAGGTTTGTATACCGCATCATCTCAACATTCGCAGAGCTCGACACGGTAAACAAGAATTAGGGTGGAAAGGAACTCCAGTGGAGGGAAAGATGAAGAGGAAATTTAGAGGACTAGAGTAAACAGAGAGGGAGGAAGAGTTACATTTTTGAGAATAACTACATCTCTCACAAGACCCTCCCCTTCTCCCCCATGTAGAAATATTTCTTGAAGTTGCACTTCAGCAGGGCTGGCTTAAAAATTAAACAGATTAGGTGATCACCTAGTGCGTCAACTTCTGACGGGTGACAAACAGCAACTGTAGTCAAAGCAAAACAGATCCTGAGAGTCATGCAGACTTGCAGAGAGAGGGGGTCATTTTCATATAGTTCTAGTAACATATTAGATAAAGACCTTCATGGTCCACCCAGTGCGTTTCTATATTTTTTTGCATTATGCATCACCTTGATTTACTAGTAAGGTAGGCGATTTTATCAAATAGAACCCCCCCACAATGAATCATAAACTTGTAGTATATGGTAATGTATGCATACTTGACCTTGGGCTGACTTTGCCATTTTCAGGGCACAGACGGCTTAATTTTCAACTACAACCTGAGACGCTGTTAGATCCTACTCATCCAACTGTTGCTCTTAATTCTCAAAATCTTAGGGGGAGGGGGCGGAGGAAGGGCAATGAAGCCTGAAAGTGAAAGGGTCCTCAATGCACCCAGTCCCCCTGATGGCTAGGCCTTTTCAGTCTCTTGGTCTCAAAGCCTGCTCCCAGTGCAAAAGGGTTGCTTTCCCGTGAACTATTTAAGGTGAACTTTCAGATTTGCTGTAATAATAATAATTATTATAATAATTTTATTTTTCTATACCGCCTAACCAGCAGTTCATAGCGGTTTACACAATAGGTACTCGGCTACAATATAATAATAACATCATACATAATAAAATTCTAAGTAACTAATACAAGCATTAAAACTAATGAATAAGGAAAACACAATATAAACTAAAATAAGTATAGATAAAAAGATTAAAAGTACATTAGAACTACATGATAATATGAAAATCTTTTCGAAATTGATAGTAAGTCAGAAATGGAGAAACAAGAAGATTCAAACATGAATTCATTAATCCTGCTTGGAATGCTAAAGTCCTATCCAAAAGTTTTGTGTAACAACATGCATTTGCTGAATGTTTTGAAGAAAGGAGGTATGGAATATATATGGTTTTGTTATCAGGCTGATAACAGAAGTTCTTTTTTCCCCTCTTGGATTACTTTTCTTATCCAACTCACTGTTTAATATGGGCTTGAAATGACTTTATGGCTATGGGTTCTGTATCAGTCTTAGTTCTCTTGTATAATGTATTGAGTTAGTGACTGTCTTTTTTTTTGACTTTTTGTATAATTATTTAGAAAATGTTCACTTAAAACCCTCAGGTTTTGAAAGTTGAGTTAAACAGAAGTTTAGGTCAGGGGAGTAGCAGAACATAAGCATTTGATTTTGAATGGCATTGCCTGGCTTTGCCCCTGGAAAGGGCGTAGGCGGCAGCAGTTCCTTCACATACAACTGCAGCTAACTCTCGAAAGAAACTTACCCAGCAACTTTCAGTGTGAAAACATGTGCACAGGGGATCATGCCAATTCTTAAAAGCAAACTTAGAGACTGGCTGAAACCCAGATATTCAATGCTGAGCCATTTTCGGCAACCGGTAGTAGCCTTAAATGTGACCCCCCCCTCCCCGGTACCTTTTTTTAAAAATCCCGGTGGCTGCCTCCTGTCCTGATGTCTTCCGGCAGCGGCAGAGCGATGCACAAGGCAGGCGTGAGCTTCTAGTGCGCCTGCCTGGTCCTGTGCAGCTCACTGAATGGCTGCCATCAGTTCTCGTGGGACCAGGCATGCACGCCGCTCTGCCGCTGCCAGAAGACATCAGTGGGCCCCTGAAAATGAGACATTTCAGCTACCTAAAAACAGGTTGGTTCCGTTCAAAACAGGACAGTAGCCAAGTCAGGTCACAAGTACCTGGCAAGATCCCAAGGAGAAAATCCGATTTTAAGCTGCTTATCCTAGATTTCCTCAAGCCATCTCAATAGTGGCCTATGGAGCCATTGAATTGCCGGGGCTTTTTTTGGTAAGAACATAAGAACATAAGAAGTTGCCTCTGCTGAGGCAGACCAGAGGTCCATCTCGCCCAGCGGTCCGCTCCCGCGGCGGCCCATCAGGCCCATTGCCTGAGCAATGGTCCCAGACTATCCCTATAACCTACCGCTACTCTTATCTGTACCCCTCAATTCCTTTATCCTCTAGGAACCTATCCAAACCTTCTTTGAAGCCTTGTAACGTGCTCCGGCCTATCACAGCCTCCGGAAGCGCGTTCCATGTGTCCACCACCCTCTGGGTGAAAAAGAACTTTCTGGCATTTGTTTTAAACCTGTCTCCTTTTAATTTTTCCGAGTGCCCCCTTGTACTTGTGGTTCCCCGTAATCTGAAAAATCTGTCCCTGTCTACCTTTTCTATACCCTTCAGGATCTTGAAGGTTTCTATCATGTCTCCTCTAAGTCTCCTCTAAGCTATTTAATCACCAACCTTATCCGATCTGGTACTGAATATTAGCGTCTAACTGAATAAGTCTCCTGCTGAATCTTCACTTTTAGCCACTAAAATATCATTTAACCAGTCAGCGAACATTTCTGACCGGTTAAATAGTGCTGAAAGTCGGCGGGTGGGGATGGTGATAGTTTATGCTTGTTTTAATGACTTGAGAGCTTGGCGGTGACAGTTTCACGAGTCAGGGGGAAGCTCCTTGACACAGCGATTAGTGAAATGTCGATTCATGTCGGAGCCTCTGAGCGTTCGATTAATATGAATACTGATCTAAGTTTAATGCTTTGACAATAAAACTGATTGTTGGCTAAAGAGGAAACACTAGATCTGAGGAGGCAGCCTATAACATTTCAAAACATAAGTTGTTGACAGGTTTAAATGTAGCCACTGAGGTCTTACCAGAAATCTTCGATATGCAAGTACTATAAGAACTTTATGAATGATGACCACTGCTTAAGCGAACAAGAATGAAGAATTGACTATAGAAATATTGAGGTGAAGCAGTTTGAAAGTTTTTGTGTTTTGCAAAGGCAACAGGTTCCCATAGAAAAGAGGCTCCTACAAGCATCTCCAGCGGTGCAGAATTTCTCTTGCGCAAAATTATGTGTGCCCTTGTGAGGGAATTGCATGGGTGCCTATTTTAAACCTGGGGTTTAGTTTGGAAAAGGGTTCAAGATGTCCTTTCAACTTTCAGGTTGAGCTTATAAAAATGTCATTTCAAGGTCAGTGACTTTGCCTCATTTGTCGCAAAAAAGCAAGGCCGGGGCCGTTTGAGGCGCTTATGGGTTTAGCACTACAGCGCTTCTTGTCTGGGTGGAAAGCCAGTTGTCTCTGCATAAGTATGAACAAGTAGCTGCTGTTAAAAGGTGCGAGGTTCAACAATTTAGGCAGGTTGGAGTTCCGTTGCAGTGGCTAGTGAGGGTTGGAGGTGTCCAGGGCGGCAGTGTCCCCTGCCCTCTTCTCTGACCTCCATCACATGTGTCTTCCCCTCCCCCGTACCTCTTTAAGTTCGCTGGCACGAGCGACATCTCCAACCTGCTGCCTGCATTCCACGAACACATTAGCATTGTAGTCAAATTTTGCTTCTTCAAGCTTAGAATGATCCGTTCTATCTCCAAATTCCTAGAGCCCAAAGCATTGAACATTCTGATCCACCCACTAATCATTGCAAAATTAGATTACTGTAATAGCTTATTTACAGCAATTACTCAGAAGGAAATAAGACGCCCTCAAATAATTCAAAACGCGGTCATCAAACTTCTAACAAAAGCTAAAAACTTTGATCACGTGACCCCCCCTGCTACATAATGCTCATTGGTTGCCAATTAAACTTTCAAATCTCATTAATAACCTTCAAAACAATGCAAACTAAATCACCCCTGATTCCTTATGAGCCATCCTGCATCCTTAGATCATCCGACCGTAGTCTACTTTCCGTTCCCTCTCTGTGTATAATCAGCACTAAACGATGACATATTCTCAGTAGTTGCTCTCCCAGCTCAAATAAGAGAGAAAAACATTTAAAATTCTCCTCTAAACTTTCTTCAGTCAATCCTTCAAAAGAAGCAAAATTACAGCGTTCCCCGTCCTTTCATTTTCTATCCTGTATGAATTGTATTTCTTCCCCACCTTCCTTTTGTCTCCTGTTTGCTTTAGTTGTTTAATGCTCTTTTTAATTGTGTTGTTATTGGCGTTTTTATTTTTATTAATTTTGTTTCCCCCTCATATTTTATCTGTATCTCGTTTATAAGTTGGATAAGCAACTGTATCAAATTTTAATAAAAACTTGAAACTTGCACTGGCCTTGGCTCTCCCTCTGATGTCACCTCCCGGACCCACGACCAGGAAGTGACATAAGAGGGACAGCTGAGGCTGGCATGAACAGCAGGTTGCATATGCTGCTTGCACTGGTGGGGAAGGTCAGGGAGAAGGAGAGGTGCCAGTGCCCCTACCAAGACAGCACCAGGGGCAGTTTTTCTCCCGCTCCCCCTGACTATGCTACTGTCCCTTTGGATGCATTTTGCTCACTGGTTAACATGTAATCTTTTGTTATGGACTCAATTTATGGAGTATGTCTCTGTGGGGTGTATTATTTAAAAGATTTAATAAATATAAATGAAACCTGTTCTAGAAAGAAAAATAGGTTGAAAATTGATATACGTTAAAGGCATGATCACTTACAGCAGCCCTATAGCCACACCACTTATATACCAATCCCCAGGTTCTATGTATCGTACCCAAAATAATGTGTGCAATTTAATTGAGTAACAAGCCAGCCCAACCTACTGGAACAACCGACTAATTCAATCCACTTCAATCAGATACAGGAGAACCCACACACTATTCACACACCCGCCAACCAAAAATGTCAAACGAAGAACACTGTATGACAACCTACTGGCCACCAGAGTGGCAAAACTGGACAGACAACTCCCCAGTCTGCTGTCTTCGACCACAGACTACAAAACCTTCAAAAGAGAAACAAAAACCCTACTCTTCAAAAAATACATAAAACCTATATAACACATTCAGATCCGTTCCCAAGCTTCAGCTACAATACTATCTACTCCTTAGCAAACCTAAAGCGCTCAAACTAACCCTCTCTATTTCCTATTCTAAGGTAATCCGCCTAGGTACTTAGTAATATTACGACAATTTTTATGTAATCCGCCTTGAACCGCAAGGTAATGGCGGAATAGAAATCACGAATATAATGTAATGGAATAACTAGCAATAAATGGTTGTTAGTAACCAATTATCGCAGGTAATTGACTCCAATAAGGATCTGTGTGCGCATCTTGCAGATGGAGATCTTTTAGTGCGCAGCTGGAAAATGGCGTGGCCATGGGAGGGGCAAGGGCAGTTCAGGAGCGTTCATGAAAGATGTGCGCAGCACTATAGAATTTGGGGGATCAGCACCCAGCTTCCACACCAGGATTAACAGTAGGTTTCAGCGGTTGTATATCCTCGCGCCTAAAGTCGCTCTATGCTGTTCCGTACATGGTGCCCAACTTGGAGTTAATAACTTCAATACTACGAGGGTTACACACTAAGACACCTATACCTAACAAGCTGTTGCTAAAAAGCAAAAGTATTAAGAATAATGTTCCTAGTACAGAGACAGAGGATCTCAAGTGTCTGCGGTTATTAGAGTATAATCAACATGCAGACTATCATCGGTCCTATTTGGCTCAATTTAATATAATGGTTGTATCCAAAGGATTAATTGTGACATTCTAATACTCTATTTATAGAAGTTTTTAAAAATATATAAAAAGTATCCAGTGCAGTTATTGCTCTTCATCAATTCATATAGTTTTGGAGGGCCATTTATAGAACAACACTCAGTGTGCATGTTTCAGCACCCAAATTTATTTGCCAATTACTAAATCTAGTCCCAAATGACAAAATTCTACTTGTGTGCACAGAAGCATCCACTTAACAACTGCAACCGACTCGAATACTGCCATTGAAATGCGTCCTTCTGCCTAAAACTAGATGACTAATTAGAGAACCAGTTAGCTTAGCAGGGTTTAAAAAGAGTTTGGATAGTTTCCTAAAACAAAAGTCCATAAAGCATTATTAAGATGGATTTTGCAAAATGCATTTCTTAATCCTAGGATAAGCAGCATAAAATCTTGGGATCTAGTTAGGTGCAGTACTTGGGACCTGGGTTGGCCACTATTGGAAACAGGATGCTGGGCTCGATGGACCTTTGGTTTGTATAAGTGTACAAAGCATGCATTGTGGGGCCTTACTTTCAGCCCACTTAAGTTGGACTGCTATGTGTTACCCTTACCTTTTCTATTTGCCTAGACCTCTTTCTTTCCTTTATTTATATTGTAGTTCTCCCTTTTTTCCTTTTGTCTTATTTGTCCACTGTCTTAATTGATGATGTCTTTGTTATTATTTGTCCTCCCCCTGATTTTATTGTATAACCACTTGAAACTATTGATAAGGCGGTATAGCAAATTTGAAATAAACTCATCAACATTGTGGCACTGGATGCATATTGGGGATGCTCAATCCCTGCTAGCCAAAGGGATTCAACACTCAAGATGGTGGGGTGTTCTAGCTGCTATCGATGACCTATTCATTCTGCTGACCCTCAATATCTCTCCTCTCTTCTCTCTCCTTATACTCCTCCCAGAGAACTTCCCCGGATAAGCCACTCTTAGCTGTACCCTTCTCCTCTACTGCCAATTCCAGACTTTGTTTCTGGAATAAATTACCTGAGTTTGTCTGCCAAGCCTTTTCCCTTACCTTGTTTAAAAGCAGATGGAAAACCCACCTTTTTGATATAGCCTTCAATCCATAACCCTTCTCCCCACTGCCCACCAACCCAGCCAGCAGATTAACCATTCCCCTGAACTGTGTCCATGACATCCTAGAAACATAGAAACATGATGGCAGATAAAGGCCAAATGGCCCATCCGCAGTAACCATTATCTCTTTCTCTCTCTGAGAGATCCCACTTGCCTATCCCAGGACCTCTTGAATTCAAACACAGTCTCTGTCTCTACCACCTCTTCCGGGAGACTGTTCCATGCGTCTACTACCCTTTCTATAAAAAAGTATTTCCTTAGATTACTCTTAACTTCATCCTATGTCCTCTCATTGCAGAGTTCCCTTTCAAATGAAATAGACTCATCTCATTCGCATTTACATGACATAGGTATCTCTCCTCTTCCAAGCAGGGACTGTCTTCTTTGTGACTCTGTACAGCGCTGCGTACGTCTGGTAGTGCTATAGAAATAATTCCTAGTAGTAGTAGTGATGCATGCTCAGTTCATGCAATTGAAGTGAGCGTGCATGAACATGCTGGTGTCAGAAACTTCAGCAGCCTGCTTGCATCCTTGCTCCTCAGGCAGCACAGCCCTAGGCTCTAGCAGAGAATGTCTTCAGCTGCTAGAGCTTGAGCAAAGGCTTCAAAATCACGGGGGATGGTAGCAGTCGTAGTGGTGGTGACATTGGGAGACTATGAGGAAATTCTAGCTCCTCCAATCAAGTTTTGACTTTGTCCCTGTTCTACATATACCTCCCCTTCACCCTTGAGTCTCTCACGATGCCAATTTTGCACGCACGTATTTTCTCCTGCCCAACAAGAGCAGGCAGAGGAGGGTGGGGCTAGGGTGGGAATGGGCAGACCTGGGGGCGGGTCCAGGGGGGGGTCCGGATTTTACAAATGTAAAATCTGGCAACCCTATTTAATACTGTTGAGCTCATTATAATGTATTTTACATATGACTATTGGAGGCTGCTACAAACCACGTAAAAGACTGCAATTTGCCGTTTTGTGCTGAAATACTTCGATCGAACCCAATTCAAACTAGTTTCGTGCCAGTTGTTAAACGCATCTGGCACTGAGTGGTGACAGCAAGTGACATACCAGCACTTTTATTGTTGTAGAACCTAGAGCCAAAGCCTGCGGGTGAGGCGGGAAGGCAGGTCATTGATGCCAGCCAGAGGTAGGGAGTGTCATAGATTAATATCCGCAAAGCTCAAAAACAAATTCACATCTGTCCAGAATCAATTCATCTCTACTGAACTGTACAAAAAGAAAAATGCTTTCAGCTGTTTCCTACCTGTTATTATGGCTAAAGGGTTAAGTCTTGTCTCGTCGAGCTTATGCTGTAGATGGCCTTGGGTTTCTAGGTTTCTTTCTGAGAATCCCTGGGTAAAAGCCAGAATAAATATCTCATCAATCTATTCAGGCAAGCCTCCCTCACTGAAATTTATCTGAACTGTAGAAGCAATTTCAGGTCTCAGTTAGAAATAACCATCTTGCAATTAGACAATCATTTATAATAAAATGATTTCAATAAACTTGGGCAGGGCGTATTTCACCCAGGATCAAGTCTACAAATTGGAGTGCTCCCCTGTCCCCACAGGGATGGGACGGGGGTTATATTGCATCCCCAGACTCTCATGGTATTAATACTTTTCTCCATGGCTTTTGGGTCTGCTCCATATTTAAGCATTTTTGGACCACTGTGGTCCGCTACTTGGAATGGTTGCTACAGTATTGGGGCCTCCTTTAAACCAATAAGGACCATCGCCTCTTAATTGGTTATTTTGTCAGTATGGTTGAGTGACGCAGCCCCCTCATATTAGGTGTGAAGAAATTGTCTCTATGCTTTGGAGACTGTATCTGGCGAAGGACATAAGAAGACTTGAAGCGGTCCAGAGGAGGGCGACGAAAATGATAGGAGGCTTGCGCCAGAAGACGTATGAGGAGAGACTGGAAGCCCTGAATATGTATACCCTAGAGGAAAGGAGGGACAGGGGAGATATGATTCAGACGTTCAAATACTTAAAGGGTATTAACGTAGAACAAAATCTTTTCCAGAGAAAGGAAAATGGTAAAACCATAGGACATAATTTGAGGTTGAGGGGTGGTAGATTCAAGAGTAATGTTAGGAAATTCTTCTTTACGAAAAGGGTGGTTGATTTGTGGAATGCGCTCCCGAGGGAGGTGGTGGAGAGGAAAACTGTGACTGAGTTCAAAGAAGCGTGGGATGAACACAGAGGATCAGAAAATAATATTAAAAATTGAACTAAGGCCAGTACTGGGCAGACTTGCACGATCTGTGTCTGTATATGGCCGTTTGGGGGAGGATGGGCTGGAGAGGGCTTCAATGGCTGCGGGGTGTAGATGGGCTGGAGTAGGTTTTGACTGAGATTTTGGCAGTTGGAACCCAAGCACAGTACTGGGTAGAGCTTTGGATTCTTGCCCAGAAATAGCTAAGAAGAAAAAATTTAAATGGAATCAGGTTGGGCAGACTGGATGGACCATTCGGGTCTTTATCTGCCATCATCTACTATGTTACTATGTTATTGGAACTTCTTAATATGCCAAACTTACTCCAAAGCACAAGACACTCTTTCTCCAGGTTTGGGAGGTCTATACAGTATTTGTTCTCTCTTTCCTAGAGCCCAAAGTGCAGTTTTGAATTGGCCATAAGGGTTGGGCCACCAGTATTTCTATTGGATTTTAGTTTTTGTATTTCTCAACTCTCCCGTTCCGGGTTTATGTTATTTCTCTAGTTTTGGATTTAATACCACATGTTTAGTTGTTCCTGTACAGTTCCTCTAGCATGCACAGGTTTTATTCATCTGTAGATTACTGTTCTATGTTACTGGCTCTATTTGTGATTTTATTTAAAGGGGGGCAGTGAAAGCTGAATGGGGTGGGAGGGATTGAGGGTTTAACTAGTTAATAGAATATTTTGAGACCTGTCTACTCTTACTGTTGAATTTGTTCTGATGTGTTTTACAGTATCCTGCTCTTGAATAATTTGTATTAGAGAATGACATGGGGACAAATTTGTCCCCGTCCCAGCAGGAACTCAATTTACCCATCCCTGTGAGTTTTGTCGTTGTCCCTGTCCCATTCCTGTAAGCTCTGCTTTAACCGCACAAGCCTCGAACACTTATGGTTTTAAAGTGTTTGAGGCTTGTGCAGATGAAGATGGAGTTTGCAGGAATGGAGCAGGGACAGGAAAAGAACTTGCAGGAACGGGACGGGAAAATGAGTTCCCGCGGGGACAGGGAAAAATTTGTCCCCCTGTCATTCTCTACTTTGTATTTTTGCTTGATCTCGCAATAAAATTATTTCAACCATAAATTAACTCAAGCAAAGGTACACTTATGTAAACTTGGAGAGAGATTCACGATTGATCTTTGATACTTTTTTTTTTTTTACGTGGTTCCGAGGGTTTTTTAAAAGTGTCCTTCTTTTCTTTAAAGGATTATTGCAAAGGAATAAAGATGCACGATTGTTGCAGTTGTCTGGGTCTCACTGCATCTGGATAGGTAGAATCGACGTTTCAGCCATCATGCTGTGGCTTTCTCCAGGGTGCGCTCTGAGATATTCTCTGCAGTTTGTCTTTATATACTGTATAGTGGGTCCTCCAACCTGATTAGCTGGGGCTTGAGGCGATTGAAGCGGGAAAGTCTGTTGGTCCTGAATTTGAATTTTGACAGGAAAGTTTGTTGGTCGCAAATATGAATTGTGGAGGGAAAGAACATTGGTCACAATTTTAAATTCTGGCAGGAAAGGGCTGGAAACTTTGAGAGAAAGAAAGAAGGCATTTGTCCCTTTCAAAGATTCCAGCCCTTTCCTGCCAGAATTTTAAAAATTGTACCAATGGACGCCAGCAGTTGAAGATTTAAAGAGGTACGGGCAGAAGGAAGGGAGGGCACAAGTATGGCGTAGAGGAGGCGGAGAGGTGCCAGTGTCCCCTACCAAGACGGTGCCCAGGACAGTCCACCCACCTGCCCCTCTTACTACACCACTGATGTGGATCCACCCCATCCCACTGCACCCCAACCATGCCCCTGAGCTCGGGGTCAAGTTTGGAGTGCCTCCGAGCATACGCTAATGCGACACAATGATGTCACATGCATGTGTGCATGCTCAGAGACTCTCCACTTCTAAATCGTTCTCTATTAGGTCTCCTTCTTCTGCTGGCCCCTTGCACAGCAGTTTCTCTTGCAGTCTCTTCTTTTCTCATACTGAGCTCTTTCACTTTCCGGGACCTCTCTCTCTCTCTCTCTCTCTATGATCAGACCGGCAAGACGTGGGATGAACGAGGTGCAGCCCCGACCTCTGGCAGAGCAGGGGCCTTCCAAAACCCGGACAATTTGCCATGTTTTCCAAAATCCATCCAGACAACTGGACAGTCCTCTAAAAAGAGCATGTCTGGGTAAATCTGAACATTTGGTAACCCTAGCCATAGAGAGAGAGAGAGAGAGAGAGAGGTCCCGGAAAGTGAAAGAGCTCAGTATGAGAAAAGAAGAGACTGCAAGAGAAACTGCTGTGCAAGGGGCCAGCAGAAGAAGGAGACCTAATAGAGAACGATTTAGAAGTGCAGAAAATGAAGAAGCCAATAAAGAAAAGGATCAGAAAATAGAAGAATTGTGACAATCTCAGGGTAAAAAAGTGAGATGTAGAAATGATGAGACACTGAATTCAGGATCCTTTTTAACCTTACTAGGAGGTTTAAGAGAAAACATCATTGCCTGCTCCATTAATATGTATAAGTCTGATTATCTTCTGAGATTTGTTTTGTGAGAAGAAACATATGGAAGGTATACAATCCACCTCTCTGGTTACAGGAGTAACCTGGAGAAAAACCTCTTCACAGAAAGGCTGGTGAATTTGTGGAACAGCCTCTCAGTAGAGGCGGGGGAGATGAAGACTATATCTGAATTAAAGAAAGTTTGGGACATACACGTGGAGGGGCATAATCGAAAGGGACGTCTAAGTCCGTTTTCGTCTAAGTTGCAAGTCGTCCAAAGTAAAAAACAGCCTAGGACATATTTTTGAAAAATACGTCCAAAATTTTTTTTCTTTCGAAAATCATCTAACTATACGTCTTGCCGGTCTGATCATACATGTTGCTAAAGTGTCCATCTTTATACCACATTTTCATCCAAGTCAAAAACGCCTAGAACAAGCCCTGTTGGATATGGGAGGGGTCTTCAAAGTGATGGACTGAACACCCAGACATGGCACCTAAATAGTGGGGTACCTTACCGGGCATGTTGTGAACTTCACAAAAAGGGTGCCATGTCTTCTCCTCACTAAAGCTCCCTTATAGGTCATGGTGAACCCCCCAAACCACCTCCAGAATCCCCTGGACCCACTTATCTACCACCCTAATAGCCCTTATGGCTGCAGGAGCCACTTATATGCCAGTAAAAAAAGGATTTTGGGAGTGTATAGGGCAGTGCACATGTTTAAGTATCAATGCAGTGATTACAGGGGCTTATGGGCATGGATTCTCCTCTCCATGAGTCCCTAACCCACCCTCAAG